>NC_080675.1:19492770-19795800 GCF_030445035.2 Dasypus novemcinctus
TTTTGGAATATGTTTGTAAACTGCTCTGTCCTTATGGGAATATTAGATTATATTGGACTCAGAGATTTCACTTTTACTTGATTAAATAATGATGAAGGCTTTAATTGGGCCATGTCAGTAGGATGTTGTATCCCCACCCCCTTGGTGGCAAGGACCCACAGAAAAAACAACAAGGCACAGGAGTTAGTTGGAGTTTTGATCCTGGAGCCAGGGAAGTAAACACACAGAGAAACAGATACATGAGGAAGGAGAAAAGGCTCCATTAAACAGGTGGAGGCCTCAGGAAGAGAGAGGAGCTATTCACCTGATAGTCTACAGTTGGCCTTGTGGAGAAAGCAGAGCCCCTGAGCTTGAAGAGAAACAAGCCCCAGGAAGAGAGGAACCCAGGAAGCCTGAACCTTTGCAGATGTTGGCAGCCATCTTGCTCCAACACCTGGCAACAGACTTTGGTGAGGGAAGTAACTTATGCTTTATGGCCTGTTAACTGTAAGCTTCTACCCCAAATAAGTACCCTTTATAAAAATTAACTGATTTTTGGTATTTTTTATCAGCATCTCTTTGGCTGACTAATAGAGAAGGATTGTCAAAGAATTTGCAGCCATCTTTAATCTGTCACAATATGTAGTGTAGATTGCATAATAGAAGCTGAAGCTCTGGTGACAGGGAGTGGCTTCAGCACTTACTACCTGCACAACAGGCACATTGCTTATTATAATCATAAGTCTTGATTTCCTTGTCTGAGCATTATGCTTTATAATGCAAAAAGAATTCCCCTCTGCTTCTCATTCTTGAATTATATTACAAAAACCTTGAAAGGCATCAGATTCCAGAAAAGAGACAGGGAAGAAAGCCAAATTGCTATATAATGTATTGAAAAATCATTGTGTTCTTTATCCCAGGCTAATTATTTCATGCATGTTCCCAATTTAATCCTCACCATACTTGGACAGGTACTGATTATCTCCATTTTTAAAATGAGAAACCTCTGAGTTTCTGAGACATTAAAATGAGTTTAATATCATACAGTTAGCAAATGGTAGAGGTAGAATTGTTCCAGCCAGAAATATTTTCTTGACTCCAAGTTCTATTTGTGCAAGTGCTACTTCTCCCGAAGACTTGTTTTTCATGATGCAGATAAGGGAGTATTATAAGCTAACAATTAATTGTCTGACTGGTTAGGGAAGGTATGATAAGATTGAAGGCTTTTTTTCTCCTGATACTTTGATATATTGTAACTATGTTTTAATGATTCATGTATATCTTTTTTTTTCTCTCCCCTTCCCTCTCCCCAGTTGTCTCTTCTCTGTGTCCATTTGCTGCGTGTTTTTCTTTGTCCACTTCTGTTGTCAGAGGCAAAGGAATCTGTGTTTCTTTTTGTTGTGTCATCTTGCTGTGTCAGCTCTCTGTGTGTGTGGCGCCATTCTTGGGCAGGCTGCACTTTCTTTCCACTGGGTGGCTCTCCTTGTGGGGCGCACTCCGTGGGCGTGGGGCTCCCCTACGGGGAGGGCACCCCTGTGTGGCACGGCATTCCTTGCGCACATCAGACTGCGCATGGGCCAGCACCACAAGGGTCAAGGAGGCCCGGGGTTTGAACCGTGGACCTCCCATGTGGTAGACGGACGTTCTATCCATTGGGCCAAGTCTGCTTCCCCTCATGTATATCTTGATAATTTTGTTTTGTCTTATTCCAGTGATTCCTAATCTTTTAAGAATTTTGATATTCTATTATTTCATAGGCAAGGCAGCCTGACAAAGGACAGAGTCTCACAAAGTTTGGAAAGTACACTACTACTGGTACTTGGCACAAAAAATGGTTATTTTCAGCTTCTATATATGGTAGGTAATCTTGTTCCATTTACATTACTTATATTCATGTTCTGTTTAAGTTAATTTACATGAAAATGTGAGTTGATTTAAGAAAGTTATTAAATAAGTAATAGTAAGATGGGTGCATATGGCACAGATTGGGAATCATGAACTATTGAAATCTGAGAATTACTGGTGCAGTGGGTAGAAATATCTACTAGATATTGAGTATTGGGAGTAGATATAATGTTATAGATAGAGAGACATATTTTGTATCAGAAAAGTCATGTGTAGCCTTGATAGCCCCTAATTAGCTGTGTGACTTTGAGTAACTTGTATAGCATCTGTTATGGACATGAGTTTTCTCATTTGTAAAATTAAAGAATTGTTTTAATTTATACTGAGGATTCTTCTTCTTCCAACAAATTACTCTCCTTTATTCAGGAATTTTTTAAAAAGCTTGAATTACATTTTATATGTCGTATATGAAGTAAAGATGACAGGGCTTTTAACTCAGTATTTTCTCCTAAGAAAGGCATTTTTAATAACTTCTAGAATGGTACTGGCTTCTGTAAACTTCATTTTTCTTCACTGACTCTCAAATACATTTTTGTCAGCACTATTAATTTCTTCATCATAATTATATCTTTAGCCAATGTCATAAAATGTGAACACTATGATTATCTAGCACTGTTACTCACTGAAATGTATCAAAGATCATCCAAAGCCTCCGTAACCACACTGGCAGTAATGCTGTTGTGCATATGGAGAAAAATCACATAAAATACATGCAAATACACGTAGTGTCCTGAATGCAGAGACATTGCATGCTGAAGCCATTAATGCTGCAGTCATTTATGTATCCAATCAGTCCAATCACTGACTTATTAGAGTTGACATTTTACAAAGTGGACAGGTCCCAAGTAACTGGGAGCTTTCACCCACTCATCCCACAGCCCTTTACACCCTCTTAAAAAGGTTGAGGGAGGAAGAATGAAAGACAAAATTCTAGAGAACTGGCACTCAATACACTCAACTTGGGATGGCCGCCTGGACATAACCTTAGTCTGGGAGCACCTGACACTCCAGTCTTGGCAGGTAGAAGCAATAAAACTGTGGTCTTTAGAATTGAAAAGGTCACCTCATTTCTCAGATGAAGACACTGTGGACCGGAGAAGTTAAGTGACTTGCTCAAGGTCACAGAGTGATTTAGTAGCAAGGTCAGGATTAGGAGTCAAGTGGCTTGACTCCTGTCAGCCCAGAGCTTTTCAACCCTTACTCTGAGTTTTGAGCAGGGATAAAGTCCTAAGAAGAAAAAATGATATCTCAGCTCTCTGTTGCCTCCCCAGGCCTGCTTGGGACATGACCAGTGTTGCATGGGTAACAGCTAAGTCCCAAAGTTTCCATGATGCTTGAGGTCCATTTACCTGGTCACTAATGCTACCACTCTTTCATTTGCTCCAGAGTTCTTACAGGAGCAATTGTACCTTATGCTCAGAATGACAGGTGAATTTGAATTTTGGGTCCATCTGAGCACTAGCCTGCAGACCTACAGAAACTAAAGAGCTGGCTCAAACAGCACAGCTGGCTGGTGTCCCCTGGGGCTCAGCCCTGACTTCCCTCCTCAGGCTGCACACTGACCCACCATTCTGTGCAGCTACAACAGAATGGAGCTGCATAAGGAGGGAAGGGGAAGCTTCATTGCAATTTGTGACTAGAGCTATTTCTCCATCTAACACCTATGGCATTTCATCATAATAATGTACCTGCTCGTATTTAAATGACCACCCATCAGGATAGTACTTTTGATCTTGGCAAACCTGTATGTGGCATGTAAAGGAAGAAATAGGTCAACTATTAAGACCAAGACCTCAGCTCTTGTGAGTGGGGTACGGTTCAGAGGAAAACCTGTGAATGGGCCTAGGGATGGAAAGATTTGCTCCCTGGGTGTGGTTGGCAGAATAATGGCCTCCCCTCTTCCCCCCGCAAATATGTCCAAGAATCTGTGAATATGCTATGGTAAAGAGAATTTTGCTGATGTGATGAAATTAAGGATCTTGAGATTGGGAGATTGTTCTGGATCGTGCAGGTGGACTTGGTATAATCACAATGGTCCTCATAAGAGGACACAGGAGGAGTCAGAGGACAAGGCAATGTAATGATGAAAGCAGAGACTGGAGTGATGTCCTTTGCAAATGAAAGAAGGGACACAAGCCAAGGAATACAGTTAGTCACTAGGAGCTGAAAACGACAAGGAAAGAGATTCTCCCCTCAGATCTTCCAGAAGAAATGTAGGTCTGCTGGCAACTTTATGTTAGCCCAGTGAGAATGACTTTGGACTTTTGACCTCCAGAACTGTGAATAAAGAGAAAAAATTTGTGTTATTTTAAGCCACCAAGATTGTGACAATTCATTAGAGGAGTAAAAAAAAAAAGCAAATATACTGGGTTTAACTGATACACAGTGAATCTCCACAAGGCTTTGTTGAAAGTTGTTTGGACCTCTAGTTGTGTGAGCTTGGGTAAGCGACTGAAGCTTCTCTATCAGAAAAATTAAGAATGTCTTTCCAACCTCACAGGATATGGATTATGATCAAATGTAAACTTGCATATAAAGACACAATTTTAAAGTTATAAAATCTGGGGCAAATGTGAGGTTGTATGATTGTGGCAGCAAAGCAGTATTTCACCCACTTCCTTCACCTCCCCAGAATGAAAAAGGTATTTGACAACGCCTTTTAGGGAGAAAAACTATAAATTGTCAATTCCTGAATCCAATCACTTACGGCATACAACCTCTGTGACACTGGTTGGTTGGTGATGGGGCCTCCTAAATATTCTCCTACCCCAGAATGTTTCTAAGAGTTTCTACAACTGCCATTTATTTATTTCACAAATATTAGTTGAGTACTCATATTATTGACCCATTACCCATTTGTGCATCTATTAAAATGTTAAGGAGATATTTCTGAGCACATGCTATATGCCAGCATTGTGATATGCACTAGGTATAGGTATACAAGATTAAATGAAACATGGTCGCTGCCCTAAAGGAGCTCAAACTCTTGGGGGAGGCAGTCTTGAGACAATCTCCATGCAATGAAATGCCATGGGTAATTAGATAATTAAGTTTATACATCATTTTAAAGAAAAGATAGGATATTTTGGGAAATATTCTTATGTAATCAACTCTAATTTTCTGTCTCTAGGTACACATGCCTTTGAGAAGTGTATCTTATTTTTATTTTGACATTTGATACCATCTAATGAATAACATAGAAGCTTAATAGCTTAAAAAATTACTAAACCCAAATAGTGAGTGAACCATTTTAGATTTGGGCAAGATGTGTTCAAACTTGGCTTTTTAAATCATTTTTAAGAATCCTAAACCAATTGCAGGATTTGAAATGCCCAAAAAGCCTGACTAGAAAAAAATTTTAAAGTATTTTTCTTGTAAAAGCAAAACCCAACATTCCTACAAGTAGCAGAAATGCTTTCAGATAATGTAGTTTGGTTCACATAAACTCTTTTACTCCTGGAAGTATTCTTTTAAATCAGGTGTTAGAAGATTCTCCTAGTTACTGGTCTACCCTGTGATGAAAAACAGCATAACTTTATAGAATACAGTGAGCATTGCAGTGACAAATTCTCTGGTACAAACTCCCCCACAAAGGAAATATTCATTTTTAAAAAGGGAATAATAATAAAATAGTCAAAAGCAAAAAAAGAAATGCCATGAGTACTATAGTAGAGGAATGTGCTGGGCTCCAGAGCAGGGAGGACTGGCTCTACCCAGGGAACCTCTCCATGTGGTTGGGGAACACGTGGGCCACTGGTCTCACTCACTTGTGATCACATACCATATGATCTCTCACAAAGCTTCTAAGGGTTCTTCACACAGAGAAAGCTGTCTGTGAGAGAGACAGCCTAGCAGAAAGGCCTGCACACAGAGAGAACCATGAGAATACCTTTGTCATCTATAGAGTCAGTGGTTTACATTCTTTGTAATGACCTTCTTCACCAACACCACTTCCTGCTGAAATTATAGCTTCCTCACAACTGCTGCCCAAAGTATCTTTTCCAAAAGCTAGGCTGTTTTATTTGCATGAAGTCATGCTTCCTTGGACTTGTCCTTTACTTTGGCGGTGAAGATCTCAGGGAACCTTTGGAGGTTCTCTCTTCCCAGCCTTTCCCTCTTCTCCTCTCTATAAAACTGGTTTATACAAAATTACATTTATTGGTTCATGAAATCAGGAAGGGTAAGAATGGAACTGTCTCCAGACACTTAGAAACACAGTCTGAAATGTTGTCAGGCTGCTCTCCACCCCATTTCTTATCTTTGCTTTTCTCTGATGGTGACTTAATTTTCACCTCCTGCAGATGGTCTTTTGTCCTGTAGAACTGCACATAGCCATAGGCAGTTGGGTCTTATATATATGTGTAGGTATCTAAAAGGTGCTATTTAAAGCAAAGGATTTTGATTGCCTTAATTTGAGTCATGTGCTCATTTCAGCCAAAGATGTGAGGTATGATGATGATTGGCCTGGCTGCAATCACATTCATGTGGCAAGGGGGTTGGAATTCTTCATCAGATTCACATGGTTGTTGTAGGAAAGGAGGAATTCTGCATATGTGTGTGTGTGTGTGTGTGTGTGTGTGTGTAGTGGTGCAGATTTAAAAGGACAGACATTGTTATCTGAAAAAAAGGGTAAAATCGGTGATTAGGTAAAAAGAAAAGATATGCTTGAATCTCTTGCAATAAAGATTTGTTACCCTATTTCATCATGCCAGATATGCTTTTATTAGGGGACAAAGACTTGTAAAATAAAATAAGGTTTAAAATACATACTTTCAAATGACAATAACAATGAGGATAAAAACATTCCTATAAACTTAGGGAAAGACAGATTTTTCTATAGCCATGGTAATGAGTAGTCACTAGGACCAGTTTTAAACATCTTCCATCAATGAAGGCGAACTTGCCTCAGTGAACATACTTTTTCAAGCCAACCAATCAGTATCAGTCCCTCACTTCTGAAAGTCAGCCAATAAGGGTTGGACTCACTCTAGTAAACACTCCAGGGACTTTGCCTGCCAACCAACAAGAGTCTCACCTAAGTCATCACACTTCTTCAGATAACGTCAATACCTTATGCCTCTGAAAATCTGCCAATCTTTGAATGCAACCCTGCCCCGAACCTAATGTAAAATCAATTCTGTTCTGCTCAGAAAGGCTGTCTAAGCAGCTTAACCTTCTCTTACTGTAATGAGTAATACCTTGAGCTTTGTTTTTTTTTTGCTACCTCCTGGTGGGTTACTTGAATACATTTTAGAATTCCATTTTAATATATCTGTAGTACTTTTGAGTGTATGTCTTTGTATAGTTTTTCAGTGGTTGCTCTAGACATTACATTATATACAAATACTTATCAAAGTCTACTAGTGTTGACATTTTTACCAGTTTGAGAGTTACCTTCGTTTACATTCCTTTACCCTTCCCTATTAATAATATAATTGTCTTAAATATTTCCTCTACATACAATGAGAACCACATTAGACAGTGTTATAATTTTTGCTTCAATCACCAAGCATAATTTAGAAAACTCAAGAGGAGAAGGAATATCTATTGGATATACTCCTATTTTTGCTCTTTATCATGCTCTTTCTTCCTTTCTGAGGTCAAAGATTCCTTCTTTTATCATTTCCTTTGTGTTTGGAGAAATTCCTTTAGTCACTTTAAAAAAAATCAATATTATTGGTACATTTTAATAAAGCACGTATTTCCTCCAATGTGTAAAATCAATGGTATTTGCTATAATCACATAGTTGTGCATTCATCTCTTCAATCATCTTCAATCATTATTAGATCATTTTCATTATTTCAATATTAATAATAATCAACAAAAAAAAAAACAGATGAAGCAAACAAGAAAATTTCTCACCTCTCAGTCTCTCTATGCTTCCCCCACTGTACATAGCAGCTGTTTCTGGCTATTCTATCTGAAGTGTATAATCAATTAGCTATTCTTTTAAGGTAAGTCTGCTGGAGACAAATTCTCTTACTTTTCCTTTATCTGATAATATCTTGATTTCCCCTTAATTTCACAAGGATATTTTCTCTGGATATAGACTTCTCAGTTGATAGTTCCCTTCTTTCAGCACTTGAAAGCATTATATCACTTTCTTCCGGCTTGCATGGTTCCTGATGAGAAATCCATTGGTTGAATTGTTTTTCTACCGTAGCTAATGTGAATTTTCTCTGGCAGCTTTCAAGATTTTTTTCATTGTTTTTACTTTTCAGAAATTTGACTATGGTGGGTCTTGGCATGGATTATTTTTATTTATCCAGTTTGGGTTTCACTCAGCTTGTTGAATCTTGTAAATTTCTATTTTGTTTGGTTATTTGCCAAATTTGAGAAATTTTTAGTCATTATTTCTTTGAATATTTTTTCAACCCCACCTCTTTCTTCTCTCCTTTAGGGACTTGTTATGATCCCACATGGCTTTAAGGCTCTATTCACTTTTCAGTCTTTTCAGTCTGTTTTTGAGATTCGTTATTTTCAAGTGCATTGATTTTTTACTCCGTCATCTCCATTCTGCTATTAACTTCATTCTTTTTTTTTTAAAGATTTATTTATTTATTTCTCTCCTCTTCCCCACCCTCCCCCCCGCCAGCCCCAGTTGTCTGTTCTTTGTGTCCATCCGCTGCATGTTCTTTGTCCGCTTCTGTTGTTGTCAGTGGCACGGGAATCTATGTCTCCTTTTGTTGTGTCATCTTGTTGCGTCAGTTCTCCATGTGTGCAGTGCCATTCTTGGGCAGGCTGCACTTTCTTTTACACTGGGCGGCTCTCATTACGGGGTGCACTCCCTGCGCATGGGGCTCCCCTATGCGAGGGCACCCCTGTGTGGCACTGGCATTCCTGGTGTGCATCAGCACTGCGCATGGGCCAGCTCCACACAGGTCAAGGAGGCCCGGGGTTTGAACCGCGAACCTCCCATGTGGTAGACGGACACCCTAACCACTGGGCCAAGTCCGCCTCCCCATGACTTCATTCTTGAACCTTTTATTCTGATTATTGTATTTTTCAGTTTTAAATTTTCATTTTTAAAAATATCTTTTATTTCTTTGTTGAGACCTTATTTTCCCTTTGTTGAAGGTATTTTCATAATTGTTTGTTGAAGCATTTTTGCAATGGCTGTTTTAAAATCCTTGCCAGATAATTTTAGCATCTGTATCATAGTGTTGGCATCAAGTTGATTGTTTTTTCATACAGTTTGAGATATTCCTGATTCTGCATTTAAGTGATTTCTGACTGAAGTCTAGATAGTTTGTTTATTATAGGAATCTGTATCTTATTTCAATCTTGTGCTTTAACTGCTCTGGTGGCGCTGCATTTTTACTGCCAGGTGGGATGGAAGAACAGGCCCTCCCCTTTGGCCTCTGCCTAGGGGGAGGTATGTGGGCAATGGTTAAATTTGTGACTTTCCACTAGGCCTCCTCTGATACCATCCCTGTGGGTGGGAGAGGGGTGCCTTATGACTTCCAGGTGGAAGTGGAAACCTAGGCCCCTGAAGCAGTCTGATATGGTTATGAATTCCAAAAATAGATATTTAGTTATGTTTGTAATCTGGTCTGTACCTGGGCATGAATAAGTTATGATTAGGGCTTTGATTGGGCCATGTCATTAGGATGTTGAATTCCCACCACCCCCCCTTGGAGAGTGGGGACTCAGAGATAAAAGACATGGCAAAGGACAGTTTGAGGGTCTTTAATGTTGAAGTTTTGATATTGAAGTTTGATGCTGAAGCTTTAAGCTGGAGCCCCAGGAAGTAAACTCACAGAGGAAAGAGAAGCAAGCCTCAGGAAGAAAGAAACCCTGAGCTCAGGAAAAGCAAGCCCTGGGAAGAGAGGAACCCTGAACCCAGAGAGAAGCAAGATCCTGGAAGGGAGGAACCCAGGATGCCTGAACATTTGCTGACATCAGCAGTCATCTTGCGCCAACACGTGAAAATAGACTTTGGTGAGGGAAGTAACTTATGCTTTATAGCCTAGTTTCTATAAGCTCCTACCTCAAATAAATACCCTTTATAAAAACCAATTTCTGGTATTTTGCATCAGCATGTCTTTGGCTAATATAGCCCCCCACATGGTTTCCACTGATACCCCTTAAGAAAGGGGTTGGAGTGCCTCATTATACTCTGTCAAGGCTGGAAGTCTAGTTTCCCACTGAATCTTTGCTGGCAGGTGTGGAAGTACGGCCAAGGTTTTTGTGGTATTTGGTTTCAGTAGAGTGAATACTGTTTAAACATTTTCTGTTCTACTAGACCTTCCCTTTCCTGGACCTTTGGAGTGAGAGAGAAGCCTTTACTTGAGGCTTTTTCTTTTAGTGCAAATATCTGGGTTGCCAGTTTCCTTGTCATCTAGTCTGGGATATATGAGGCAAAAAGAAAACCCAAGAAACTCACCATAGTATCATTTCTTAGCTCAGTAGGTCTCTAATCAGTTTGCTGCCTTCTTTCCACCTTTCACAGTCTTGCTTTATGTGTTTTGTACATAATGTCTGGACATTTTAGTCAAAATGAGAGGGAAGAATAGGGAGAAGCTTGTCTACTCCATTTTCCTAGAAGTAGAAGCCCTTCAGCTTTGTCTTCTTTTGGATATTAAGGGGGTGGTTTCATTATCCTTTGCTACCAGAATTTGGACTCATTCAGCTGGTGTTCAATCCTTTGCTCAGGGAAAGACAGGAGCAGGGGACAATAGCTACTTGACAGGTGAGCGAGTGGAGGGGGGTGTAGTTCTTGAAACTGTACAAAAGATGAAAACAGGGAGTGCTTAAAACGTGTTCACACATTCTTTGACACTCTTACAAGAAGTAGAGTCTCCCCTACATCTGGACAAGTCTTTGTGACTGCCTAGATAAATAGAATGTGGCAGAAGTGGTACAGTGGGACTTCCAAGTTTGGATTAGAAAAGGCCATGCAACTTCTGCCAATGTCTCATGGCACTTACTCTGGCATCCTTCAGGCACTAGATAAGAAGCTTGGCTAACCTGAAGCTACCATATTGGAGAGACTATGTAGATTAACCACAGAGAAGAATTAATATGGAGATAGAGCTGGAAAGCTAGAGTTAGAGCTAGAGCTAGAGCTAGAGCTAGAGCTAGAGAGGAAGAGGAGAGGGAAAGAATGCTCAAGGAGCTACACCTGTTCCTGTCTCCAGTTGTTTGAATTTTTCCAGCCCAGGTGCCAGACATGTGAGTGAAGAAACCTTCCAGATGACTCCAGCAATATCACTCCATGAGAAACCCTCAGTGAGAACTGCCTAGCTCAGATAGTCTCAATCTTGGAAATGATAAATCTTTGTTGTGGCAGGCTATCCTGCATTTTAGGATGTCTAAAAGTATCCTTGGCTTCTATCCATTTGAAGCCAGTAGCACCCTGCCTCTTGTGACCACTGAAAATGTCTCCAGATGTTGCTACAAATACATTGGTATGCGGGGATCATCCTTGGTTGAGAAGTGTTAGCCTGCTGAGCCCAGTCAAAACCCAGATTCATGAGCACAATAATTTATGGTTATTGTTTTAAACCATTGGATTGTGGGTGATTTGTTATGTAGCAATAGGTAATCAGAGCAGCTTGGGGAGGCTTGGATGCATAATATCTCCTTTACTTCCTTTACAAATTGACCTGAGGTTAGCTAAAGAGCTGGATTCTTGGTTAGAGAGTTAGGTGAATAGTCTGATTTTACCAACCCTGGAATTTTTATACTTAGCTATCTTCTATACGTGGTATTTAGATATGTATTTATTTACCATTTATAGAAGGAATTTTAGAGGTTTATAATAAAAATATCCATGTATGCCATAGAAACAAATGCCTTATGAAATATACACAAGAAAGTTAAGTAAAACATAAAAAGAAAAATTAGAAGTAATTCAAGGAAGGGGCAAATTTTTGTTTTAGAAAGAAGAAAATAGTTACCCATTTTATTTGCTTCTCTGCTTTCTAAAAACTGAAAGAGAGAAGCAGACTTTGCCCAAAGGATAGGGCATCCGCCTACCACATGGGAGGTCTGCAAATCACACACCAGGCCTCCTTGACCCGTGTGGAGCTGAGCCATGCACAGTGCTGATGTGCAAGGAGTGCCCTGACAGGCAGGGGTGTCCCCTGCATACGGGAGCCCCATGCACAAGGAGTGCACCCTGTAAGGGGAGCTGCCCAGCGTGAAAGAAGGTGCAGCCTGCCCAAGAATGGTGCCGCACATGGGGAGAGCTGACACAGCAAGATGACACAACAAAAAGAAACACAGATTGCCGGTGCCGCTGATAAGGATAGAAGCCGTCACAGAAGAACACACAGTGAATGGACAGAGAGAGTTGACAACTGGGGTGGAGGGTGGAAGGGGAGAGAAATTAAAAGAAAAAAAAAATCTTAAAAAAAAAACAACGAAACTAAAAGAAACACTTGGAGTTTTATTGTAAACTTTCTTTTGTGAAGGTTGAATGTTTTCCTGTCTCTAAAGAAGAATTCATGACATGGATTCTTGCAAGAAGAATATTGAAAATGTTGTCAACAACAATTTTACTTTTATACAAGTTACAGAAAACGTCTCCCTATGGCCAAGAACCTCACACTAAATCATAACTCACTGGAGGTATTTCTGTCAGAATAAGCTGATCTAGCCCAGATGTTTTTGATGTTTTAGCATTATGCCAAGATAAAGCTTCAAGGAAGCAACCAACCAAGGAATATAACTTGAATTGTGGCCAGCCAATCAGACACCTTATTTCTGGCAAATACTATCTCATGAGATAGTATCATCTGTCAGTTTAAGTCCTTCCTGTTTAAGGTTTGGTTCTTGAAAATCATATCATACATGTATGAGAAAAAGCTTGTTATCTCTTTTTTTTGTGTGTGGGAGATGGAAAGCCATTAAAGGCATCAAGTTATTAATCAACAATTTAAAAGGAAACAGAGGTGGGGACAAAACACTCCCTGGAGTTCCTTGACCACCCTCTTACATTTTTGACACCTGCAGTTGCGATTATGGTGCAAGATCTTTATAGGCATTTGTAAACTGGGGTCTTTGTCCGTAACTGATATCTCGGTCAACAACTAAGGATAGGTCAAGAAAGACCCTAAAAATCTTCCTCACAGTGGTATTTTCCTCAAGGTAAAGATTATAACTCTAACTTGTGGTTGGAGAGTCTGGGATAAACCTGATGGTATTAGAGAAAGAGGTGGCTACAATGCCTGTTGAACTCTTTGCTCCTTGTAACATTTTGATATAATTGATGAATTCCTAAAAGAAATATTGGATTATGTTTGTAAACTGGTCTTTTCCTCTGGGCATACTAGAGTGTATTGGATTCAGAGGTTTTACTTTTGTTAGATTAAATAATCATTAAGGCTTTGCTTGGGCCACATCAGTAGGATGTTGAGTCCCTGCCTCCCTTGGTAGGTAGGGAATCACAGAAAGAAACACACTACAGAGAAGGGAGGTTGAGTTTTGATATTGGAGTTTTGATGCTGGAGTCTTGAGCTGGAGCCCTGGGAAGTAAGCACAGAGAGGAGCTTGGCCATGAGGAAAGAGAGAAGGCCCGGGGAAGAGCCGTTCGCCTAATAGTCTATAGCTGACCTTGCGGAGAAAACAGAGGTGCTGAGCCTGGAAAGAAATAAACCCTGGGAAGAGAGGAATCCAGGAAGCCTGAACCCTGGCAGATGTTGGCAGCCATCTTGCTCCAACAGGTGGCAAAAGACTTTGGTAAGGGAAGTAATTTATGCTTCATGGCCTGGTAACTGCAAACTTCTACCCCAAATAAACGTCCCTTATAAAAACCTGGACCACCAAACGGTCCCAGGAAATGGCTATCTTAATTCTGCCTGGCAACAGCAGGACCAAAGTGTATGAAAACACATGGCATTACTTTGGGGTCATACTTGAGTAATTTGGAATATTTTTATAGGATCCAGCTTGCATGAATCTTAATTTGTTGATTAGGGGAAGAGATTCAAAGTTAGAAATGATTTGTTGAATTCCAACTTCTGCTTTGTAGGGTGAACCATGGTAAGTAACTTAAGCGTGCCTTGGTTTCTCTAGTTGCTGAGCGGAGAGCAAATCCGGTCATCCCATGGGTATATAATGATTATTAGTGATAAAGCAATTTGTCATCATCACTTCCCCACATGGCATCAGCCAAACTTAGAATCATCAGTATTTGTATGCTATGATGTTTAACAAAAATGTTCATATGTTCAGTTGAAAGGCAGACAAATTTGCTCTCCAGGTAGATAGCATACACAACCTTGTCACTCACTTTGGGTGACAATGTACTATGTTCTTCAGAACAGATATCACTCAAAGGCCTTGAGAACTCTTGAAATAGCTTTTGTTGTTATTCCTTTTAAAGTAAACGGTACCCCTGATTTTGGTGGATGGCAGTGTTTATGGGACTTGTCCTCATAGTTAAGTGACTCTTACGGGATGAACAAGGTCTGTCATGAGGGAGATTTGTCTGCCTGATAATTCCAAAGAAGCATTTGGTGGCCCTAACGGAGGGTTACTGGTGTGGTGAATAATGGGATGCAGGCCCAGGAAAACTAAATCAATAGGTACGAAATGTTGAGTAGCCATCATAGGATCAGGTTGAATTAAAGACTGCTATTGTGAAGACATATCTGTAATGACCTTGTGTCTCCACTTCTTAAGGCTTCATTTCTGTTTTCACAATATCTGCATGTCACAGATAAACTAAGGAGAGCATAATGTTTGACAGAGTCAATTTCTTGGTTCCCACCAAATCCAAAATCACCTTTGGTCACCAAGTCAGCTCAGGATCACCAGTGATGCATGTTGTTTGTGACTTTAGACTGTGAGAGTGAACCCTGATCTGGGTTTTTGGAGAGGCATACAATTTGAACCTGTTGTGATAGCTTTCACAGTCTGACTGGGAGGCAACTCATCTATAAATCCCAGAGATGAAGAATGAGGTCTTTGTGTGTCCCTAGAGAGACTGATTCTTGGAGCAATTTATTAAGATGTCGTTTTAAGCAAGGCCTTTAATCTTCATGTTCAGAACTCAAGCAATACTTTGAGTCACTTTTGTCCACCCTGATTCAACCACTTTAGAATATAAAGACTTGGGTCAGATGGAAAGGACATTGCTGGGTGAAAAATCCCTTCAAGCTACAATGTACTGATTAAACATGGATTTCAGTCTGTATTCCTCTACTTAGTAGCTGAGTGATGCTGTGTAAGATTTTAACCTATTTAATCCATGGTTCCCTTTTCTGTGAAATGAGAATAGTAATAGTATTTCTCTCTCAGAATTTTTACAAGAATTAAATGAAATAATGTAAACCGCTTAGCTCAGTACCTGGCACATAACAAGCCCTTGAAAAATATTAGCTATTACAAAGATTACAAATAATAATAAAGGGGAGAGATCACTCAAATCTATTTTCTTATAGGCCCAGGAGCTGATAAAATGACTCAATTTTCTACCATAATTGTACATAGAAAGAATGTTTTGGGATAATATGTAATCTAAACTTGGAAGATGTCAGTGGATTATTAAGTAATGTAACATTGAAGATAAGAAAAGGTCAAATATTAATTTTCTATGAATGATTCCAATATTGATATAAGTTATGAAATATAACCTTTCTTAGGGTAGAATATTATATGGATTTATTAAATAGACATACCCATCTCTGTCTTTTAGTTACTCATTAGGAAATAGCCATTTTAATATGTTTGATATCTTCATTTTTCTCTAGACGTCCCAAGTTATGGTAGAGCTTCTCCCTCCTATAACCACAAAGGTTAACTAAGTCCCTGCAACTGTTTGAATCACACGGAGGCTGTTTTGGCTTAAGCAGAATTCCATGCTTTATGCTTGCTATTTTGGATTGTGACTCATGTCTCATTTTCCTTAAAATTATTGTCTCAGAATTAGATTTACTGTGAACTTTGCTTGTTTGGGCTGAGTGGTAGTCTTCTTTATAGCTCCTTGAAGGATGATATTTTACCACCAAGAAAAGCTTAAATTTCACAGCTATACAGTTCCATCTAGAGAAATTTCAGCAATGATGAGAAGACTTGTTCTAATGAAAGAATAAGCTCTCTGGTGTCAGGCAGGTCTGGGTTCTGATCCAGATTCCACTTTGTTCCAGACATGTGGTTGTGAACAAGTCACTTCTCTGAGTCTATTCCTCATCCATAAAATGGGAAAATACTATATCATCACATATAAATACACATAAAGCACTTAGAATATTCCCCAGTTTATAGTAAAAGCTCAATAATGTTGTCTATTATTATTAAGATTATACTTCTGTTTATGATTATTATGACCTGGTAAGGTCGTTGAGACAATGCAATAATTCATTTATAGCAACTAGCACAGTGCTTAGTTGCAGAGTAGGCACTCAAGAAATGTTAGCTATTACTATTATCAATAATTTACTCCTTGCTCATAGATACTTAAAATGTTCTACTGAGTAAGCAAGTGAGGAAAGAGGTAGAAAGAATAAGGCCTGGTGTGTCCATGTTGACTGCAGCAGTTTGATATTGTTTATGAATTCCAGAAATAGATATTATATTATGTTTGTGAACTTGTCTGTCTCTTTGGGCATATTACATTATATTGGATTTAGAGGTTTCACTTTTACGTGATTAAATCATGATTAAGGCTTTGATTGGACCACATCAGTAGAACTTGACTCCCTGCTCCCTTGGTGGGCAGGGACTCACAGAGAAACGGCACTGTAGAGAAGGGAGGTTGGAGTTTTGATCCTGGAGCCTGGAAAGTAAAGACAGAGAAGCAGATAAGGCAGGGGCCCTAGGAAGAGACATGAACTGCTTGCTGGACAATTTACAGCTGGCTTTGGGGAGAGAGCAGAGCAGCTAAGCCCGGAGAGAAATGAGTCCCAGGAAGAGAGGAACCCAGCAAGCTTGAACTCTTGCAGACATTGGCAGCCATCTGCTCCATCATGTGACAATAGAGTTTGGTAAGGGAAGTAACTTATGCTTTATGGCCTGGTAACTGTAAGCTTCTAGCCCAAATAAATACCCTTTATAAAAACCAACTGATTTCTGGTATTTGCATCAGCATCCCTTTGGCTAATACACTGATTCTCTTAGAACTTTACAAAAGGGTATTATTAGTTGTCTCTGCAAAAGGATGAGGAGGAGAAGGAGGAGGAGGAAGAGGAAGAGGAGGAGAACTCACATTTACTGACCACTTACTCTAAGCCAGATGTGGTGCTAAGTGCATCATTTCATTTGTTCTTCCTAACGTATTTTTGAGGTGGGTAATATTACTATCTCCAAATCTCAGCCTGGGCCTCCTTGACCCGTGTGGAGCTGGCCCACGCACAGTGCTGATGCGCGCAAGGAGTGCCGTGCCACACAGGGGTGTCCCCGCATAGGGGAGCCCCACGTGCAAGGAGTGCACCCTGTAAGGAGAGCCACCCAGCGTGAAAGAAAGTTCAGCCTGCCCAGGAATGGTGCCGCACACACGAGAGCCGACACAACAAGATGACGCAGCAAAAAGAAATACAGATTCCTGTGCCGCTGACAACAACAGAAGCAGACAAAGAAAAACATGCAGCAAATGGACACAGAGAACAGACAACTGGGTTGGGGGGTGGGAAGGGGAGAGAAACAAGTAAATAAATAACTCTTTAAAAAAAAGGGGGGGGCAAGGAACCGGAAGTGCTTATCCTCCAACTCTCCCACCCCTCTCTGGTTGGGGGAAGGTGTTAACCTCCCAGCAGTTCTGGCTTGTCCTGCCTGTGGGCTGAATAGGCTTTTATGCTCCATTCTCTGGCAGAAAGATGCAGATGCTGGAGCCAGGCAGCCAGGGCATGCAGAAGGGCTACCTTCCATTTTATAACTGTGAAAACTGGCCCATTATAATTAGTAAAATAGTACTGTTGGAATTCAAGTCCAGAGTCTGCAGTCATAACTGCTCTGCTGTACCAGCCCCTGAATTCTTGAGAAGGTCTAATTGCTAATAGGCTCACAGTCCTCCAAGGCCAGAGGAGACGTGAGCTCCCGCTAGGTAGTTGGGTATCGACAGTACTACCTGCTCTAGGACTAACCATGGAGTTTGATCCATTTAGGGGAGATCAGGGCCTTCAGCCAGCACTGGCCTGGGTCTAGCAGGTGATCCTATCCTGCTGGCTTTCAAAAGACAGGTCATATCCTGTGGAGGTAGGTAAGCAAATTGGCTCCCAGGAGACAGGATTGGAATTTGAGTATCTCAATTTGCGTTCTAATTTTTCCATGGAAGACTAGGTGACCTGGGCAGCTCACTTAAACTCTGAATATCAGTTCATTCCCCTACTTATAATATAGAGTATTGACATCAGTCTCACCTAGTTTACAGAAGATGAAATACAAGGATCTGTGTGAGAGTGTTCTTCAAATTGTAGGCTCAAGCTGTTATTTACCGAGGTTCACAGAGGCCCTAGGCACTGAGGTCTGCAGGCTCTGAAGCCAGGCTGCACAGGTTTGAATGAACCGTGGCTCTGCCACTCATGAACTTTGAGACTTGAGCAAGTTACATAACCTAAGTGGCCTCAGGTTCCAAGCTGTGAGGGGCCTTGGCACTCTGGTTTCTCTGTGTTTACCCCTCATTTGGCCCTGACAAGCACTCCGTTGCTTTTTTGGTTATGAGGCACCTTCAATGCCCTGAGATAAAGGGATTAGCAACCCTTTTGGGATGAGATTAATTTGACAAATGGATGTAATCCAGACTTTACCTAAGATGCCCAAAAAACTGTATTAGTCAGAGTTCTCCAGAGGAACAGAACTGACAGAAGATACAGGCATATGTAAAGATTATTAGATTTATTAAAGGAATTGGCTCATGTGATCATAGGGATTGGTATGTCTGAATTCCTTAGGATAGGCCACCAATTGGGAATTCCAATGAAGGTTTTGGTGAATTCCCCAGGAAAAGCTAGGTGGCTGAAGTAAAGATAGAAATTCTTTCTGATTGCAGAAATCTTCAGTTTTCCCACTGATTAGATGAGATATCTCTCATTGCTGAAGGCAGTCTCCTTTGTTGATTGTAGATGTCATCAGCCATAGATGTAATTAACTGACTAATGGTATAAATCTGTCTATGAAATACCTTCACAGTTACAATCAGGCCAGTGCTTGCTTGACCAAACAACTGGAGAGCATAACCACCTAGTCAAGTTGACATGTGAACTTAACCATCACACCAACTACCAAAGCAGCAGAGCTATGGCCCTTCCCTCTAACAGGAAAAGCTACTATTTGGTCTTATCTCACAGAGGCTGAGCACCAATCAGTGGTGATTATGTTAGAACATTCTCGTGGTATGGCTGGACATTTCTCTTGATTTCTTTATTCCTGGCTATGAGCTTTCCAAACTGGGTTTTATGGCCTACGAGAGATTACATTGCCTCCCAATCTTTTTTTAGCAAACTACATTTTGCTTAAGTATCAAAGGGGACTCTTTATATATTTTTACAACTAATAACCCAGGCAAAGATGTCATTCTTTATTCCATCTTCTCTTGTACTCCCAAATCCAGTTGTGGCAGTTTGAAATTATTTATGAATTCCAAAAAGAGAAAGATTGCATTTGTAAACTGATCTATTCCTCTGGGTGTGATAACCTTTGATTGCATTAAATTTAGCTGAGATGTCTTTGATTATAAATGAACACTCACTCAAGAAGACACATTAGAGGAGAGAACTTTGTCATTTTTGACCTTGCCATTTGACAGAAAGGAAAAGCCTCAAACAGTTTAACTCCAGGGATAGATGGGCCATTCATCTGAAGCTGATGTGGGGAAGAGAGCCGAAACTGATGTAGGAAGCCCTGAGAGACAAGCCCTGTGCAGTAGAGATCAGGAAGAAGATGGACCCATGATCTTCAAGATGAAGAGGAAGCCCAGAGGGGAAGGCTGAAACCCGGTAGAGATTGCCTGCCATCTTTGTTTAACACATGGCAGCTGACTTTGGTGAGAGAGTACCTCTCATAGTACCTTAAGTTGGACTTTCCATGGTCTTGGGACTGTAAGCTTTTATCTCAAATAAACCCCCTTTATAAAAGCCAACAGATTTCTGGTACTTGGTGTACTGGCATCCCTTTGGCACACTGATAAACCAGTTTATCACCACGTCTTGGTGATGCAACCTTTTCAATCTGTTCACATCTTTTCTTCCCCACTGTTCCTTCCCCTGTTCAGAACATTGCCATATCCTGACTAGATCCCATTCACAGCCTCCTGGCAGTTCTCTGTGCCCACAGTACTACCGCCATTCCATTGCCTTCTCCACACTCAAAATATCACCAGCATCATCCTCATAAATGTCAATATGCTCATGACACTCCCCAGTGCAATCTACCATGCCTACTTTCTAGATTTCAGTCATATGGAATAACTTCCCTTTACCAGAGTGTTGTTCTGTCTCCTATCACCAGGGTTATGTGTATGTTGCAATCTCTTCTCTCTTCACCATGCTAACTTCTATTCCTCTTTCAGGTCTTGGGTTATATTTTATTTGACTCAGGACACATTTCTTGACTTCCTGAGTTTGAGTTAGGGGCCCTAGGTTTATTGTAGTACTCCCAAACATACTGGTTTGCTATTTAACTGTAGTCTCTACTAGACAAAAAGCCCTATGATGGTGAGAATCTTGTTGGTATAGTTGATAATTGATGATAGTTGGTATAGTCAGTCAATAAAAATTTGTTAAATGAAAAATGGTATTGAATGCCAGCAAAAAGTATTCGACAAATCCATGACTTCTGGCAATGTAGAGTCATGAAGACCTCAGCAACGACAATTTCAGCGAAGAAGAGGCAGCAGAAGCTAGATCTCAAGGGGGTGATGAAGAAGTGGGGCAGGAAGTCTATTGGTTTATCACATCCTTCCTAATGGTGCTCTTGGTTGAGATGTTTTGATGGGGTCAGCAGGCAGGACAGGCAGTGGAAAGAGGAAGGTATTAGAGCTCTGAGATAGCTGCATGAAAATAACCATGCCCCAAAGAAGGAAAGGTGCTGAATCACCAACATCAGGGCTGACTTCTCCACAAGCCACAGGGGGCACAGTGCTGAGAGCCTACAATACTTTTAAGGACCATGGAAATGTTTTAATTTTAATTTATTTAAAATCAGAAGAACAAAAATGTGGCTACAAAAATAATAAATAATAATGAATATAAAATGATGGATCCACCCTGGGTATTATTAATCTTTATCTTATTTTATGGAGCAAGGGATCATGAAGGTAAAAGTGCCTAAGGTCCATGAAAGCCTTAATGTGTCCCCAAACAGCTTTGCTGACTTTATAGTCTGGTTCTGCCTGTGACACTCATTTGTCATGAAATAGGTCACCCCTTCTCCTCTTGGCCTCCACTCCTACCCTGGGTCTCCTACATTTCCTGGGTCAGCCTGGGATGGGCAACTGCTTCCTCTTATGGGGAGGGGCCAGTAGAGCTATTGCCAGGGGATCCTTTAGCAAGGCAAAAGGTGTCATTGTTTTTCATGACTTTCACATAGATATTGGGTTCAGCCTTCGGGTGTGTGGTTTCCTATGTTTCTGCTTAGGGTAAAAAGATATACAAGTAAAGATAATCACCTTCCTGGAGAGGAAGAAAGAGAAAAGCCCCATCCAGACTCTGCCAATGCACCACCATGTGTAAACAACCAGAATATATTACTAGTTGATAAACTAACTTGGGGAAAATAAAGGAAGACCCTGGGCAATGGTTAGTTCTTCTCCAAGGAAGCTAAAAAGAGCTATAGAAGCTTATCAGAATATATAACTTGCTGACTCATTTTCCAACAAGGTAGCCTTTGTTCTAAACAGAAGACTAATTTGATCTAGATAAGGCAGAGTGTCAAACTTGGATATTTCCCAACTTTATAAGGTAAAAAAAATCTCAGCAACAGTTGTGAAGGGATCAGAAGCCAAAACAAGGACTTTTGTTTCCCAAGGCTTTTCTTTCGGGACACCAGCATTCAACCAGGCCTCCCTTTGCAGGGAATGGATCCAAACACATTCTCTTCTCTTCTTCTCCACCCCATTCTATGTCTACAGAGCAAATCATACAGAACATGATCAAAGATTCTTGCAGGCAGAATTTATCATATTAAGCTATTAACTCATTCATCTCTCGAGCAACTTCTAAGTGCCGGATGCTGGTTATACAATGTGAATAAAACTCAATCCCTGCCTGTAAAGAACTCAGAGATAATATGTTAAATATCCAAATATGACCCACTGATGTATTTATTTGACTATACCATGTTTCAGAAATAGGACATTTCACATAAAAATTGAGAGTTCCAGATTCATTTGAAAAATTGACAGATCTGACAATAGTGGGCCCACATTCCCACAGGGCAGTAAAGGACTTGAACCAGGTAATAGCATGAAGATGAGGCTTAGAAGAGCTTTAGTTATTCTTCTCATTTAATTTCCATTAGTACTTTAATGCTATATTAGTTTCCTAGATCCACTGTAACAAATTACCTGAAAGTCAATGGCTTAAAACAATAGAAATTTATTCTCTCAATAATTCTCAACAAGTCTCTAGTTCTGAAGGCTAGAAGTCTGAAATCAAGGTATCAGCAGGGTCATGCTCTCTCCAAGGACTCTAGGGGAACTTCTTTCCTTCCTTGCCTTTTCCTTGCTTATGGTGGTGGCTGGCAATCCTTGGCGTTTCATGGCTTGTAGCTACATATGCAAGTCTCGGCCTCTGTCTTCATGTGGCCTTTTCCCTTGTGTGTGTTTGTCTCCCTGTCTCTTCTTTTCTTACAAGGGCACAGGTCATACTGGATTAAGGCCTATCCTACTCCACTATGACCTTATCTTGACTAATTACATCTGCAATGACCCTATTTCCAAATATGGTCACATTCTGAGGCCCTGGGGGTTAGGGCTTCAACTTGTCTTTTGGGAGAACACAGTTCAACCCATAATGGTCACCATTCAAGACATGGACAATGGATGTTGTATTTATTTTATGTAAAGTGCTGTGCAAACTTAGCTTTGAACACTACTCTCCAACACCTATACCCCCAGCTAGATGATCACCCTTCTAAATAAAAAGTTTAAAGTTGCTACTGGCTAGAAATGAGCAATGGCTCCCCTGTTGGGTGGCACAGGCACTCAACAGGTCACAGTCCCCTCAGTTCCTGTCCTACACCTGTTATGCTTCACTAATTCATTTTATTTATCTGGTCCCTGAGGGAATTTGATTATAAAACAATAGCTTCAAGTATTTTGGTCCTCCTATATACATAGGGGAAAATTCTGAAAGATTAGGAGGGCTTTGGAGACCCAAAGAAATGATGCTGCAAGATGGAATTCTGGGCACCAAGACACAGTCATTACCCATAGTCATTTTCTATATCCAGGCTGACTCTGTCCACCAGATTATTTTACAAAATCTTATGGATCATTACTGTAGTGTTGTTTCATTGAACTCAGAACCCAAGTCAGTTTGCTTTTTTTTTTTTTTTAATTTTTTAAAAAATTTATTTAATTCACCCCCCTCCCCCGGTTGTCTGTTCTCTGTGTCTATTTGCTGCATCTTGTTTCTTTGTCCGCTTCTGTTGTCGTCAGCAGCATGGGAAGTGTGGGCGGCGCCATTCCTGGGCAGGCTGCACTTTCTTTCGCGCTGGGCGGCTCTACTTACGGGGCGCACTCCTTGTGCATGGGGCTCCCCTACGCGGGGGACACCCCTGTGTGGCAGGGCACTCCTTGCGCGCATCAGCACTGCGCATGGGCCAGCCCCACACGGGTCAAGGAGGCCCGGGGTTTGAACCGCAGACCTCCCATGTGGTAGACAGACACCCTAACCACTGGGCCAAGTCCGTTTCCCCCAGTTTGCTTTTGAAATGTCAATACAGGTCAACCAGGCTTTGAGCATGTGCAGCAATTATTGCAACCAGATTAATATTTCCTGGGGAGGATCTAGCCTTCTATTCAGGAACTACTATTTTAAACAAATAACAGGTGAATTACATTATTGAGCCAGCAATGCTATATTTAAGTGTTACTAAAGACTTAAATATCAACAATTGTCAGTTCAAGTGAAGTTCAAATTCATCAAAATGAAAAAGCATGAAAGAGGTTTATGTAAAGTTTTGTAGTGCCCTGTTACATATTTGCCAAGTTTTCACTAAAGAAAAATGTTGGTGTTGCCATATTAAGTTTAACCTATTTTTAGAAATGATTTCAAAACCAGATTCTTGGGAAGTGGCTAGAAAAACTGCTTTGAACGAGCTCATGGACTTCCCTTTCTAGTGTTTTATCTCGGAATAATAATTATTATGAAGGAAATCCATTCATTCAGCAAAATCATGTAATACATATTTATCTAGCAATGGCAGTCACAGTTCTAGGCACCAAATGTACAGCAGTAAACTAAAGACCAGTCCTCACTCTCATGGGTTTTATAATCTGATGTGGTAGGTTGTGGGCACCAGACAATTAACAAGTAAATGTATAATGTAGAAAGGCAACAAAATAAGCACTAGGAAAACAGGAAAGGTGGCTAGGAGAGTGCCAAGGCATGGGGCATGGTGGTGGTGATGGTTAGATTGGGTGGTCAGAGAAGTTCTGTTTGATAAGAGGACATTTGAGTTCAGTCTTGGAGAAAGTGATGGAGTGAGGAACAAGATAATAGGGATAGAGTCTTCCAGGAAGAGGAAAGAAGGGCATAGCACTGCAGCAGGAGTGTCCTTGTGCATCTGTGAGTGGGCCACTGTGTCTGGAATGGGGCAAGTGGCAGAAGAATGGATGGAGAAGAGGGCAGAGAAGCACAGAGAGGTTAAGTAAGGGCTTTGATGCGAGCATGATGGGAACACCGTTGGAAAATACCAGAAAGTCTTGAGCACAAGAGTAGCAAGAGCCAACCTTATTTAAAGGGATTACTCTAGTTGCTGCTGTATGGAGAATAGTTCATAAAGGAGCAAGAGCAGAAGCAAAGGCTAGACTCCTCAAGACTCCTCAAAATGTCTCCCTGAGGTGGAAAGATGAGGGATATTTATTGGATTAAACAAAGGGAGGTAGGGATAGGAATGTTTGGGTTATTAGCACATTGGAATTGGCTAGTAAACCTTAAAATTTAGGATTATAAGGAGGCTAGTATCATTGACTGTGTCTATATTTAAATTAGAGGTTTCAAGTTGGTTATTATCATTGGCGGAAGGGTTCTGTTATCTCGAGGAGCGGGTTTGTGATCTTTCCAGAATTTGTAATGGTTGGACTTCTTGCTTTCTTTTTGGTCTAGAATTCCTCTTCTCTGTGGTTTCTGCTCACTTTGATTTTGGCTCTAGGGTAATTTATGTCCTGGGATCATTGTAAATTCAGGTCTCTTCTTTTCAGAGCATACTCTGGTATTTTCAGTTAGTTCTGTGGGGATAGAAGAAAGCTGGAACTTGTTCTGGGATTAGGCAAGTTTCTCAATCATTTTAAAAGAGGGAAGTGAAAGTTTTAACAAATTAGTAAGGAGGGGCTATTCTAGTGGGTTATTATAGGGCAGTTTCAGTGAGTGTGATTTTTGCTATTTTGCAGTTTTCTCCTAGGGTAACATTCTTTTAACTGTGCATATCTTTGCAGTTAAGGTTAACTAAGCCTGGTCTGGCTGGAGCTGTAACAAGAATTTATCTATGGGGTGTGTAGATGGGAATTTCAGAGAAACGGAAACTTTTGCAACCTAGTTAGGGAAGGAACTGCTTCAGCAGTTGGGGGTGGAAGGGAGAGTTGAAAAATGGGTCTGCGTCTGATACAAAATTTTGGCTTAAACAATTGAGAAATGAAGCTACATTTATTGAACAGGTTTGAAGGTAGGGACAATCAGGAGTTTGATTTTGGGAACAATAGTTTTGAGATTAACTATTAGACACCCAAATGGAGATGTTGAGAAGGCAATTCGATATACAAGCCTGGAGTCAAAGATAGATTTATGACCTAGAAACAGAAATTTTGGAGCCATCTTTATAGATATGATACTTAAAAGCTATGAAACTTGGGAAGCGGATTTGGCTCAACTGATAGAGCATCTGCCTACCACATGGGAGGTCCAGGGTTCTAATCCTGGGCCTTCTGAGCCATGTGCTGAGCTGGCCCACACATAGTGCTGATGTGTGCAAGGAGTGCCATGCTACACAGGGGTGTCCCCCACGTAGGGGAGCCCCACATGCAAGGAGTGCACCCCATAAAGAGAGCGGCCCCGTGTGAAAAAAGTAGAGCCTGCCCAGGAGTGGCACCACACACACAGAGAGCTGACGGAGCCAGATGATGTAATAAAAAAAGACACAGATTCCTGGTGCCGCCGACAAGAATACAAGTGGACACAGAAGAACACACAGTGAATGGACACAGAGAGCAGACAGCTGGGGTGGAGGGAATGGAAGGGAGAGAAATGAATAAAAAATAAATCTGAAAAAAAGCGCTATGAAACTTAAAATCATGCAGGGAATAAGTTCAGACAGAAAAGAGTAAGCCTGAGAGACTGAACTGGGGGCACTCCAACATTTAAAGGTTTGGGAGCTGAGGAGGAGTGACCCGTAAGAAAGGAAAAGAAACTTCTGGAAGCCAAGAGGATAAAATATTTCAAAAAGGAATGAAAAATGATGCATCAAATGCTTCTGACAAATTTAGCAAGATTAAGTTTAATAATTGACCATGGGATTTGGCACCATGAAGGTCAATGATAATATTGATACATGCTGTTTCAGTGAATGGTGAGGATAAAATTCTAGATAGGTTTAAGAGATAATGAGATTGGAGAAAGGGAGTGAGTGAATGCAGAAAGTTTTTTCTCAGAAATATATTTATGAAAATTAGAAAGAAATACAATGGTAGCTGGAAGAGGATGTGGAGTTAAGTTATTTTTTAAAGACTGTATATATCACAGCATGTTATGTGTGTTGATGGGAAAAATCCAGTATGGAAGGGAAATTTTGATGGTGCAGGAGAGATAGGAGAGAATTTCTGGAGTAATATCCTTGAGTAGAAGAAAGGGAATGATGCCCAGACACTTCACCCAGGAGGGAAGGCAAATTACATGGAACACATTCAGGTAAGCAGTAAATGCCATGATGGGAGCATTGGAAATTCTTCCTGTATGGCTTCTATTTTCTTATTGATATAGAAATCAGACTTACTGGCTGAGTGAAAAGGAAGGTGGAAGAAATAGGAATTTGTGGAGAGAGGAGAAAGCATGAAATAACTGTGTAACAGACAGGATGCATGAATGGGCTATGGAAATGTAGCAAGATTGCTGGACAGCACCATGGACCTATTTTTGGTCAGTGGTCATGAGTTTAAGTGAAACTAGTCACAGTCAGCCTTGTGAATATAGGAGTAGGTAGAGTTGGGTGTAATCTGAGATAGGTTTTTGAGAGGAGAATGGAGAATATTGGCGGGGGTGGGGGGGCAGGTTGGTTTGCAAGAAACTGAGTGTATTTAGGAGTATATTTAAGAAATAGTGGTGAGGGACAGTGTCTTGGATTCAATGGATCATCTATAGCCTTCCTGGAAAAAGGTGGCAAATTGTGCAAACATTGGCAATGCTAACACAATGTATTAGAGTATGCTAAGGTGCAGTTAAACTAAAATGGAAATTTCAGTGTCTTATAAACAAAAAGTCTTCATAATAGGGTTTGGCTTGGTGGTCCCTTTCTTCCACACAGTCATTTAAGAACCCAAGTTGATGGTGGCTCTGCCATCTTCAACACGTGACCTCTGGAGATCATTCAAGGCATTACCACATCTGTCATCCAGTCGAGAGAGAAGGACCAGTGTGGGGCTTTTTTGGGCCAACCCTGAAAGTGGCGTGCTTCACTTCTATTATACTCCACTGAAGAGAACTTAGTCACTTCACTGCAGAGGCGGCTGAGCAATGCAGTCTCACTGTGTGCCCAGGAAGAAGAGGAGAATGGATTCTGGTAGATGGTTAGCAATCTCTAGCACAGCAAGCCCCCTGGCTACCATCTTCTCTTATATAAAGCATACTCACTACCTCCTCAGGAGAGAAAACTCAAAATTTCATCTGGTTATTGTATCTATTTCAAAGTTTAGGATCTCCCAGTTATGCTCAAACCTCATCTTTAGATCCAAATATGGTTTCTCAAGCTCCATCACCCTTTCAACTAAAAGACAAGCTACCTGTGCTCCATCTTCCCATCCAGTACACAAAAGTAGACAGGATAGCCACAATAAGAACTCCCAAAGCAGTCTATGGTCCATAGCAATGAGAGAACTCTTTTGGGACGTATTACAAAGTTCCCAAATCCTAGAAGAAAACATCTTGATAGACGCTGGGTCTGCCCTCTGTGAGAACTCTTCTTGTTTATTGTTCTTTGCGGCCTTAGCTCTGCCCTCTTGGAGAATAATCTTGTCCATTATCCTCCATGGCTACATTTGAGTTGGACACTGGGGAATCAGTCTCTTTAGGAGTTGTACACCTTTCAGAGCCCACATTCTGCTGATGCCTAAGCTAATTCTAAAAATTACAAGCTTGCAGTTTCTTGGGCAATACAATTTATTCAAAGACTTGATAGGCTTCTGATCCACTTGTTTCCAGTTAGTTTCTGTGTGAGAAAATAAACCCAAATTTCTTTCTGAGACCTGTTTTAAGGTCAGCCCTGCCCCTTTGCCCTCAATTTAGTAGAATCTACATTGAAATCTGAAACCACAGGCTTGGCTGGGAAGGCAATAGCCTTGATAATATGATTGCCACTGAACTAAGTCTCTCTTGTCTTTTAAAAATTTTGACCAAGAAATTATCTTATCTCCTCATATTTGGGGAATAGAATCTGCCCATTTTTCCAGCCCTGCAAAGCCCTGAATTTGGGGATTCTTCTTGTTTAAATCCACACCAGCTGGTAAACTAGTTTTTTTTTTTGTGGTACTTTGCTAAATGCAACAAATAGCAGTCAACAGATACTAATAGCCATTCTCTTTCCAACTCCTTTCCCTAGAGATACAGATTCAATACCTTGTTGGCCTGACTTCCAAGTAATCATAGAAGCAGTTTTATTAAGTGTTTTTGCCATGAATAACATGAGTCTCCAGCTTTTCAGCCTTTGATATGCATTTCCTTCCTGCTTGCAGTCTGAATGCTAAGCCAGTGCACTGTATTTTAGGTGTTTGTTATGCCATTCACTTTAAGGTACCAGTTTCTGCATTGATTAGACAAGTAGTAAACAAATAGAGCTGGCGTAAATAAGGGAAAAATAAAGAAGGAGTTTAGGTTAGCATTAGCCCTGAATGGTCAAAAGAGCTGACCTAACATGCTAGTTTAAGAAAATATTAACACATTTGGATAAATATTAAAAGAGAAGTCAACTAATTGGATAAGTTTATCATTTTCCTGAAGGGAAAGACAAAATACATTTTAAATTCCCCCTAAATGAGTATAAATATTTGACACATTTTATTTTTTATTTTTTTAGATTTATTTTTTATTTATTTCTCCCCCCCCCCCAGTTGTCTGCTCTCTGTGTCCATCCGCTGTGTGTTCTTCTGTGACCACTTCCATCCCCATCAGCAGCACCAGGAATCTGTGTCTCCCTCTTTACTGCGTCAACTTGTTGGTGTCAGCTCTCTGTGTGTGTGGTGCCATTCTTGGGCAGGCTGCATTTCTTTTGCGCTGGGCGGCTCTCCTTACGGGGCACACTCCTTGCGCGCGCATGGGGCTCCCCTACACGGGGGACACCCCTGCGTGGCAGGGCACTCCTTGCGCGCATCAGCACTGCTCATGGGCCAGCTCCACACGGGTCAAGGAGGCCGGGGGTTTGAAACGTGGACCTCCCATGTGGTAGGCAGACGCCCTATTCACTGGGCCAAGTCCGCTTCCCTATTTGACACATTTTAAATAAAGTTTTAACAGTTTATACTTGACGAAAAGATTCCAAAGTTCATTGGAAAGAATCAGTTGGTAAAATATGAAAGAAAACTCTGACAGAGAATGGAAATAAGGGAGTAAAATATTATCTCCTCAGGTAGTACTTTTTAGACACCAAAAGCATGATAAGGTAACATTAATTAAATATTTTGGTATCACTAAAGGAATGGGACTTAATCTATCATCTATCTGTCTGTCTCTCTACTAACAAATAGGTATACACATATGTATTTAATATACAATAGTAGAGGATGCATCATAAAAATGATAAAATAACAGGGTCATCACTGCTATTGGTGTATTTATTGGAAAAATGTTTTAAAATAATATTTCACTCTATGTGTTTGTATACATTTACATTTCTTCTGAAAATGTATAAAAAAATTAAGTATATACAAAACTCTGGAGGGGTTAAAAGCAATAGAAAACTCACAAAAAAACCAGGACTAGATGATTGGATATGGATATTCAGACTTCTGTATAGACTGGGAAATATTGTGGTGTATATTACATATAAATTGCTTACAACTTTACAATACATACACACAAAACAAATTGATAAGAAAAACCTTAAGAGTCATTAAAAGAATGGGCAAAATATCCTGACAGACGATTCATAAAAGACCAAAGATAAAATGTTATAACTAGTAAAACACATTTAAAATAGAAATTCAAGGTTTTTAATAATGAAATTAATGAAACACAAAGGAAAACTACCATGTTTTGCCTATAAAATATATTTAAAAATGTAAACTTTGGCAAGTGTTGCGAAATTGGTACTTATAAACTGTTGAAAAATATAGTATGGTAAGAGCTAATTTCAGTTTAAAAGTTGAGTGATAAAAACCAAAAGTTACCAAAATACTTATGAACTTGAAAAAATATAACTTCTGAGAAATTTTTAAAAGAGAAATAATCCAAGACTTCTGAATTTAGAGACTTGGTGGACCAATTTAGTACAGAAACTTGTATAACATATAGAACTACAGGATACTATACAGCAATTAAAAAAAAAAAGTGCTGGCTGAGTTCATATGAAAGAAAGAAAATCTGCAGGTGTAAGAAATAAATAAGGAATGAAAAGCCAGAATAATATGTCCAAATGATTTTATAGGGACGTTCTAACAATGCTTTAAAGAACAAAGAATTCCCATTTTATGCAAACTGGTTTAGAGAATGGAAAAAGAAAGACATCTCCATCTCATTTTATGCCTTATGATAATCTCCACTGATGCTAAGAAAGCTTTTGATAAAATCCACTACTAACTCATAAGAGAAATGCATAACAAATATCTTTAGCCTGAAAAACTGAAATCCTCCAAAAAAGAATTATTATACTAACTGGTGCAACTAGCCAAGGATATCTACCATTTTAGTCATCATTATTCTGGAGGTCCAGTTAGCACAATAATACATGGAAACAGACAAAAGTTAAACTGATATGTATGAAAAAATTAAAATATTTCTAAACAAAATTAATATGTACATAGAAAATCCAAGGGGATTTAAAAACAACTAGAACTGATAACAGACTTTAACAAAATAACTGGATCAACTCATGAAAAATGAATTCATTCCTACATACCAAAAAAGCAATTAAGGGATGAAATTTTTAAAATGCATTTATGGTAGCAGCAAAACTCTGTAAGTAATTTAAGAATAATTCAACATAGATGTCTAAGACCTTTATGGAGAATATTATAAAGCTTTATTTACAGATTTCTCCTTTGACTGACTAATACACATAGTAGGGGTTCCCCAACTGGAAAAATATAAGATTCACTTACCAAACTGCACTCACAAAAATAAATTTCAGATAGTGCTTGTATTAGTCAGCCAAAGGGGTGCTGATGCAAAATACCAGAAATTGGATGGTTTTCACAAAGGGTATTTATTTGGGGTAGGAGCTTACAGATACCAGGCCATAAAGCATAAGTTACTTCCCTCACCAAAGTCTATTTGGAGGAAGATTGCTGCCAACGTCTGTGAGGGTTCAGGCTTCCTGGGTTCCTACATTCCAGGGGCTTGCTTTTCTCTGGGTTCCAGGTTCCTTCCTTCCTGGTGCTGGCTTCTCTTTCCTCCGCGTGCTGATTTCCCCAGACTCCAGCTTAAGTCTTCAGCATCAAACTCCAACAGCAAAAACTCTCAACTCTGTTCTTTACCATGCCTTTATCTGTAAGTCTCTACCCCTTGGTGGGTGGGGACTCAACACCCTAATCGTAACTCAATCATGCCCAGGTACAGATCAGATTACAAACATAATCCAATATTTCTTTTCAGAATTCATCAAGAATATCAAACTGCTACAGTGCTATAAGTATTTATTATAGTGTTCCTTAATTTAAGGAAATGCCATTATACTTTTCACCTGCATGACAATGTACAATTGGCAAGGTGAAGAAATGGGAGAAAGAGGATCCCAGGCTGAAAGAGCAGTGTTTGATCTGATGCAAGAAGGAACAAGGTTTGAATGAGGAGGCCAGTGTGATTGAAGCTCAGGGAGCAGGGGTTAAGTGGTCAGAGCTGAAATTTGATGTACTGGAAGGATCATTTCAGATTACGAAGTTCTTATGGGCTATGATAAAAGTTTTAGAAAATATCCTAAAAGCAAGAGAAGCCAGGAAGAGTTTTAAGTGGGGCAAATCCTGATCATATTTTTAAGAGACAACTTTAGCTGCTGTGTGAAGGATAGATAAGAGGGGCAGGCATGGATGTGGAAAGACAACACTGGAGGTTACTACAGTTGTCCAGGGCCCTGAATTGTGGAGGTGGCTGTGATGTTGGGAGAAAGTTAGAAATGTTAGGAGGCTATGTACCTAAAATGGAAAAAGGTCACATGAGCAAAAATGTATTTTGTTACATTTCCTCCCTTAATTTGAAACAGGGAGTCTAAAGCCCCCATGTGAAATGGACCTTTCAAAAAATGCTATGGTCAACAAAAATGTCCTCCTTTATATTTGGAGCTAGACGATCGAGGAAGGGTTAGGTCTTATGCTTGAGAAAAGAGATGAAGGAGAGAACATTGGAATCACTGCGAGAGTTTAGTTCAGATTACATACGTTATGGACACTCCAGCCCTCAGTTCAGATATGAGAAATTCGTTTAGAGGGGCCTAACTGGGCGAATTATTGAGAATTTAGTATTGCAGCCTAGGAAAATCCAACCGTATGGTCAGTGTAAGGAAAGCTAGGCTGACCATTCTTGGGGACAGGAGAGAAGCTGTTCCACTTAATAAGATTGAGTTCTTCACAACCCAATAAAAGTATTTGCTCTGTTGTGATATCTCCAGTGATCTATGAGAAAGTAAAGGGCAGAAGGAAAGGAAGGCTGTAATGTCCAGGTCAGGGACAGCTGCCGGGGTGCTGAAGAGGACTGAGCAGGCACGAAGGACCACAACCCCAGCAGCGGCGGTGAGTGCACGAGCATCTCAGCAGGATATTCACATGAAGGACCAGACCTCGACAGCAACATCATGGGCAGACTAAAGCCCGAGACCCTTCACCATTTTTCCAGGGTATTTGTGTGATCCAGTGGAGTATGGGAAGGAGTCCTTGGAATGGCTGATGCCTCAAAAACTCATAGGGTAGGAATGTTTTCTCAAACTAAGCATTCTGCCCCTAACCCCACTGAGAAGCACAGCAGTAAAAATTCTGATTTATATTTCGGAACGAGGGCCTTTCCTAAGAAAGACACTTTCTTCAGGTTCTGAGTTCTCCAAGCTTTTCTGCAGCAATTTTGGAATAACTTGCATTTATTATCATGCTGATATCTGGATACATGTAAAATCAATCTGGAAGAGATCTTCAGGATCATCTAACCCTCATTTTACTGATGCGGCAACTGCAAATTTTGTCAAGGTCATGTAGCAAGACTCTGGTTGAGCCAGGGTTAGAATTCAGGTCTCCTGTCTCCAAATCCATAATTGCATCCATCATACACTTTCCATTTCAGTAATGGTAACCTGACCCAGTAGAACACTCTATATCTAACCTGATATGAAATGTAATTGCTTCTCAGATTGCATTAAATTTATGGAGTCACATCATGAATGCACAAAAGGAGAAATTCAGCAGGAGGAATTCATAACTTTCTAGCTCCCTACTGTCCTCAATGGGAAATTGGAGTTTCAAGGAGGCAAAGAAATAAATCTTGTAGAGCCATTACATCATCACAATGAGGATATGGGGATAAACATCCATTGCCTACACAAAGCCTCCAGCAGGGGTCACCGCTTGTTTAAAAACAAAAGCGTGTGTGTGTGTGTGTGTTCCTGGAACAAAATTGTTAAAGAGAAAGCAACTTACTTTTGTTTCTTTCCAATTGAAAAAGTATAGGAAAATTTTAAAAAGTGTGTGACCTTACATATATATGTCTTCTGGTCATTTCTTAACAAAAGTGCCTGTGTGACACCAGTAATCTATACGTGGGGCTGAAGCAGCATTTTCCAAAATGACTCTCAGGGTTTCTGTCTCTATGAGGTATTTCACAGATACGTGCAGAGAGAGCTGCATTCTCTATCTCCCTTTTGGGAGATCACTGTGTTCATTAACCTAGTAAAGACTTCGGTAGACCATCTATTTAGCCTATTTCCCAAACTTCTTTAATCATGGAACACTTTTTGCTATGTTTTTCCAAAATTTGTAAACTTTATTTCAATTTAAAAATAAAATAACAGATGAAAGGCAGCCTAACAAATTATGGAAGCATTACTTTAAAAAATTGCCCAGGCACATTGATCCTATGTAATCCTAAAAACAAAAACAAAACTCACCTATTTCTCCAGTGTTCAGAAAAATGCACACATGGGCACAGATTGGTTAAATGACACGACCAATTTCTTTTTATTAATAAAGAAAAAGAAAAAAATAGCTTGATCATATTCACATCTCATAAAACCAAGTCCCATATCTTTTTTTACCTTTAGTATTGGTATAGTACCTTCTTTGCTTTTCCTACAAAAATATTACAATATTACTGTTAACTATAGTCTGTTAGTTACGTTAGTTGTATTTTTCCTATATATCACCATATTCTTAACTCCTTGAATAGAGGAACATTCTTGTGTTTGTATTATTAACCACAATCCTCATCTACCACCAAAATTGCTGTGTTATACAGTCCCTAGCAGCCCATCACCAAGGGGACCTCCCAACATCAGCAAAGTCTCTTCTCTTTGTCACAGTGTGACAATATCTTTCAACTTTTTTTCTCCTCTTGAACATCTAAATAACTGTCAATGGATATCAGCTGCTACCACGATTGAGGCCCAGACCTCAGCAGAGACCTTCCTGGCTGTCCAGCTGCTGCTTTCACACTGACCACATCACCTGGGCAGAAAACTTAGCCACATTCTATGTCAATGTGCAATCCTTACCCAAAGCAATGGAAATTAGTCCACGGCTATAGGAAGCTAACAATGGGTGGCGTTTCCCTTTTCCCTTTCCTATCACTCCTCTTTGCAGTCTTTTCCCCAGACCCTCAAGGGAGTAATTTAATTCTTTTCTTTGTCATGTGCATAGGATTTTGGAAACTATTTTCAGTTTCTTGAGCAAGCCCTTGGGAATCCTCACCTCCTACCCCATTCAGCCTATCAAACTATTTCTACTAAATTACTGGAATGCTCCCCCGGGGGGCGGGGGGTGGGGGGTGGGAATTCTGATCACATTTTCACATGTCCTTGTTTTTAAAATTCTAAAAGAAAAAAAGAGGGACTACACAAACAGTGCTTATTTAATGAATTTAAGTGTTTCTCCCTTTCCTCTCTCAGTTGGTCTAGAGAGCGTGGTAATCAACATAGTCAAGTGAGCTTGTAAAACACAGAAATCTGAGTCCTTTTAGATATTCTGATTTAGATCGTAGAGACCATGCATCAAATCATTTTAAACACCCCGAAAATTCAATTGGGTACATCAGGGTACAGTCTCATTGACTTAAAATGTGGGATCAATGAAGGTGAAAAATACCACGTGTTACCTAATCATCAGAAAGACAAAATGCTTAGATAGCTGTGTTAGTCAGTGTTCTTTAGGGAAACAGAATCAACAAGAGATACCTGTCAATATTATGCAATTTTATAAGAGTCTCTCACATGACTGTGGGGATGCATAAGTCCAGGTTCCACAGGCAGGCTGCAACCAGGGGCTCCAATAAAAGTCCAATGAAGGTTCTTGATGAGTTCTGCGTGATGGTGGCTGTCCAAAGACGAGCTGGGAAATTCTCAGTCAATGCTGGAATCACTTTGCTTTTAAGGCATTCAACTGATTGGATAAAGCATTACTCATTGCTGATGACAATCTCTCTGACTGATGTAATTGTAATTAGTTATCTATGATTTACCACTGTAGTAAAGTCAATAGTGACTAAATTCCATAAATGACCTTGGATTACAGTTAGCCCAGTGCTTGCTTGACCAAACAACTGGGTACAATTACCTGGCCAAGTTGACACATTAACCTAACCATCACAGTCTTCCCCTCGTCAACTTGGCAACCATGCAATTACCTTAAACCATACTTAGTTTCTATGTAAAAACAATAACAAACATGCATATATATATATATATTTCGGGAAGCGTACTTGGCCCAATGGATAGGGCATCTGCCTTCCACATGGGAGGTCCATGGTTCAAACCCCGGGCCTCCTTGACCTGTGTGGAGCTGACCCATGTACAGTGCTGATGCGTGCAAGGAGTGCCATGGCACTCAGGGGTGTCCCCTGCCTAGGGGAGCCCCACGTGCAAGGAGTGCACCCTGTAAGGAGAGCTGCCCAGAGTGAAAGAAAGTGCAATCTGCCCAAGAATGGTGTCGCACACATGGAGAGTTGACACAACAAGATGATGCAACAAAAAGAAACACAGATTCCTGGTGCTGCTGATAAGGATAGAAGTGGTCACAGAAGAACACACAGCAAATGGACACAGAGAGTAGACAACTGGGGGGGGGGAGAAATAAATAAAAAATAAATCTTAAAAAAATATATATATATATATATATTTCCATCTAACAACGTTCAACTCTCCTGTGTACAATGAGAAACGCATTAATTCTATAAAGAAGAGGGCACAAGTTCTTGGGTAATATTCACTCTTAAAATTGACATCTTCAGATATTATGACATGAAACTGATACAACTTGTTATATGATAATGGAAAAGTTTGGGGAAGAAGACAAAGAAATTCATTTTGTATACCTATACAATCATCATCATAATGAAACAAGGAAGAAAGATTCTTGACCACTACAGTCCTCATTTCTGTAACTGGGCACGTAGTTGAAGTTCCTTTTTTTTTTCAAGATTTATTTTTTATTTATTTCTCTCTCTCTCCCCCCCCCCCCATCATCTGCTCTCTGTGTCCATTCGTTGTGCATTCTTCTGTGTCCGTTCGCATTCTTGTCAGTGGCACTGGGAATCTATGTCTCTTTTCTGTTGCATCATCTTGCTGCATCAGCTCTGTGTGTGTGGTGCCACTCCTGGGCAGGCTGTGCTTTCTTTTGCACGTGGCGGCTCTCCTCGTGGGGTGCACTCCTTGCACGTGAGGCTCCCCTATGCGGGGTACACCCCTGCATGGCACAGCACTCCTGTGTGTCAGCACTGCACATGGGCCAGCTCACCATATGGGCCAGGAGGCCCTGGGTTTGAACCCTGGACCTCCTGGATGGTAGGGGATACTCTACTAGTTGAGCCAAATCCACTTCCCACGAAGCTTACATTTATCACTTCCTTCTTCACTACCCATTCCATGTTTCCATTACCCTCAGCAAGCACTTCAGCTGGCCGTGGTTCTTTGCCTGGTGGGGTGACCCAAACTTTCATTTCTGAAGATTCTGGGCCATTATTAGTATTGGGTTGTTGCAATTTCCCATTGACTTTAATCATAGGACATGGCAGTACTAGGAGATGCCCTAGAGGATCTCCTGTATTCCAGGCAAACTCTTCTTAACCCCCATTATGTAGACACAGTCCTTTTTCTCCTTGATAGTCAGGATCAATCACCCCAGTCAGTATAGTAAGTTTCTTCTTTGACTGTTGATTCAGAGGTAAGAGGAGGCCAAAGTGGCCAGGTGGAAATTTTAACTTCCAGTACAATGGAATCATTGCTGTGTTCCCTGGTGACAGCACTCCTCCTTTTGGGACTAAAACGTGTAGACCAGCAGAGTTTGCGGTTGCAGGAGCAGGAAGGAAAATGCTCCTAGTGGGTCACTATGGGTAATTGTGAGTGGTGCCACTTCCATTTCCACCCCTTGATTCCTGGACCCATGTATCCTGGTTATAGGAGAAACAGCACCATAGAGTGGATGCTGATTTAAAGTATACACAGCCTCCTGGAGAACCTTGCCCCAGCCCTGTAAGGTGTTGCCACCTAGTTGGCATCATAATTGAGTCTTCAAAAGGCCATTCCACCATTCTGCCAATCCAGCTGCTTCAGGGTGATGAGGAACATGGTAAGACCAGTGAATTCCATGGGCATGTGCCCATTTCCACACATCATTTGCTGTGAAATGGTTTCCTTGATCAGAAGTAAAGCTGTGCGGAATGTCATGGCTGTAGATTAGACATTTTGTAAGTCCATGGATAGTAGTTTTGGAAGAAGCATTGCATGCATGAAATGCAAACCCATATCCAGAATGTGTGTCTATTCCAGTTAAAACAAATCACTGCACCTTCCATGGTGGAAGTGGACCAGTGTAGTCAACCTGCCACCAGGTAGCAGGCTGGTCACCTTGAGGAATGGTGCCTTTTCAGGGGCTGAGTGTGGGTCTCTGCTGCTGGCAAATTGGGCACTCAGCAGTGACTGTACCCAAGTCAGCCTTGATAAGGGGAAGTCTGTGTTGATGAGCCTGTGCATAACCTCCATCCCTACCTCCATGGCCACTTTATTCATGAGCCCATTGGGCAATGACAGGAGTGGCTGGGGGAAGAGGCTGAGCATTAGCCACAGAGCAGGTCATCTTATCCACTTGATTATTAAAGTCTTCCTCTGCTGAAGTCACCCTCTGGTGAGCATTCACATGGGACACAAATATTTTCATGTTTTTTGCTCACTCAGAAAGGTCTACCTACATACTTCTTCCCCAGACCTCTTTGTCACCAATTTTCCAATCATGTTCCTTCCAATTTCCTGACCATCCAGCCAAACCATTGGCAACAGCCCATGAATCAGTGTACAAATGCACCTCTGGCCATTTCTTCTTCCAAGCAAAATGAATAACTAGGTGCATTGCTTGAAGTTCTGCCCATTGGGTGGATTTGCTCTTACCACTGTCCTTCAGGGATATCCCAGAAAGGGGCTGCAGTGCTGCAGCTGTCCACTTTCAGGTGGTACCTGCATATCATGCAGAACCATCTGTAAACCAGGCCTGAGTTTTCTCTTCCTCATTCAACTGATTTTGTAAGGGACTCTCCAAGAGGCCAAAGCTGTGGGCTGGGAAAGAGAAGGTAACATGGCAGGGGTAGTGACCATGGGCATTTGGTCTACTTCCTCATGTAACTTACGTGTGCCTTCAAGACCTGCTTAAGGGAAGTGGACTTGGCCCAGTGGATAGGGCATCTGTCTACCATATGGGAGGTCCATGGTTCAAACCCTGGACCTCCTTGACCCATGTGGCACTGGCCCATGCACAGTGCTGATGCACACAAGGAGTGCTGTGCCACACAGGGGTGTCCCCACGTAGGGGAGCCCCACGCACAAGGAGTGCGCCCCATAAGGAGAGCCGCCCAATGCGAAAGAAAGTTCAGCCTGCCCAGGAATGGCGCTGCACACATGGAGAGCTGACCCAACAAGATGATGCAACAAAAAGAAACACAGATTCCCGTGCCACTGACAACAACAGAAGTGGACAAAGAAGAACACGCAGCAAATGGACACAGAGAACAGACAACTGGGGCGGGCGGGCGGGTGAGGGGTGGGGGAAGGAGAGAGAGAGAGAGAGAAAAAAAGACCTGCTTAAGCCCTATCTTGTATATACCACTTCCACTTTATTATGGAGTGCTGCTATGCACACCGAACTTCATGGTTTGGCGGGTCAGACAATACCCAGCTCATGATAGGTAACTCAGGTGTCATGATAACTTAATGGCCCATGGTTAAGCATTCAGTCTCCACTAAGGCCCAGTAGCAGGCTAAAAGCTGTTTCTCAAAAAGCAAGTGGTTATCTGCAGAGGATGGCAGGGCTTTGCTCCAAAATCCTAAGGGTCTGTGTTGTGATTCTCCTATAGGGGATGCCAAAGGCTCCAGATAGTATCTCTATTTGCCACTGAAACTTCCAGCACCATTGGATCTGCTGGATCATATGGCCCAAGTGGTAGTGCAGCTTGCACAGCAGCCTTGACCTAATGCAGAGCCTCTTCTTGTTCTGGTCCCCAATCAAAACTAGCAGCTTTTCTGGTCACCCGGTGAATGGGCCAAAGTAGCACACCAAGTGAGGAATGTGCTGTTCCAAAATCCAAAGAGACCAGCTAAGTGTTTTGCCTCTTTTTTGGTCATAGGAGAGCCAGATGCAACAGTTTATCCTTCATTTTAGAAGGGATATCTTGACATGCTTCATACCACTGGACACCTAGAAATTTCACTGAGGTAGAAGGACTTTGTATTTTAGTTGGATTTATCTCCCATCCTCTCTCATGCAAATGCCTTAATAATAAGTCTAGAGTCTTTGCTACTTCTTGCTCACTGGGTCCTATCAACATGATATCATTAATATAAAGGACCAGTGTGATGTCTTGTGGGAGGGAGAGATGATAAAGATCCCTGCAGACAATATTATGACATAGGGCTGCAGAGATGATATACTCTGCCTTGTCAGCTGATAGCAAACTGTTTCTGGTGGTCCTTACTAATAGCAATTGAGAAAAAAGCATTTGCCAAATCAACAGCTGCACAATAGGTACCAGGGGATGTGTTGATTTGCTTAAGCAATGATACCAAATCTGGGACAATAGTTGCAATTGGAGTCACTACCTGGTTAAGTTTATGATAATCTACTGTCATCCTCCAAGATCCATCTGTTTTCTGTACAGGTCAAATAGGAGTGTTGAATGGGGTTGAGGTGGAAATCACCACCCCTGCACCCTTCAAATCCTTGATGGGTAGCACTAATTTCTGAAATCTCTCCAGGAATCTGGTATTGCTTTTGGTTTACTATTTTGCTAGGCAGGGGCCGTTCTAGTGGCTTCCACTTGGCCTTTCCAACTATTATAGCCCTCACTCCACAAGTCAGGATCCAATGTGGGGATTCTGCCAGATGCTGAGTATGTCTATTCCAGTTACGCATTCTGAAACTGGGGAAATAGCCACAGAATGGGTCCAGAGACCAACTGGCCAACTATGAGATGGACCCAAGCTAAAACTCCATCAATCACCTGACCTCCATAAGCACCTACTCTGATGGATGGACCACAGTAACATTTTAGGTCACCTGGAATTAATGTCACTTCTGAACCAGTGTCTAAAAATCCCTGAAATATCTGATCATTTTACTTTCCCCAGTGCAAATTTACTCTGATAAAAGGCTGTAGATCTCCTTGGGGAAAGGTGGGAAGAAGATTAACAGTATAAATTTTGGGCAGTTTAGCAGGATCCTTCCCCAAGGAGACCCAACCTTCTCATTCAAGGGGCTCTGGGTCTATAAACTGTCTCAAGCTGGGAATTGATTAAAGGACCATGATTCTCTGCATCTGTAATTTGAGTTAGGGTTTTATTTACTCGACCTAAAACTCTTCTGTTTAAACAGATCCAGAAGAAATTTAGTAAACTGCCCATCTATTTCATTGCTAGGTACCCCATGATGTATTAGCAATGCCATAACTCTATGTGACTCAGACTATTTTGAGTGCTTTTTTGAATCTGACTTTCATTGTGGTAGCCACGCCCACCTTGACTTTGGCGATTAACTGCCAATACTTGACTTTTGCCAGACCAACATCTAATCATTCCCATAATATTTAAAGATTATAATTCCATCACAGCCCTCCCTATAGTAATATCTGGACTACAGAGAAGAGCAACCACAGAGCTCTTCAGGGAAGATGAAGTTAGCCTTACAAATGTATTTCTCACAGTCCTGGTTAAAGGTGTGTCCTCTGGACATTCCTGGGGTGGGTGAGCAACTCTCAAATGGTAAATCCTTTCTAGCATTCCAATCTCACTAAGCCTTTGAATTCCCTTTTCTACTGTATATCATGGCAAATCGGGCATCTCAACCTCAGAGAAGCTAGGCCATCTTTTGGTGCATATTTCAGTCAGCCACCTGAACAAACTGTTAGAACCCTTTTCTACCCCTTGAGCTACAGCACTGAATCCAGAATTTCTGCTTGGTGAATATCAAAAAATTCAGCCTGATCCAACTTTTGTTCCTTCCACCATTATCCCATACCCTTAGTATCCATTCCCACACATATTCCCCTGATTTTTGTCTATGTAAATTGGAGAACTCAGGCAGTCTTTCTGAGTATACCTTACTTCCTCATGGGTCACACTTTGTATTTCACCTTTGGGGACTTGTGATTTTAGTTTAGTAATAGGTCTCAAAGACAAGAGAGGTGGTGGGGGTGGGTAAGCAGAATGGTTAGAAATGCCTTGCAAGCTACTGACCTCAGGACATTACCTTGCATTATCTTCTGGTGAGACAGGATTAATCTCTTCAGGCAGGGGTTGGAAGGCAGTTTCCTCAGGGCAGACTGGAGGCTTTGCAGTACATGCTGGAGTTTGGCTGGTACTCACCTCAGGGCTGGAAGTTTTTTCAGACTCCCTGGGGCAGGCTGGAGGCTGGATGATACAAGGTTGACAAGGTTTGGTCTGGACTGGGCAGGCCATTGCAGGTTTATCTGGTAAAGTCTCAGCAGAATTCAGGGTTCCAATGTCTCCACCAATATATCATTATCCCATATATCTCCACCCCAGTTCTTTGGATTCCACTCTTTTCCAATCATGCCTTCCCTTTAACTGCAGAAACTCTATGAGGTTGAGACTTTAGTTTCCTTTGTAACTCTGCTACTCACACAATGATAGTCTGCATATGGTTATCAGATACTTTGAGCCTGTGGCTACAGGAGAAAAGCTTTTATTTCAGAGCACAATTAGAAAGTTTCCCATTATTCGTGTGTCACTTAAGTTTCAAATTTGAAGACTTATAACTCATCTCTTTCTTTTGTAACAGTATCCAGAGTATCTAGGAGGAGCCAGCCAACATCATTATACTGTTTCATTCCACAAAACTCTGTTAAGGTGTTGAAAACACTCTTACCCAGATCCTTGCTTCTTATAAGTGAGGAAGTAGGGGAATCCAGTGATGATATTTTGCATATCTCGATTGCCAACTCTTGCCATGGACTATTAGCAGCCTCTTCGTTATTAGAAAGGGAGTCATCAGTACACTTGAGTCCAATTGGAATAGAGAGCTAATTACAAAACTCCCAGAAACCACATCAGACACCTCATGTTTAAGACTCTGTCCCTCAAGAACCACTCCGGGTACAAAGCTGTATTAGTCAGGGTTCTCTAGGGAAACAGAATCAACAAGAGATATCTGTCAATAGCATGCGATTTTATGAGTCTCTCACATGACCGTGGAGATGCACAAGTGCCAGTTCTGCAGGCAGGCTGCAACCAGGGGCTCCAATAAAAGTCCACTGAAGGTTCTTGATGAGTTCTGGAGATGGTGGCTATCCAAAGACAAGCTGGGAAATTCTCACTCAATGCTGGAATCACTTCCCCTTTTAAGGCATTCAACTGATTGGATAAAGCATTACTCATTGCTGATGACAATCTCCCTGACTGATGTAAATAGTAATCAGCTATCTATGATTTACCATTGCATTAAAGTCTGTGGTGACTAAAGTCCACAAATGCCCTTGGATTACAGTTAGCCCAGTGCTTGCTTGGCCAAACAACTGGGCACAATTGCCTGGCCAAGTTGACACATTAGCTTTACCATCACAATATCCCATAAGGAATTAATACACCTGGCCACCCAAAGGAACTGTTCAACTAATTCACCTGATTACCCACACCTCGGCAGGTCCAGCTTTCTTTCTAAATACTCAGTGAGGGTGACAATGTAGTTATCCCTGCTCCAACCTGTTGAAGGCCATACTTGCAAGAATGGGAAAATAAATCCAAAATATTTAGGCACTTTAGTTATAACTATCATTAATATGATGCTACCTTTGAAAATTTAGAGCTGTGGTTGAATATACACTTATTCAACCACCTCCAGTGGGCCAGTCCAGGGCCCTGGTGACTAGCTACTTGCAGAGTGATATTCCAACTTTCCTATGTCAGAGATGTGGAAAGGCAGAAAGTGTGTAGTACAGACCTTTAAGAAGGTGGCCACAGTAGCACTGAAAGTGAATTGAGTGGTAAACAGGTATAGAGGTGGACTGGAGTGATAAGCTCTGCTCTACCCACTGGACTGAACTGCTATGCTCAGTACCCATTTCTGTCTCAGGAGCTGATTATCCCTTAAGACTAGGATAAATGCCACTTCCTTAGTGAAGCCTTCCCACCCTTTCTGGTATCTCCACAACACTCTGTCCAGATCTCGCATTAATTCATGTGCTTTCTTACTAGTTTCTCATTTCCCTGGCATCATCATCACACATCTTAACTCTCTTTGCATCTGCAGTGCCTAAGACAATGTCTGGAACAGAATGAGACTAAAGAAATATATCTATGATATAAATTTCCAAATAAACGTCAATGGTATGTGTTGACCACCTCTGAATGAGTTTAAGAAATTCAATATCCCTTACAATTCTTTAACAGAATGGAGTTTTCTTATTATCGGTATGCACAGACACTAAATCTTTTTTTTCTTTTAATTTTTTTCTCTTTATTTTTTTAACAGACACTAGATCTTAGGCTTTGCTTTCACAATATGATACATATAACAATGTTGCTTTTGAAATGGAGAGAAAGTCATCACTGAATTGAAGGCCACTGATGAGCTAAAAAAAAAAAAGAACCAGATACAGTCATCTTTGTGTTTAATCAGTACCAGGAATAAACCCTTTGATGTAAATATACCTGCTTGAAAATACTCTAATGCCTCTTCTCATCTCCTGGAAGGGTTGGGAATTTTCTTAAGAAGAGATTGCTGCTGTTTCCAATATGTGTCCAGTGTTCTGGGAATCAATCCCCCCACCCGCGCACTTGCTTGCTGCTCACCTGCCAGGTAATTTCAAAGAAGCTCAGAGAACCAGGTCTTAGCTCACTTTTTCCATCAAGCGCGAATCACTCCCAGAGGCTGCAGGGAGTAATTCAGTGGAAAAATTTGTAAATCCACCATAGTTGTACCAAGATATAATCCCAGTACTTATAGGTCACAAGCCCAAATGCCTTCAGGGGTCAGATAGGAAAAGGAAATGTGTGGAGTGTGCTGGGTGTAGTGCAATAGGGATTTGTAGGAAATGTTAACAAATAGCAAAAATACATGCTCTGCCTAAAGTCATTCAGATTTGTAAAAATGTCTGAAACTTGGGCCTGCCAAACAAAATACTTCTACAAGCCAATTTATTTGGAAGGCCTAAGTTTTAAAATTATATATGACCATCTGGTTTCTCCTGCACTCCCACCCCCACACCTCTCTGTGATTCCCCTCTTTTGAACACCGTACTATACACTACTAGAGATTCTGTCGTCTCTCTTGGTCCAGCTACTCCTTTAGCAACAAGCTCTGCATAGATTCTGACTGACTTTATACAGGCTAACCCAATAGAATCTCCCCTCATGCCATTTCACATGCCCCCCTCCTGGGGCCTTCCCTGTTGATATTATTACACAAGTCTATTCAGCACTTAGGTATGTGTAATCTGGAAGTACAAGGGAGTTAACACCTGACCCAAGGTGAACCTTTGCCCAGTAGGAGATGGGAGACTGGAACCAGTAGGAAAATTCCTGCCTTTTCTTTCCTTCCACCAATGGATAGTGCTGCAGTGCAATTTTCATGACTTCTCAAGGGATAGACTCACAGAATCTCAAAATTGAGCAACAGGTCACATCTAGTGGCAGCCTGCTTGCTGACAAATCCTCATGTTGGCTTGCCTTCCCTTCTTTTTTCCACGATCTCTGGGATTATACTCAATCCTTTTGCTTTAGGCTGTGTTTCCTGGGGCACTTAGGCTAAAACAGTTGGTAGCAGAAATCAGACCCTCAGAAGAGGATTTTCAAGCTAGATTACTCAAAGATCTGATGCTCCCCTGGCATAAGTAAGTATACCATTGCAGATGGTAAGTGGAGTGGTGATAATCTTTGGCCTACAGAGGCATCACATTCACCTCAGGTTAACTGGGGGTGAGGTACAGAAAAATGAGGCATGGGATGTGTAGTACTTGAGTGTTATGAGGGCAGTGATAATTTTAAGAATTTTTGTGTGGGATGGCTTCCTTAACTGCATCAAAAGATTTGACACGAAGAAATGAGAAGCTCATGGCAGCCAAGTGCTAAATAAATATACTCTTTGAAAGCCAAAGTGTTCTATGGCAATTATGGAGACTCTCACTTCCTGCAGACTGTGCTGAAACAGGCCCAGGATCTAATTTTAAATGTAGTAGACTGCAAAGGAGACTCAATGCATAGTCTCAACAGGGCTCGTATATCAAAGTTAGTGCCCTGATGGGAAACAGTGGAACTCTGTGGCTTGTGTTAGGGATATTCAGGTAGGTAAGCCTTGTAACTGTGACTCCAGATTCCCCTTAATTCTCCAGGATGGCAGAAGTAGCCCCTTCTACCTTGCCTGAAGAGAGCTGCCTTCCCTTTTCTAGAGAGTGCAGTGATGTTAACTAGGGCAGGTGCCTTGCAAATGACACTAATTCTTTTCAACATTTCATTACCTCCAGGCCAATAATCAGAGTCAGAGTCAGCCCAGCCTTATCAGGGAAATACAGCCTCAACTCCAGGAGAAATAGCCTATATGCCAAAGGATTTGCAGGACTAGGGAAATACATGTGGGAGTGGACCTAAAGGATGATGGACTTGAGTACAGGTTTCAACATTGGATTTGAATGCTTTTGGAAAAAATATCTCAATTTGATCTTAAAAAGTAGTTGGGATAGCTCCCTGCAGCTTTTCTACAGGATCATGGTCTTCAGTAAATGAGGTAGAGATGCTATGCTTTCCTTGGTATAATATTGAGGAAAGGGTCAGAAGACATATGGAGATGGGGCTGTTAGAATTAGTTTATTATGTAAGACCTAGAAACCTACCACCTAACTAAGTTCTCTGGAAAGACACTTCCTTAACCAAAGCAGTAAGGAATGCACCGGTCAGAAGAGGCACTGGCAGCTGTTTAGAAATTTGATGGAGGTTGTCTTTGTAAGAAGGACTGATGGTGTGAAATGCTGCCTTAAAACTGGATTCTACTTTATTATTGGGGATGGCAGGAAACCAGAATAGTAGAGGCTGAGTAGTAGCACTTAACTATCAGAGGCTAGGTGACAGTAATATCTATAAAGGGCAGCAAAGTCAGACTGTCATTCAAAGGGTTTTCCCAGGGATCTTTGGTATTGGCTAATGTACCATGGTGTTTCTGGAAGTGAGATAGATAGACTGCTGACTTGGACTATATATTATTATAAAAAATTGAGAAGTAGTGAGCAGAAAGCTGATATAAGCTGGACATTTGTGGTTTCTCTTTTAGTTTCCAAATCTAAATTAATTCATAGATCTAAAACCCATTTATTGAAAAGGAGACAGAGTCCCCTTGAGGAGTAACTTTCAATCTACTGCAAATATTACGTCCATACCCACATATATATTCATATATACATATATGTATATAGATACACACATATGCATACACAAAACATTCTTGCTTTCCTTCACCAAAGGGACATGTGAACATTTGTCAGGCTATCTATATACTAAGGAAAGGAAAATACATAGAATTTTTTTGAACATTCTTAAATATGGGGTCTGATCTGTCTGATGCTATGGGACTCTAAACTTCATACTGGCCTTTAATTATAGTAGGAGTTTATGGAGGTCAGATGATAAATGGAATTTTGGCTCGTTTATCTCATAGTTATTTCTCTAGTCTCCAAGGGCATAGTTATCTTAAGTGACTGGCAACACCCTCACAATGTTTTCCTGACTTATAGAACAAAGACCATTGTGGTAGGAATGGCTAAGAGGAGGCCCCTGGAACTTCTGCCATTCATCCTCCATACACACAAGTACACTATAGGTTAAATGAGAATGAATCCGTATCCCAAGAGGAATTGCAAAGATTATCACCATCATCAGGGTTTTAAAATATTCAGGACGGGTGGGCCCCATCAGCTCTCCATTAAATGACCTGTTTGGGCCATGAAAAACTAGCTGGATGATGGTGGATGGATGGTGTACTACCGTAAACCTAATGAGGTGAATGCTCTTATTGCAGCTTCCAGTGAAAATGCAGTACCTTTAATGGAGAAGATCAACACAGCCCCCAGTGATTTCTATGCAGCTATTAATCTGGAGATTAATATGGCCAGACACCTCAAAAGCAGAGTTGAATAATTGTGGCAGAGATCACATGGCTCAGAAATATTTGCTGTCTGACCCTTTACAGGAAAACTTTGTTAACTGGATCCCCATCAGTAAAGATGAGCAAAAGAAGTTTGCCTTTACATGGCAGTGATAACTCTACACATTTGCTGTCCTTGCCTTAGGGCTATGTTAATTCTGATTCTTCATAATATAGTCTACAGGGACTTCAATCATCTTGCCATTCTGAAGAACATAATAAATCATACTTGTCTACTATATTGATGATACCATATTAATTGGAAATGGCTAATACCTTAGCTGTTCTAGCAAGATAGATGTACATCAGAGAGTGGGAGATAAACCCTATGAAGACACTTTTTAGGTGTCTAGTGGTCCAGAGCATGCTAGGATATTTTTCTAAAGAAAAGAAACATGTTGTTGCATTTGCACCTTCTCCACTAAGAGGAACAGAGCTTGGTGTGTATTGGTGTGTTTCAGGGTTCTCAAGGGAAATAGAACTGATGATATATATATTCAGTAAGTCTGAATTCTGCAGGGCAGGCTGCAAGCTGGGAACTGCAATGAAAGCTTCTGATGAATTGCCCAGGAGATGCTGGCTGGCTGAAGTAGAGATGGAAATTCTTCCTTCTGAATACTGAAATCATCAGTTCTTTTAAGGCCTTCAACTAATTGGATGAGACATCTCTTATTGTTGAAGGCATACATCTTTGTTGATTGTAGATGTAATCAGCCATAGATGCAATCAACTTACTGGTGATTCAAATCCATGAAATATCTTCATGGTATTAACCAGGTCAGTGCTTGTTTGACCAAACAACCAACAGCGTAGCCTAGCCAAGTTGATACACGAATTTAGTCATCACATTGGGCCTCTTCAGATTTTGGAGACAAAACAGATTGCACTTAAAACTATTGCTTTGGCTTATTTATTAGTAGAGTCAGAATTTTTGCATGGCACCCAGATCAGTAAAAGGCTCTGAAGTAGCTCTGCCATTTGGGCCATATGTCTCAATAGATCCAATGGCTAGAGAAGTCCCCATTATGAAGGAGCTAGGAGAGAAGGTAGTCTCCTTCAGAGTTGAGAGTTCTCTGGCTCTCATAGACTTACATTCCTTCTCCATCTCTTGGCTTCCCACTGGAAACTTGTATTGATTGAGTGCCTGATCATGAGATTATGGAACACCAGGTGACTATGCAAGTAGAACTTCCCATGATGAATTGTGTACTATTAGGTCTACTAAATTGTAGGTTGGGTGAGCTCAGTAGCAATCCATTTTATTATTTGAAAATGGACCTGAACAGGTTCAAAAGGTAAGAATAAATAGCATGAAAAGGTAGTCCATAGTTGCATGTTATTTGCTTCTATTGCTTTGACATCTTTTTCTCATCTCTCAATGTGTTTATAAGGGATTCCCTATGACCAACAGATGGAGGTGCTTGTCAAAAATGCAATGCTGACACATTATTTCCTTGGTGATACCTCTTTTGGACAGTGGTGAAATAAAATTCCCCAGTGGGAGAAGAAGAGAGCAATAAACTTGGTCATATAATTTGGATGGCTGGCTGGTTGGGGTCTGGAAGGAATAAGATTAGAAGTCTAGGGACAAGGAGGTCTAAGGAAGAGATATGTAGCTTGACCTATAGGAATGGGCACCGAGTAGGCAGATATTATTCTACTGCAGAGGGGTCTCTCAACAACCACTGCGGAAGGATGACTCAACCTGTGGGTGTCAGCTAATCTCTCTTACTGACCACCTTTGTGCTGGACAATGGGTTCAAGAACAGAGTGGCCATTTGGCAGGGGTGGAGGTTTGCATGAACACCCTCTGATCTAGCTAATGCTATTTTAAAATGCCTAAACTGCTACATTAGAGGCCAAGGAGACTAGCTAGCTACTCGGTAGCAGCTTGATTACAATTAGACATCTTGCATTCTGGAGGGCAATAATTTGCCCTCACAAGAATTGATACTTAATGTGAATATGGGTTTGATGCCCTGAGTGTAGTACTTCCACTTACTTATTATCCAACAGCTTACAGAATGCTTGATCTATCATTACAGTGTCTCACACAACGTTTACTCAGACCAAGGGACCCATTTTAGCATAAACAAGACAGAGTAATGGATGCATGCCCACAGAGCCACTGATCTTTCTTTGAACCCCATGACCCAGAAACAGTCATAGAAATAAAATGATAGAAAGTTTTTTTAAAGGTTTAGTTAAGATGCTAGCTTGAGGTCAACACTTAGCAGGGTTGGAATATGGCTTTCCAGGATGTGGTATATATATATATATATATCGAGCCAATGGCTAGTGTATGGTGCTGTATCCCCAATAGCTTAATTTCACAGGAATGTGACCCAAGTGCTTCCCATCCTGCAACCTTTGGATTAGCTCTAATCCAAAGCTCTATTGGATTAGAGGTCCTGATCCCAGGGTGGGGAGTGGGGAGGAGAATAATCCTTCCAGGAGAAAAGTAAAGGCACCCTGACCTTGAAGCTGAAAATACCACTCTGGACTCCTCATGCCTGTGGACCAGCAGGAAAAAAAAAGACTTGTATTCTGATGAGAACAATAGGCCCTGATGGTTCTGAAGAACTAGTGGGAACAAGGTACCCAGTGGAGATAAGGTAAAGTATCTTATCTGAGGGGATTCTTGGGAAGCATCTCTTTGTGCTTCTGTTCCCAGGGATAATAGTATTGCAACAACAATGGTCCCCAAAGGGCAAGGCAGCTAAGGGCTCAGACCCCTCAAAGATGAAGGTCTGGGCTATCCCACCAAAAAACAAACCCAGACAGCTGATGCTGGTCTATAGATGTGCTGGTTGAAGTAGAATGTTTGGAAGAGGAGGGAGATGAATATCTAGTGTGACTCCAAATGCAGCAACAGCCATGGGGACTAGAGCTTGTTTGGTTAACTCCTAGCCGTAAGATTTTCAGAGACGTTTACTGGCCATGACCTTGAAGGGGACTTGGACAGGTTGAACTAATGCTTCCCCTTCTGGAGAAAAGATGATGACAAAATTTCCTCCCAAAACTGGAGGCCCTATATTGTAGTATGAGAACTGGGATATAATGGTGGGGAGAAATGAGCCTAAATATTGTAAGATGTGTACTGTATTACGCACCTTTTATGGATGACCTTTGTATTCCTTCGTCTTACCTATTTCAATCAACTCCCCCTGAGATAACTTGTTCTGGGTAAGTTCTTACGACCTGCATGCAGATGTAACCTGACAGCATCACAACTTCTTACCTCCTACCTCTGGGTTATTGTGATGGTACCTCTTTGATACCCTTACTGCATTTATGTATGTGCAACCTGGAAGGGCAAGAAAGTCCCTGTGAGATAAACCTTTGATGAATGGGAGACAGGTGCCTGTAGTTAACATTCCTTCCTTTTTGCCTCCAAGATGAAATTACGCAACTTCTCAGAGGACAGTCCTGTGGGATTGAATAATCAGTCTCACCTAGCTGTGGTCAGCTCTTTTGCTCCCTCTTCCTTATGTCACCCTGTCTTTCTCTACTTCACTCCCTTGCTTCTCACTCCTCCTCCCTGGGATTGTACAATCAAATAATGTCTTCCTCTCTTTAAGAGTCTGCCTTCCAGGAAATTCAGGCTAAGATAATCTCCTGCCTCCCAAAGTGGTCGACTTGTTCCCCTTGAGATTCCACCACCACAGTTCCACCATAACTGGAATATGACCATCTTCCCAGGAAATACCTCTTCCTGAAGCCTGCACAATGATTACGGATAACTCACAAAAGCTATTCCAATATCATCCCTCCTCTATCTTGTTCCTTTGAAATATATGCCACCCAGCTAAAATAACCTCTAGTCTTTCTAAATATCTGTAATATCTGTCTGTTTCTTGTCATCCCTGCTGCCATCTCTAAATCTTCAGTTCAGACCTCCACTAAATCTTGCCTGTTTATTTCAACACTCCTCCACTTTCAACCTAAATAAATATTTATCTATAATCTTGCTTCCCTCCAATCCATCTGGGAAACCGAGACAGGAGTAATCTTCCTAAAGTAAAAATTTGGTTATGTCATTCACCTGATTAAAACTTTTAAATGGCTATTTATGGACAATAATACAAAGGTCTAAATGATTTAAATTAGTTGAGATCCTCTAAGAGTTAACTTGTGTTTCCTTCCAGCTTTTATCTCTTGTCACATCCCCTCTCACAGTCAACTCCAACAACACTGAACTACTTTCATTTCCCTAAATTGGACACTCTGTCTCTCAGTCTGAAAAACCTCCTCCCAATGCGTCACTTCGTTAATGTCTACTCAGCCTTTAGGTCTCAGAGGAGACATCATGTGTGCTGGGAAAATTTTTTGTACCTTCTAAGATTGAACCAGTTGTGGTCATCTCCACTTACCCTTTTTACTTGACTCTTATTGAAACACTTGCTACATTGTATTATTCATCTCTGGATCCCCCATCAGATTATAAGCTTCCCAATACCCTTGGCACCTAGCAGATAATAGGCCCTTGAACAAACGTACAGTGAAAGAATTAATAAACGAATCAAAAGTATTTTTCTTTTTTTTTATCTATTAAAAATGTCACCATCCTTTACAGTATTTAAAATATGAGCATACTTTTTTCTCCTACATTTCTCCATTGTACTTAAGAAAAAAAATTAAATGGAATGTGAACTGTATAAACTGACTAAAAGTTTTATCAGGGGTAGTTTATATCATTAGGGTTAACATCCTGTGATCAGTATTTAGAAAAATGAGATTAAATTCTATATATAGATTCTCAACCATTTAGCATCCTCCTACGTTTTTATATGTAAAATAATCATGTTTTATTTTTATCATAATAGTGCATCACAAAGCAGAACATGCCTCCTCTTGGCCAATTATCTCACAGATGGCCTTGAATCTTATGTGATAACATAATAATTAGAATTTAGAACTTTACAGTGACTGATAGAGAATAGTAGCTTGATAATACTATACCCTCTTGGCTGTTAAAATGTGGTTCCCAGGGAACAGTGATAGTCCCTTCCCCAGTAAAGTGTCTGCAATTTATTTGAAAGAATATGTGTATATAAGGATCTCTTAAAATTCCAGAAGCAAAACTTCCTCTGCATCTTGACTCAGTTATGATCCATTCCTCAACAGTGATCAGATTTTACTAAGAGAAGAGAAGAGAAAAGAGAAGAGAAGAGAAGAGAAGAGAAGAGAAGAGAAGAGAAGAGAAGAGAAGAGAAGAGAAGAGAAGAGAAGAGAAGAGAAGAGAAGAGAAGAGAAGAGAAGAGTCTGCTAGAACATCATGGAAACAGACAGACTGTATAGTTTGGTGGATAAGTTCAGAGGTTTTGGATTCAGAAATTTAAGTTCAAACTCTTCTGCTTTTTGCCTCTCTATTCTCCAGGCTCTTTATGTACAATAGGTATAATATTTTTCATAAGAAGAAATTAAATAAATATTCATATGTAGAATCCCAATAAACATCTAGTACACTCTCAGTGTACTCATGGCACTATTACCGATGAACTCCCAGGTTCCTGAGACAGTAAGGCAATCTGACCCTTGGAACCATGATATCCAGTGAGGGGTCTGGGTGGAGGAGCAAGAGGGAATAGAAAGGTTTGGAAGGAGTACAATAATTTTCTACAAATATTGTTTATTAAACCACAGCTTCCAATCTGGAGTTTGAAACTCTAGGCAATCATGCTAGGAACCAGCAATGCAGAATTAAATTTTGATAAGCCTAGCTAGAGTGTGGAAAACATTCTCAGCAAACAGCAGGGCAGAAATCCATGGCTAACACACTGTTAAAGGACTGTCATAACTCATGAGGACTCACAGGGATGTTTGGGGCTTTAGGCTAGTCATTAACAGATAATAAGCACAGTGACTCACTGGCCAGTAAGAATAATTAATTTTTTTAAAGCGTTCAGCAGGATCATAGTAAGTTATATCCTTAACGTAAACCAGGAATATACTGGAGATTCATTTATCACGAATTCACTTCCATTTTCACATGGCAAAAGATACTGCCATGTATGGAATGAATCAAATGGGCTTTAGAAAGTTCCCTAATATAAGAATGACAAAAATTAGTATATTGTAAATAAAATACTAACATATTTCTTATGCTAACACATTAAGGTTGAAATGGCCATTATCCAATTAGTACTTTATCATTCTCAAACCAGTTTTATATCCAATATTTCATTTGCTCTGTATAACAGATACCACTAGATAGTCAGGTAAATATGATCTTCATATTAAAGATGAGGAAACTCAGTCTCTGAGAGGTTATCTCATTTGTTCAAGATCACATAATTAGTAGATGAAATAACAAAAACTAGGACAAGCTCTATGAGTACAAACCAAGAAGCAGCCTCAGTTGATTGCACTGAGTTTGTAGTCATATATGTTTTAAACCCCATGCAGTTCATCGCTTACTCAGGTCATTTTTATATAGATGCTTAGCAGTCAATGCTCAAATTTATGAATTTCCATAAGGACTACATGCTCAGACATCTCATAAATAACTTCCTGAATTGGCTCATGAGTGAAGTGTAAGCAACAGAAACTGAGTGGACCCTCTCTTCATCTTTCCCTTTGTGCCCTGTGAGGCTCACCTTATGAATGACATCAGTGGGCCTTGTCACTTCTGGCTTCCTGGTGGTTCATCCAAAAGGGAGCTCTCAAAGACATTTGGAGGGAGGGAGGCTTAAGTATTTTTGCCTTCACCCAGCCTACACCTTGAGGTGGATTTTTCCCACTGGATTTTCTACTATGGAACCTAAGCCCGAAGATGCTGATATCCATTTTTGATACTGCATAGGTATTTGCCTGAGAGTAAAGCCGAAATAGCAAAAGGTGGAGTTAAGAGATGGAGAAAAACATTGTCCTGACGATATCAGTTGAGCAACTCTGTTCAGTCATAACTGAAACTGCCCCTGGACTTTTCCTGCCTGGGTCAATAATCTTTTTTTATTTCCTTTGTCAGTTGGATCTGTCACCTACACCCAGCAAGAGCCCTGCAGTAGTGGAAAAACTCCTGATCTGGGAAACTAGAAATTCATTTTGGTTTCTACCATTTAGAATCTGTATGACGGTTGGCAAATTATTTTGTCTCTTTGTGCCCAGATTTCTTATCTATAAAGTGAGAATTTTGGACTGGATGGTCTCCAAACGCCTTTCTAGAGCTGAATATGGAGAAGGATAAACAGTGGTCAAATTTTCACCTCAGTTAGGACCCCAAAAAAAAGGTACAGTGAGCTCATCCACAGTTCCCAGAACATTCAATAAAGAGACAGGTAGCCATGCTGCCCATCCAACAAAGACCATAGCCAGTTCTTGTTTGCCCCATTGATATTTCTTGGAGAGCTCATCTCATCTTCCCCACCTTCAAGTCAATCAATCCAAGTACACCATGTAATTTTCATGCTCTGTTTCTTCAAATCTAATCAGCACATCAAATAACCAAAAAAAAAAAAAAAAGAAGTATCTACCATAGTTAAGGTGTTGTGCTAGACATTGTGATTAGCATTCTTTCTATGTGATTCCTCCTGGAAGAGACTATTCATTCCCATCAAACAAATGATAGAGAAACAAATGAGTTTTGAAGTGAAGATAGAGGCAAATTTTATAGAGTACTTAATCCTCCTCATTATCAATTCACCCATTCTTCCAGTAACCAGGGCATTGTTTTTCTGAGCTGTTCACAATAGTTCTATTTTCTGTGATTGTTTTCCAGTGGTTGAAATTTAGCTTGAATAAAGTAGGCTTCTGTAAAATGAATGTAACAGAATAATCCTGCCCAATTTGCCAAACATTTGTTGGGTTGACAGGTCACACTGCCTTTAGATATAGGAAACAATTCATTGTCATCTTTCCTTGAAAACTCCCATTTCCACTGATGGTGGAAAAGAGCTCTAAACTTGCCCATGGTAGGTATTTCAGGCTTTGCTGTATTAAATATTCTTTTAAAAGACTAGTTTAGCATCTTTTGGATAAATAGTCAAACTCAAGGTTCATATTCACTCTTAGGACTGTTTATTTTCCTATTTATTCAAACTTCTTTTCACAATATGGCATCCAGACGGAGAGAAATGCTTACCTGTCCTCTGTGGTGAGGGAAGAGGTGATGTGTACTTGCTGGTTCTACTGATGTCCTCTGGGTCATCTCTGGTCTTTGAGATGTCCTGCTTGTGTGCTGGGCATCCTGCTGGCAAAAGCTGCCAACATTCATAGCCAATGTGACTTGTGGTTAATAGTTGGAGACTAATGTTTCTCCCTCTGCTTGTGCTCCCTTACCTTGGTTCTCACTATAGCTACAGATCTTTAATGACTCAGTTGCCTCCTCCATCCACCTTGGGCCTAGGATGTCTACACTGCAGCCTCTGCCACAGGGTCTCATTCCCCTCCCAAGGTAATCCATATTGGCTCTCATTTTTCTTCCCTCCATTTCCACCCTGGCCTACAGGAGCTTACCTCTCCAGAGCTGCTGTTCACAGATCACTTTTTATTTAAGCATGAAAGTATACTATCATATCTATTTTTCTGTTCTGTTACAGTTTTCCCGTGTTGGTTTGGGAGCTCCCTGAAAGTGGTGTCCTCCCTGGCACCCCTAACAGGAAGAAGGGCACAAGCCACCCCTCTTCTGACTTTCCTCATGGTCCACTCCTGATTTAGCTCCAGGAACATGTCTTTTGTGTGTGCTACCTTTCTCTACGTCTTCTTCCTGGAATTAGAAGGTATATCTACATCACCTTCCTACCCAGTCAGGGCAAAGGGCATTACCAAGCAATATCTTCTTTCTTGCATTACTTGTGACTTATGATGACCTTTGTCCTGGCCAATAAACTGGGCTTTAAAAATGGAAGGACTTTGGGAAAACATTATACATATGGAAACGACAAGTGTATCAATTTAATTTTTTTCTAAATATTTTTCTTATAACATTTAGAATATGTAAAACTCTAGACTAGCTTCAAGGAAGAGGGCTAAGGGTGGGCTCAGAGGTGATGCAGAGGGGACTAAGACATGGTTTATAGTTTCAAAGAGCTACATATCTGATAGGGGAGACAGATATGTGCACCATTGGCTAAGGCAAGGCATAGGAACCAAGTGCAGTCTATAACATAGTGCTGTGAGATCAGAGAAGTGAATGGCTACGCAGCCCACTTAACTACTTGGCAGCTTCCAATCTATTTGCCTCTTTTCAATTCTGTACGTTAGAAGTCACAGCCTGAAACCTTATTGAGTGCAGTTCTTGAGTCTAGAACATGAGTTGAGAATTTTGCTTCTTAGCAAATACAGACTGAGATTCGACTTGAGGGCTGGGAAGCAGGGCACCAAGATGCTCCTTGCTTGCGGGCTGGATCCTAGTTGCATCTTCTCTGTGGGAGGGACTGTACCTTTTCCTAGGTATATGGTCATTAACAAGAGGTACTTGGGAGAAGGCTGTATTACACTAGAACAGTGGTTCTCAAAGTGTGGCTCCTGACCTACCATATCAGCCACACCTGGGAACTTTTGGAAATGCAAATTCTCAGGATGCATCCAAGACCCACTGAATCACAAATTTTGGGGGTGGATCTCAGCACTCTATTTTAGACCCCCACAAGCCCTCAATGCATGCTAAAGTTTGAGAATCACTGCTTCTGACTTTGGAGCCTGCAACTCCATGTGTAGCCCAGAGCCCAGCAGCAATGGACTCAGCTGGTGTTTGGTTAACTGTGCTGCTCACGCATATACCATTAAATGAGCAAATACCATTAAATGGTTAGGTTAAACATTGGGAATTTTAAAAGCTCATGGTTTTTAGGCTAAAAGAAAGTCCAAATCAAGGTGTCATCAAGGAGATGCTTTTTCCCCAAAGACTGTGGCCTCCTGGAGCTGGTTGCTGGTGATCCTTTATCCTTGCTTGTCACATGGCAAGGTACATGCTGGTGTCTCCTGGTCTCTCCCTTCTCTTCTGGGTTCTGTTGATTTCAGTTCTGGCTCCACACTCTTTGGTTTTCTCTGTCTCTCTGAATTTCATTCTTCTTATAAAGGACTCCAGTGATGGCATTAAGACCCAGCCTAATTGGGTTGGGCCACACCTTAAATGAAGTAACCGTATCGAAAGTTTCTCCTTACAATGGAATCACACCCACAGGAATGGATTAAGTTTAAGAACTTGTTTTTCTGAGGTACATATAGCTTCAAAACTCCACACCTGGAAAGTTACTAGAAATGCAAAATCTTATGCTTCACCCCAGACTTACCAAACAGAAATCTTTTGAAATAAGATTCCCAGGTGATTCTGATAAACATTAAAATTTGAGAACCATTTCCCTAGGAGATTGGACCTATACTCAACCTGGATTGTGGGTCACACAGCTTCTGAATAACTTAGTGCAGCTTCTACATCAGCATTTGCTGCTTCACCTTACAGCAAATGGAGATGGCTGAGAGGCCTAGCTTTTAGCCTATCTCAGCTCTCAACATGCCTTCCTTAGTACGCTTAATAATTTCTAGCTTTTGATTTAAAGTGAGAGTCATGTGACTCTTCTATCACTTGAACACTTAGAGGCCATTGTAGGGTTATTAATTGGCCTAATTTTAATATGGTTATGTAGGCAGAGACTGGGAAATAGCTGGTTAGTGGAGCAGTCAGAAGACACATGACATTCATCAATTTAGTTTGCTCTCTTCCATGAGCATGATTCATGGCGCCCCAAAACAATTACAAAAATAACATCAAAGATCACAGATCACCAGCACATATATAATAATAAAGGACAAATATGAAATACTGCAAGATTACCAAAATGTGACCCTGAGGCATGAAGTGGGCACATGCTGTGGGAAAAAATGGTACCATAGACTTGTTTGATGCAGGGTTGCCACAAACCTTCAATTTGTGAAAAACCTAATATCTGCAAAGCACAATAAAGCAAAGTGTGCCTGTAGACTGCTTTCCTCACAGGCAGCTGCAAGTGTCTGGGGAAACCCCACATTTAGACTGATGCACATCAATGTGGTATAAACATAGCAGAGATTGGCAGACAGTTGGCTTCTCAGCCAAACAGTTATCCAAGTTGTGAATGCAAAGGAAATGTTCTCAAAGAAAATTAAAAGTGCTACTCCAGTGAACACACACATGATAAGAAATGAAATAGCCTTATTGCTGATACGGAGAAAGTTTTGGTTGTCTGGAGAGAAGATCAAACCAGTCACAACTTTCCCTTAAACCAGAGCCTAAATCTAGAGAGATAAATGAATAAAATAAAATCTTTACAAAAAATACATTTGATAAGGCTAAAGTTGCCATAGACAGTGATTCCTCTGGTGAATCTGAGCAAAGTAAATTGAAAACCTTTTGGAAAGGATTCACCATTCTAGATGCTGTTAAGAACTTTCATGATTCATGGGAGCTGCTGAAAATATTAATATTACCAGGAGTTTGGAAGAAGTTGATTCCAACTCTCACAGATGACTTGGAGGGGTTCAAGACTTCAGTGTAGGAAGTAACTGCAGATGTGGTGGAACTAGTAGGAGAACTCAAATTAGAAGTGGAGTCTAAAGGTGTAATTGCATGATAAAACTTGAACAGCTGAGCAAAGAAAGTAGTTTCTTGGGATGGAATCTACTCCTGGTGAAGATGCTGTCAACATTACTGAAATGACAGCTAATCATTTAGAATATGACTTCAGCTTAGTTTTGATAAAAATGTGGCAAGGTTTGAGAGGACTGACTCCAATATTGAAAGTTGTCTACTGTGGGTTAAATGTTATCAAACAGCATCTCATGCTATGGATAAATCCTTCATGAAAGAAGAGTCAATAGATGAGGTGAACTTCATTGCTGCCTTAATTTTAAAAATTGCCACAGCCATACAATCTTCTGCAACCATCATCCTGATCAGTCAGCAGTCATCAACATCAACATCGAGGCCAGACCCTCCACCAGCAAAATGATCATGACTCCCTGAAGGCTCAGATGATGGTTAGCATTTTTAGCATGAAGTATTTTTAATTAAGGTATATACATTGTTTTTTTTTATTTTAGACAAAATGCTATTTCACACTTAATAGACTGCAGTGTTGAGTATATATGACTTTTAATTGCACTGGGAGACCAAAAAAGTCATTCAAACTGCTTTATTGCAATGTTTGCTTTCTTGCAGTGGGCGCAAATTGACCCCACAATACCTCTGAGGTATGCCTGTATTCTGAGGTATGTCTATAACAGGATTGAGCAACGCTGCCCCTGACATCCATCTTGAAGTTTTTACTGCTCTCAGGACATGAGGATCAACATTCTTCTCTGACCTCATTCAAACTCTTCTTTGCCTCCTCCCCATAGTCCACCAGAGACTGAAGGCCAGGCTTTCCCATCCCCTGTATGGCAGGAGCTTTGTTTTTCACATCATAACTGAGTCCTCACTTCTCTCTAGCTGACAGCAACTCCAAATTTAAGTCATCCAGGCCTGGTTCTTGATAAGAAATGGGAGCAGAAGGGATTTTAAAAATTCTTCTCTTTCTTCATAATGTCTGGCTTTTGAGACATTTTCATTAGTGACTCACAATTTTGACTTCCTTTTTCTAGATAAAATATACCCTTTTTCTGAAGCATGTGAACACATTGCTTCACTCTTAGGGTAGCAGTATTTTCTGTATTTGAAAATATGTCAGGAAAAATAGTATTTATTGCTTTACCTTTTTCTTGTAGGATCTTATTAAAGGCTGAAAGAAGAAGTCAAAAGATTCCAACATCTTGAATTTTTTCTAATGATACCCTGATTCTGATGTGAGACTTTGGTAGGCATTATCTGCGTCCCAAGATATAGTAGGCAAAAGTTTAACCAGTTCAACAATGGCTGCTAACTTTACAAGCTATAAATGTCCATGTTTCCCTCCAATATGTATCTTCAGCCTTTCTTACCCAATTGTCTAGAGTCTTTAATTTGCATCACCCTCACTTTTATGTTCCAAATTCTTTTAGGATACTTTGGGGTTCAAAAAATAAATAAACAAAATTTCGACTCCAGATTAAATAATAAGAGTGTTTATTTGGATCAAAGTGCTATGGTATCATAGGATCCAGCTCTAGGCTCTATGAGTCCCTGTGCTCTCCTTTCTTCCTTATGTCAACTATAACTAAATGGTGACAGGGATTCAGGCTTCTCATCTGCATATCACATCATCCAAAGCAAAAGGAAAAGTCTTTGTCCCAGCATTCTACACAAGTTAGGTCACATGCATGCTCACCACTTGTAGCAGTTTGATATAGTTATGAATTCCAAAAATAGATATTGGATTCTGTTTGTGATCTGGTCTGTACCTGGTCATGATTGAGTTATGAATAGGGCTTTGATTGGGCTATGTCATTAGGGCTCTGAGTTCCTGCCCCTTGGTGGGTGGGGACTCACAGATAAAAGGCATGGCAAAGGACAGAGTTGAGGGTTCTTAATGTTGGAGTTTTGATGTTGGAGTTTGATGCTGAAGTCTTAAGCTGGAGCCCCGGGGAAAGAAACAGAGCCATTCACCTGATAATCTACAGCTGACCTTGTGAAGAGAGCCTCATAGTCTACAGTTGACCTTGTGGAGAAAACAGAGGAGCTGAGTCCAGAGGAACCCAGAAAGTCTGAACCCTCACAGACGTTGGCAGCCTTCTTGTTCTAACATGTGAAAATAGATTTTGGTGAGGAAAGTAACTTATGCTTATGGTCTGGTATCTGTAAGCTCCTACCCCAAGTAAATACCCTTTGTAAAAACCAACCAATTTCTCGTATTTTGCATCAGCACCCTTTTGGCTGACCAATACACCATTGAACCAATGAATATGGCCTGAAATTGGGCTGCCACATGCTCTACAGCTAAAGCCAAGGTTGACTACCCAGGTTGGCTACTAGAAGGGGAAACAGATTCCAGAATGGTGGATTAGGTGATTAGGTGGGTTAACCTTGGTAGCCTGCAAGATGTCTTAAGAAAAACCAAAATATAGAGGAAGAATGGTGAATGAGTGATAAGCACGTTTACTTGGAGATGTTGTAAGGGAGAGAGGGGCTATCAATATAATAGAAATGATTCCCTCAAGCTGGAAGAGCCTCTGGCAGGCAAGATGGGTCTTTGCTTTGCAGAAAATAGGCAGCCCTGGAAGATGTGGCAACACTTTGAAGGGAATGTGGGTCATTGACTGGACTCCTACCCAGTCTTGATGAAGAGCTCTGTGCCCCTAGAGAGCAGGGGAGGCAGCAAAGTACCACTGGGATTCAAGGGACCACTACAAGCTTGGCCAATGTCACTGTTGGTAGTGACTGTTAGGGACTGAGACTAGAGGCCTCTCTTCCATTTCCTTAGCATCATGTGTAGCTACCTGATTTTAGTGTGAAACCTGAATAAAAGGACACCTCAATAATGACTGACATGGAATTTCCTACATTTTTGGCCGCATGTCATTTTAGAATTAAAACTAATTTGCCTTAATACAGTGATAGTCTTGCAACATTGAATTGGTGAATTGAGATTCATTCCATTTTATAATGTGCAAGAAAGTAAAGTCAAATTAGGAACATCTCACTAAAACTTTAGGGAAGGAACACCCCACAGTTTCCATGAGTAAGGAAAATAGGTGGAAATCAAAAGGACAATTCCTATTACTAAAAATATCAGATGAATAAAATACCATTGATACAGTCTATTTATATTTTTTTATTTAGGCAAATGTAAAAAATATTAATAAAGCCTTTCCTAAAGTGAACCTCATTTGCCTTAATTTTATTTTCCCATATATTTTTTTAAAGATTTATTTATTTATTTATTTCTCTCCCCTTCCCCCTCATCCCGGTTGTCTGTTCTCTGTGTCTATTTGCTGCGTCTTCTTTGTCTGCTTCTGTTGTCAGCGGCACGGGAATCTGTGTTTCTTTTTGTTGCTGTGTCAGCTCTCCATGTGGGTGGCACCATTCCTGGGCAGACTGAACTTTCTTTTGCGCTGGGCGGCTCTCCTTACGGGTGCACTCCTTGCGCGTGGGGCTCCCCTATGTGGGGGACACTCCTGCGTGGCAGGGCACTCCTTGTGCGAATCAGCACTGCGCATGGGCCAGCTCCACACCAAGGAGGCCGGGGTTTGAACCGCGGACCTCCCATGTTATAGGCGGACATCCTAACCACTGGGCCAAGTCCGCCGCCTATTTTCCCATATAATCTGAACTTTTTTTTTTCAAACAAAGATATAAATAACTCCAAGGGTTTCATAAACTGAACCCTGCCATTAGAACTAAGTGTGAAATCACACCATATCTAGTTCTATAAATTTACTGTTTCTTCATTCATCACACAATTCTGAATACCAGTAAGAACACCTTTAATACAGTCCTTTCTGGAGTTTTGGATCTACGAAGAGAATCTCTGGTTATTCCAGGCCCTGCTTTGCCTTGGCAATCCTTTCTACGAAAGAGGACTGGAAAAGTGCTCAAATGCATTGAGTCTTCCAGTCTACAGTCATTTGGAAGATGGGATCAGAGGTAGGGGGGTCATACTTTCTCTCTGTAGGTGAAGAGTAGCACTGAAGGCATTGCCTAGAAGCTTTGAAACACTTCCCAAAGCATCAGCAAGTATTTCCATGGTGGGTAGGTGGCAGGAGACATTCTTTCATAATATATATATTTTAAAAATACACTGATACCATCTAATACAGTCAGTGACCACTGTGTACATACTTCTAAAGATTCATAGCATACCTCTCTGTGGCATTTCGATAAAGGCAATTTTCTTTCCATTATTGTAATCCTTGATTTGATCCATTACACTGTCAGCGGAAGTCAGGGTTTGAGCAGTTGTTTTTCAAGTTAAATCATTTGTTAGTAAGTTAAACAATTTCAGGGCCAAGACTAGAAACTTCACAGTAACTCTGAAAATTATTCTGTTAGAGAATGTTTGCAAATTAATCAAATATCCAAGAAATATATTGAATATATATATTCAATATCATTGAAGTCAATACTTTTCATAATATTGACAAATTAAGTCATTATGGAATGCAGTTTCTTGATTGTATCTGGTTTGATATTGATTATACATTTCCTAGGTAATGGAATTTATATTTTTAATATAGAGCTTGCACTGGACAATAATATGGAAACTTCTCTAGCTCTCTTCTGTTGGCTCTCAATGACTTGCTTTTTGAACACCTAATTGTAACATTATTTGAGCAATCACAATCTAATTTTTTAACGTGTTAAAAACCATTCATGGATCATAAACTGCTTAAGAAAATGTAAGAAAAATAAATTATAGGCCATTATATGTGTAATGATATGCAATGCAAATACAGTTAAATTTGAATATGATTGTATTAATGTCGTTTGGAGGAGAACAGATTTAAACAATTCAAAAGAACAGATGTAAATATTTAGTGCTAAGTTCTCACAATAACAAATTAGAAATTAATAATTAGACATATAATTATATCTTATTTTTCACAGATAACAAATACATAATACTAGACAATAAATGCAAACCATGTAAAGCTTAAATGTTTTCTATTTCTATTTCTATGAAATATATATTTTTTCTTATATAGATAATATATATAGAAATATATATATTTTCTTACGTAGACAAGACAACTAAATGCGGACAACTCATCTATGTAATAGCCACAATTCTTCAGTAATTCTATAATTTGATCTATGTTCTCTTACATGTGGACTCACCAATTTTACCAAGCTGGAAAAAAAAAAAAACTAATGGCATGACATATGGGATTTAAACCAAGTAAAATCTCTGATTATTGCCAATCTTTCAAGAGAGCAGAGAGGGAAACGGACTTGGTCCAGTGGTTAGGGTGTCCGTCTACCACATGGGAGGTCCGCAGTTCAAACCCCCGGCCTCCTCGACCCGTGTGCAGCTGGTCCATGCGCAGTGCTGCTGCACGCAAGGAGTGCCCTGCCATGCAGGGGTGTCCCCCGCGGTAGGGGAGCCCCACGCGCAAGGAGTGCACCAGTAAGGAGAGCCGCCCAGCGCAAAAGAAAGTGCAGCCTGCCCAGGAATGGAGCCGCCCACACTTCCCATGCCAGCTGACGACAGAAGCGAACAAAGAAACAAGACGCAGCAAATAGACACAGAGAACAGACAACCAGGGGAGGGGGGGAATTAAATAAATAAATAGATCTTTAGGGGGAAAATAAAAGAGAGCAGAGAAATTGCACTGCAAAGGGAATTTCAGCATTTCCCCCCTTCATTTCTCTTTTGCGGGAGGTATTTCTTGCTTTTCGTTTGTTAGTTTGTTTTTGGATTTTGTTTTGGTATGGAAAAATGTCATCTTAGGCTACTCTGCTCTTTGGGAGTGGCTGGCTGTCCAGGAACTACAAGGCTCCCTGACAGAGCAGGATCGACACCTAGTGGCTCTGCAGGGATCCCGCAGAGTTTGTCTAGGTCAGCAACAGGTGATGTAGGAATGAAAGGATCTTCGGGGGAGAAAATAGGAATCTTAACTCCCTATCACGTCCCTCTCACTCCAGGTTTGACCTGCTTTTCCCATTGTCTGCTTCTTCCTGCAAAGAAAAAGCTGCTGTAACTAAGACCACGAAGCCAGTCACGCTGTGCTCCATCTTTAAGAGTTCTGAAACATCAAGGAATAAAATATAGAAGCAGTAGTGGCCTTTTTTTTTTCTTGAATCAAATCAGGCGTTCATAGTATGAACAAAGAAGAGTCGTAAAGCAGTACACTCCTGTGCAGCAACCTTCTGGTATTTTCCCTAAAGGTATCTATTCAGGAGATGTAAATGAAAGAAAACATTTCAGTCAGGACTGGACTTTTCCGGCAATATTATGATCCCATGGCAGGGTCATTCAGAGGACCTAGACAAAGAAACTTACTATCACAAAAGCCTTCCTGAGTGAGAGTGTTATAGGCGCTGTTGTGTTTCCATAGCAACCTATAGATGGGTTTAGCCGGAAGAGAACAGGAGACCCCTATGTGGATGTCAGAATGATGACAGAGATGACTGGGGAAAAAAGCATAGGGCAAGATGAAAGTGTTGGAAAAAGTAAATGTTTATATTCCACAAAATCTGTTTTAAAATTGATACTGTCTAGTTAAAAATAAATAAATCAAGTTAGCAGTCAATAGAGGCAATGGATGAAATGTTTATTTCATTACAAAATTGAAGAATAGAAATTTAATGTCTCAAGGAGACCTGTTACCTCAAATTAGAGAAAAAGGATAAAATCAGATTAGATAAATAGATTTGTTCAGGGGACTCCTGGGGAGATGATATTTTATAATTAGAACCAAATGAAGGGGTTATTTCTTTTAATGTCTCTTAAATTTCCTTTCATCTATAAAGCCTCCCTAGATTAGGTAGGAGAAATGGGAACTTAAAAAACTGTATTCAGTCCCTCCACTGGCCTATTCAAGATGTCCGACTGAAAAATAACATTCTGAATAAAAAAATAAAAAGTCAAAAATTTAAGCAAATTAAGAATGGATATCTCCGTATCTGTTTGTTCATGCTGATATTTAGAGCATATGTCTCCTGGGAATTGAGAGCTCCCTAGAGCAGGCACTGTTGAAATAATCCTACAGAACAGAGAACATTAAAGGTCCTTAAACGATCTCAGTGGTTGAAGCTGTATGTACTTCAGAAAAGTATGCTCTTAAAGTTAATCCATTCCTGCAGGTGTGGGTCCATTGTAAGTGGGATCTTTCGGTGAGTAGGATCTTAACTTGTTAAGATGTGACCCACCTCATTCAGAGTGGGTCTTAATCCTCTTACTGGAGTCCTTTATGAGAGAATGAAATTCAGACAAAGAGAGAAAGCCATGGAAGCAGGAAACTGGAAACAACAAAACCTGGAAGAGAAGGGAGAGACTAGCAGACACTGCCATGTACCTTGCCATGTGGTAGGGGAGTCCCGGATTGTTGGCAGCCAGTCTTTGGGAAGAAAACATCCCCTTGATGATACATTAATTTGGTCAATCATGGCCTTAAACTTGTAAGCTTGTAAGCAAATAAATTCCAATTTTTAAAAGACAACCCATTTTATAGTATCTGCTTTTGGCAGCTTAGCAAACTAAAACAAGGGTTAGATAAAGTTTGCTAATGTCCAGAATCCTTTGCCTTAAATCATAATGACTGTCCTCCCAACACGGCTTCTCCATGATTGGCCCTGCTCTGATAGGCAATAGGATGGATACTGGGAGGTGTTGGCAACCTGGTTCATTTTGGAAGCTGTCTCACAATATCCCAGATCAATGGTTTGTTCATTGGTCATTAAGTATACATTTTTACTATGGGTGCCACAAATTTGTTATCTGCCTTCTCTCTTTACATAACCAACTAAGATAAGTCTTAATAAGTTATCTGAAGGAGATAAATATAATTACTGTCTATATGATTTATTATGTTTCCAGAGGTATTATTAATGAAATACCTTTTTTCTCCAAGTCCTGACCTAAACCCAAAGACCATATTGAACAAGTCTTCAAGCACATGTCTTTAGCATTTAATCAGAAATAGCAGAGGTGTAAAGAAAAGCATCATAAAGGGGGGAGATCTGAATGTGAGTTTACAGATAAAGGCAAAATTGTTCTGGACCTTTTACTTCCACAAATATTCAACTCACAGGCTGCTGATAATTTATCAATCTGAAGCCCAAACTACTTTAGCTACTCTTCATCTTAGTGTTTTATCTGTAGTCTTAAAGTAAAACGCAATTGTATCTAGGAATGCTCAGATGGAATCTATTAACTCTAAAAACCTTATGGCCAAAAACATGAAAGAACAGAGAATGCACATATAGTCTCAAAGCAAGGTGGTTTTCTATTGTGTACACACATCATAATGGAAAACTTTAATGGAAAATATAGTCAGTTTGTGCACTCATTGATTTTTCAGTGTTCATCTAGAAAATTCACTATGGAAAGGATATCAGTCATTCTTGCTATAAGGATTTATTTTCCTAATGCAAGGGCATCAAATGCTATCAAAGGATTTGCTAGCTGATCATTTTTGAAGGAATAAGAACAGATAGGAAAGAGGAGGAGGGGGAGGAGAAGAGTAGGATCTTAAAAATCTTAAGATATGAAATATTTTGGTTAAGAAAAATGTTTACCTATGTCTACTTAAAACTAGGCAGAGTGATTTTTATAATGAAGATTCAAAAGAATATGTTATACATGTGATAACATGGATGAATCTTGAGAACCTTATGTTGAATGAAGCAACCCAGGCATTGAAGGACAAATACTACATAACCTCTCTGATATGAAATAAGTAAACCAAGCTGTCTCAGAGAGTTAGAGACTGGATGATAGGCTTAAAGGACGTTGGGGGGTAGAGGAAGGTTATGAGCTGATACCTACATGGGTGAAATCCATGATAAGCCAGAGGTAAGTATTTGTACAGGGAAGGGATAAAATGGGGGCATAGGGATACCTTTGGGTGGGCCTTTGTGGGCTTGAGGGGGGCTCGGGATAGGAGAAAGGGTCAGATGGCCCAAGAAATTGGAGGGAGGGTGGGGGGAACATTTGAACATATGAGATTGTCAGGTATGTGGTTGAAATTATAATGTAGAGAAAACTCTTTAGAAAATATAGTAAGGAAGGATACCTGTTCAAGATGCTTAAGGGAGTCATCTGACACAGGACAAGCTTCTAGGGAGTGTGTGGGTGCTCATTTTGTCATAGTGGGTTATGCCATTGAGTGGAGACCCATACCATGAAGTGAAGGTATACCCACATCCTGAGGAGGACTGATGTTCTCAAACAGAGGGAATTGTATCTCACGAGAGAATTGGTGGCTCCCAATGGGTTAGGGCAGTCGAGTATGTCAAGCCCTCAATTGTAGGGTGGCACCGTGTGGGAGCGCGGCGACAGCAAGGGTCGGCTCGTCTCCAGGTGTCGGTGCGAGTTGGACCCGGGTGGCGGGAACGGGCGTTAAGGCCCTCCGCTTGGGGTTCGGGCGTACTGCCTGCCCCTCTGCCCAGCTGCACCCGCTTCCCCCTCGGTGGCCTAACCCCGCCTCTCCCCCCGAGGGCCACCACCGCGCCATGACAGCCCCGCCTCGCTGCCGCCGAGAACCCTGGCTACCCCGTCTTCTGCCCGCAACCAGTGATGCACCCCTGCACGAACCTATCAGCCGTCTGCCGCCCCCGGCCACGCCCCCTGCCCCTCCCCCGTCTTCGCCCTATATTAACCGCTGTACTTCCTGAATAAATCAGACTTGCGCACAGATCCTGGTCTCCTCGGTAGTCTTCTTCCTACCGCGTGTCCTCCGCACCTTGCCGGCCCCGGAGCGCCTTCTCGGAAGGCCCCTCCGTGTGTTGCAGCTCTCCGCCCGAGCCCACACCGCCCCTGTAGCGGCCCTCCGGGCAAGCCCACACTGCGACACTCAATATTGTTGCAAGTATCTCTGTATATGATCCTACAAGTAATGAAGATTGATTGTCACTGTGGGCCCTGAGGGGAGGAGAAAAGAAGTATTGAATAGATGGAATCAGTGTAACTGTGGGGCAATGGAAGTGTTCCACAAGATCATGAAATGGTGGATATAGAACATGTTAAATTACACCAAAAATGTATAGAAGTCTATAGGCTAAAATATAAACCATAAGATAACTAAAAACTTAGAAAATTGAATAGTCTAAAATATAAACCATAATGTCAACCCAAATGGAACCATGTTTGAAAGCTATTGTTTCAATATCTTTATATCAGCTGCAGCAAATATAATATCAACATGTAAAAAGATCATTGCTGGGGAAGGGACAAAGGGTTTGATGTTGGATATGTGAGAGTACTGTATATTGTATATGTGAATTACTGTGGTCTAAAACTTTTGTGAAGACAAACTTAATAAGTAGAAAAAAAGAACGGATGTAGACACTGAGGAATAAATGGAAGAAATTGCCTTGCCACTGTACATACAGGGCAACATCTACTATAGCAATGATGAAAGGCAAAATGTCAAAAACAAAGCTTTTTCATGTTTTCATTTTTTGATACCCCAATTTATTTTTACTTTATTTAATTTTTCTAAATTAGTATGTATTCTATATCTAACCTTTAAACCCATCACTATATTTCATTTGACTATTAATGGAACCTGGCAATATATATTAGGCTTCATTTTTAAAAAAGTTTCAGACCACAAAAAGGTTCAACTATGGCAGGGGAGGAACTTGGGTGTGGGGTGTTATTGATAGGGAGTACATGGTTGGGAGGGAGTTCTCCAGGGCATGTATACAGGGTACATAAAAATATTTGGATATTTTCATAGTGGTTTCATTTAAAAATGACAACTGAGGGAGTGCTGAGTTCCTAGCCAGGGTAGCTCTATCACATTCCCCAATGGAACAGCAACAATCCCCCAAGTGCAATGGCAAAGACCAATAAAGACAGATGGTCCAACAATGAGCCCTTGATACTGATGGCTACAATTATGAGCCTGTGCACCTGAAATATGAAGTAGGCCTAGAGCTGCAGGGTGCCTAAGAGTTACCTCCTGAGAGCCTCCATGTTGCTCAAATGTGGCCACTCTCTAAGCCAAACTCAGCATATAAATGCATTACCTCCCACTCCCGGGGATGAGCCTCCCTGGCACCTAGGAATTACTACCAAGCACCAGCTGATGATTTAACTAGAAAAAGACCTTGAATAAAAGGGTCAACTCAGAACAGCAGAATATCTCAGCCTACATGTAATATCAGGTATTAAAAAATGCTTTATGACTTTGGATAAAAGGGGGAAATGGAAAGGACAAATGAGTTTATATGGCCATGAGTCTCCAAAAAAGAGTTGGGAGGTCATCAGAGGGGTCGTGCTTACACATGCCTTCACAGGGTCCCAGAGACAGCCAAAGTAGATAGAACCAGGTACTGGTTCTCCTGAGGGCTACAGAGACCCCACAGGTTCTATGGTCATGGCAGATGTCTCTGGAGTTCAGTGCCATGTCAGTTGGCCTTACTTTGGAGTCTGTGTTCCTGAGTGTGATGGAGTTGTACTCAGATATGACCTTTCTACACATGCCTCTTCTGTTACTTTTACCAGACCTGTGGTTGGCACTGGGGTTGGTGTATACTCAGGAGACCTGAATCTCTGTACTGTCCATGTGACAGCCACGCCCTGAGCCTCAGCAGACTTGCAACACCTACTGTCTGGTTTATTGGACTTGCCCTGGCCAGCTAACAGGAGGTAAAGAAGGTAAACCACCACACCAGGGAGCCAAGATTGCCTACAACTGCAAGAAGGAGAATTGTTTCCATCGTCCATGTGGAATCTAAATCCCCTCTTGATATAGAGGGGAAGTGGACATAACCATCCCAGGGTCCACAGGCTGGAGGAATAGAGTATGGATTAGAGTGGACGTACTGATATTCTATTATGGAATTATTGCTATTAGTAATGGAAGAAATTGTAGCATTGATGTAGAGAAAATAGCCACGGTAGCTGCTGAGGGTAGGGAGAGGGAAGAAAAGATATGATGTGGGGGCATTTTCAGGACTTGGAGTTGTCCTGGGTGGTACCGCAGGGACAGATGCTGGACATTGTATATTCTGCCATGGCCCACTGGGAGGACTGGGGGAGAGTGTAAACTACAATGTAACCCACTATCCCTATGGTGTGGCAGTGCTCCAAAATGCAATGAATGTGCCACAATGATGAAAGAGGTTGTTGATGGAGGAGTGGGGTGAGGGGGGTGGGGGGTATATGGGGCCCTCATATTTTTTTAATGTAACATATTAAAAAAATAATGAAGAAGGAAAAAAAGAGAATATATTATACCAAGACTCTTTAAAAAGAAGCCTCTGCATGTAAGCTTTCATACAGTAATTATTCATTTATCTAGAAAATAAACTTTTTGAACTTCAACTATACGGTACTCAGCTGTGATTTTTAAAAATCAAAACAAAACAAAAAAAGTGATTTGAAAGAAAGTGAAGGGCTCTGTTGGGGATTGAATCATGTCCCCCACAAAAGGCACGACCAGGTCCCAATCTCTGGTCTGTGGGTGTGAACACTTTTGTAAAGAGACCTTTGGAGATGTTATTAGTTAAGCTGTGCCCAAACTGAGTGAGTGTGGGCCTCAATCTAATATGGCTGAAGTCCTTATAAGCATGAGAATGGAGAAAGCAACATGGGGCAGTGAGAAGCTGGAAGTCAATAGAACCTGAAAGAGAAAGAAGACACTGCCATGTGCTGGTAAAGCCAAGGAACCCCAAAGAGTCCCTGAAGGAAGCAAGCCTTCTAGCCTCTGAAACTGTGAGTCAATAAATTCCTGTTTTTAAGGCAACTCTTTGTATGTTTTTTTAGCAGCTAGGAAAATAAAACAATCTCTGAGCAACTGAAAGAGCTTTCATAAAGCTCATGTGCTTTATATCATGGAAGGGGACTTCAGATTCTCACTCGAAGCCTATTTACCTTTTTTTTTTTTTTTTTTTTTTTTGAGGTACGGGGGCCAGGGCTTGAACCCAGGACCTTGTATGTGGGAAGCCAGTGCTCAACAACTGAGCCACTTGAGCTCCCCTGAGTTGTTTTTTTTGTTTGTTTGCTTGTTGTTTTTTTGTTTTTAGTAGGCACCATTGAACCCAGGCCCTCCCACGTGGGAAACAGGTGCTCAACTGCTTAAGCCACGTCTGCTCCCCAGAGCCTATTTACTTTTACTTTATATAGAAGCTTACAAGCTCAGTGACTTGGTTTCCTAACTGATGTGAGATCCATAAGGCTTAAGATCATGTCTTTTGTAACCGCAGAATTTAGCCTGCAACCTAGCACAAGAAGTGGGCTCGATAAATATTTGTTAATGAATGAGAAGATTAGAAGCAGTATTTAGTACTAAAGTTGGGGTTGGTAGAAACACAGTTGGGAGAAATGACTGCTAACAGCCCAGAATCATCCATTAAAAGTGATACACAAAGGTCATTTATTTAAACACACAGTCCTATACACCTTACTAACATCTGAGGGATTATAGCACACATACCAAACCATTGCCATAAACAATAATGACCCTGAGTCATTAGGAAAATATTAAATTTTGTTTAATGCATCTCATTTCATAAAAGTCAGGGAGCTATACAAGACACTTCTAAAATATGCCCACTGGAGAGAACGAAAATATTTAGTCAATGGGAACCCATAGTCCCCTATCATACTAGATTTTCTTTTCAAAATCGTGATATGATACTGTGTGCCTTAAAACCAAAAATATCTTTTTATTCCAGGACCTCTAATTCCACAGTATCTTTTGTAGACATAGAAAGTATACTTTTGCTTTGTCCTCCTGATTTATTAAACTTTGCAGAACACAATTTTAATATGTTCCACATATCAGATCTCCCTGTTTCTGTTACAAAACAGTACAGAATTGGATCAGCAATACAATTTATGCTTGTTAATGCAACTGTGATTCTATACATTTTATAAGTCTGCTTCCCAGGTTTGCTATGGTCAGATATAAGCTTATCTAAGTTCACATTACGCTCTAAAATGCTGCGAATCAGCAACATCACATGGAATGGAGTAAAGCATAAGAAGAAAGTCAATGTGATACTAACTAGTAGCTTTATGATTCTCTTCTTTTCCCTGATTTCCGTGGCTTGATTATGCTGCACAGCTTGGTAGACTCTCTGATTGCAGATCATTATGATGACCAAAGGTATTGCATAGCCTGTACACATTCTAAAGTAGTTGAGACCAATTTGCCATTTCTCCAAAGGATATTTGTCATAGCATAAAGTAAAAGTAGACTTTTCGGCCTCACAATATTCCTTAACTGTTTCATCTTTCCACAAAATGACAGCATTGAAGATGGTTTCCAATACCCAGATGGATAGGCTGACCATGGATGCAAATCTTCTTGTCCTTAGAAAAGAAAACTTCAAAGGGTGGACAACTGCTAAATACCGATCAATGGCGATGCAGGTTAGGAATGCTGTGCTGCTGTAGAAGTTCACGTACATGAGGAAGGCACTGCCTTTGCACAAAGAGGGAGGGAAAGACCAGTTGTCTTTATTCCAAGTATAATCAATCCAAAGAGGAAGAGTTAATGCATACAGCAGATCTGAGAGTGATAAACTGAAGAGGTAAATGCCTAGTTCATTTTCCTTCTTTGCTTGCAGAAAAGACACACATAGAGATCCAATATTAGCCGGAATGCCGACTATAACTACAATGATGTAAACAATTGGAAACAAAAAGTGGTCAAAGTCATGCTGTTCTTCAATACATGTGCTGTTCATTTTATGTCCTCAGTCGCAGTGGCAAGTATGTTAGTTCATACAAACTAGACAGAAACTCAAGTCTTGCCTTATTGTAGTTTGTTTTTTGTTTTCAACATATAATGCTCTTTTTTTCTAAGATTTTTTCCTTTTTTTCCCCCCCCAAAGTTCTGATTAATTCATCAGTGCTTTTGAAGGCTTGCAGTAGATCAGTTTTCACAGAGGTATCAGCCGTTGGAAGTCAGAATCCAGACTGCTGGCAGATAGCTAAGGTGATCTGCTGAATTTAATGAGCGTTAAGTCCATATTTTCATTAAGCACAGAACTGTGACAAAGAACCCTCAAGGATCAATGGGGTTATCTCTCAGCCTCCAGGGAGTGTTGTCCTTGATTTGTTTTTCTTCATCAATCTCAGTGGCGATGAGTGCAAACATAACTATATGTCTTTATTTTCATGGAGATAGACATCTCTTTCTAAAATGCTGTTGTTTGTTTTCTGTAATGAAAGATGAACTAGAGTAATTTAGGTGTTTAAGATACATGACTTAATTCTCATCATGATTTTGAATGAATCTTCTTTTATTTCATTTATTGAATATATTGAAAATGCTCTGAATTACAATAGAGTTGTTACAAAAAGAAAACGAATCAACTTTGGTCTGTAAAGGCAAGTTGAGATATAATCACTTCTTTCAAAAAGGATTATCCAAGGGATACTAGATTTGAGGGTATTAAAATTCTCACTGTATATGACCTAAGAACACAAGATGAAGGATGAAAAGCCATTTCAGCAGCTAATAAAATAACAGTAAGTTGAATGACTTGCAGCTCTCTTGAAAGTGTATTATAAACTGTACAGTTATGATTTTAAATTTTTTAAACTTCACATTGAATCTAGGTATAAGACACTTCTAAATTCAGCTTATTAGCCAAGGAAATAGTGTTACAAGAAACACTAAAGTTGTAAGATTCTAAAATATAGCAGGTCTGAGCATTCATCAATAGACAACCTCTTTTGGTTTTCCTTTTACTTCCTTTGTGGGCTAACCACCCTTATCCTTCTTCTACTTGCCTGAAAGAGAGGGGAGAATGTCCTCAATTCTGGGAAAAAGCTTGTGATAATCATTTTTGACTTTTATACCTTACTGTTTATTAGGTTATTTTCTTTTTTAAAGCTCTGCTGTCTTAGGAGTAGAGACTCCTTCCTTCCCTCTTACTGGAATAGAGAAATACTTCTGTCTATGCTCCCTTGTTGTTGAGACCTATTGGTGGTTTGGATGATTTACCCGATGGGGACTTTCACAGAAAGTTTTGCAGAATCACTATGCAGGGGAAGGAAAGCTTGTCTTTTTCCTTTGTGGTGTAGAGCCTAGATGTCATCAAAACCAACCCCTTCCAAGTGTCGATGAGTCTTTAGCACAAAAGAGACCTGCCACCCCTAGGTGCAAAGATTCTGTTAGTAGACAAAACCATATCCAGAGCACTTATTATATGTTACTCCTAAAACAAATGAAGAGCTAAAGATCCTGAAATCTTCTATTTTTGCATCTAAAATGTGAACCATGGCTTTTTAAATAAATAGATGGACCTTGAAAAAAGAAAGGAGAAAATCTGTGAAGGGTGCATGAATGGAAGGAAGGGAGGAAGGGAGGAAGGGAGGGAGGGGGAGATAAGTGATTCGTGAAGCTCTGGATATTCTGGCGTATGTGTGGATTTGAAGGTCTGCCTAGAACCTTCCTATGCAAAAAGACTGGGGACAAAACTCAGGCCATCGCAGGTAAGAAGTCGTCTTCAACCATCCCCTCCTTGCCATTAGGACCCAGGAACCTCTGCCCTACTGGAAAGTATGGACTAGAATGTAAATAAAACAAAATAACAAAACTTGCCTTATGATGCAGAGAGCAGAGAAAGCTGGCAAGTTCTCTGCCTGAGCTTTGTTTTTGTGAGGAGTTATAGTAAAAATGCCTTCCCTGAGTATTCATGACCCTTGCCTGGGAAATACAAACAGAAACCTCAATGAGATACCCCAACGAAAAGTAAGAATCTAGAGCACCTGGAACTCTCATTTACTTTTGGCTAGAAAATTGATTTGTGCTGTCTACTCAAATTGAACTTATACATGCCCTGTGATCTAGCAATCCCACTTCTAGGGATATGCTCAATAGACATGACTACAAGTGTTTACCAAGGGATATGTGCTGGAATGTTGGCACTATTTGTGATAACCCCCAAGTAGAATGCCATCAGCAGTAAAATAGATAAGTACATTGTAATACATTAACACAATTAAAGTCTATACATCAATGAAAATGAACAGATTATTGCTACCTGCAGTAGCAGGGTTGACTGTCACAAACATAATGCTGAGTGAGAAAATGACAGGAACAAAAGAGTATGTACTATCTGATAGTAACCAGGCAATGCTTATCTAGCTGTTAGAAGTTAGGATACTGGTTATCTTTGGGCATTGGTGGGGTAATGATGAAGGACTTCTGAATTTTGGTAAGGTTTCTTTCTTGATATGGATGCTGATTACGCGAGTGTACCTAGTTCATAAAAAGCTTAACAAGCTGTACTCTTAGGATATGTTATGCTGAAGTTAACAAGTGGAATCAAGAGGCTGCCTGACAATCAAACTTAACATCTGCTTTATCAGCAGGTGTAATACATATGCCTTCCCAAGAAATGAAATGACTTTACTGTTTCTCTTATGTATAAAAAGTTGTTCAGAGAAACAAAACAAACCTTTTAAGTAATATGGAAATTAATTCACCAAAAAAAAAGTTTTTTATGAAAAAATAATTCCAGGCACCTGGAAGAAGCAAACATAAATTCTCCCTTGAGTTAGGGCCCCTTAACCCAGATCTCAAACTATTCCCACAGATATAGTTCTACCAGACATGAGCTCATTAAAACACACAAACACACAAAGTCACTATGTGAGATTCAGCAAAAAACAAGAAATGACTCTTTCAATTTCAATTTCAGTTGTAATAAATTTACCACACAAATGAGAGGTGTTAATAATGAGGGGTGAGGTGGATTATGGGAAGTCTCTACTTTCTGCATGATTTTTCTCTAAACTTACAACTTCTTTAACAAACAAAAAGAAATGACAGACCCAACTCAGAAAAGCTTTAGAGATTAGAATGAACAGATACATAAAAATTAGTGTGCTTAATACATTTAAAGAAATACAAAAAGGAATTTGACCATGTGAGTAAGGAGCAAGAGACTATAAAAATGATCAGTCATATTTTTTTAAAAAATGAGTTTCTGGAAGTGAAAGTTATCATAATATAAATTTAATGAACAACGCAGGATGATTAGACCTATCTGAAGAGGAAAAATTAAGAGATAGCAAGGTAGACCTAAAGAAGTAACTCAAGATCATCATAGTGTTCCAAATATGGAGGCGTATAAAAAGTAGGTTAAGACACATGGAGAATAAAGTGCAAAGCTCAGCATATATGTAGCGAGAACTTCCATAAGCATAAAAGAGACAGAATGGGGAAAAGGCAATTTTCAAAAAACTTTCTGGACCTAATGAAGGACATGAAATCCTCACATTTATGAAGGCCATTGAATCCCAATCAGGATTAAACACAAACAAAAATGGAAATATACACTTAAACAATTTTCAGTCAAACTACAGATCTCCAAAGACTAAGGGGGAAAAAAAGAATCAGAGAGAAAAAAGGGATTACTTACAATGGATGGAATTGAAAACTGACAACAGCAATAAGAGAAATCAAAAGAGTGGATTAATATTTCCAAATTGCTATGATAAACTATATGTCATCCTGTAATTGTATACCCAATAAAACTAAATTTCAAGAACCAGAGCAGAAATTGGAACATTCCTAGATAAATTAACATTGAGAACATTTACCCTTAAAATCCTTGTTAAAGAATCTTCTAGAAGATATAGTTGATGAAAGAAAACGTTATTAGAATAAAGGTCTGAGATGCTTGAGGGATTGAATAAGCTACTGAGGATAGATATCTGAGAGGTGCAGAGAGTCTCTTCCATCTCTAGGCCGTGTACCTGGAGAAGGAGCCCTGAACTGTGATAGTATCCTGCCTGGACCCAGGATTGGGAGAGCAGAGGGATGGGGCAGTGGGTGCCCCTTCCTTTTGTCCACGTTACTCAGTAAACATGCATCTTTTCTCTTTAGAAATTATAAAATGGATAAAACGTGGAAAATGATTTCAGGAGGATATATAAAGTTCTGAGAGGAATGGTTTTTCCTATCTGTAAAAGTTCTTCCTGTCCTAACTACAAGCACAAAACTGAGTGGTTGTGAGGAAGCAGCTACTGGGTCTCTTCTCTGTGGAACAATGAGGCATTCGAAGCGTGTGGTTAAGAGTGTGGGCTCTGGAAACCCTTTGAAGACCTTTCAACAGCCCCCAGGGGATATGCGACTATGTTTCCTCACCTCGCTAAGCTACAGCTTTCACATGTGTAAAACAGAAGTGAGATTACTGCTCACTTCATAGCATTGTCATGAGGATTAAATGACATGACACAGAAAGCGGTGTGCCTAGCACATGGTCAGCTCTCAATACACATGAGCTAATGTTACTGTTTTAGACTCCAGGAGCTTCAAGCACCCTCTGTACTGATCCCTACATTTCCTTGAGGAAAGCATTTTTTGGCCATCTAGACAGAACATAGCTGAGAAGCCAAACAGAGGCACTAGGAGTGTAATTTTCATAACAAAATTTCACATGTGCCATCAAGCACGGCAGATAATAGTAGCTAATTTAATTTACATGCATCGGAGATTTTAATGGAATACATAATTATCATTTTTCATACATCTTTTCAGATTTTTTGGCTCCTCAAAGCAAATTTTGGGGGAAGATTGTTTTCAGAACTAATGCTGAGAAATTTGAATAATCTTTTCATTTTGATTTTAATTTCTATAAAATGCCAAAAGAAGTATCTATTATTAACCAATTTCTAATATAGAACAAATCATTGACAACATGACCAAAAGTAAAAACATTTTCCTACAGTAAATATTTGCTAAGGCTATTTACTAATTTAATAGTTATTTCTTAAGACTCTACTATGCATCAGGCACTGTGGTAGTTACTTCCTAAAATTATGTACTTATTAATACTGGTAATATAATTTCCTAACTTCATGCTATTTCCAAGGGGTAGACCATCCTACAGATGAAGAAACATTGTCAAATAGCTTTCCAGCCAGGAGCTGGTAGATTTTTCCCTAAACACTTAATTCAGTTTTCCCAGTACACTGTTTCCTGAAGAGGAAATGGAGTATAAATATTCCTCCCTTGTCTATCGATCGAGATTTTTATCTAACCAGTTCTAAATTTAAAATCTGACATCCTTTTCTCACTGTTTAAAGTAGAGGAAACCATGGTACTTCCTCATTTTTCCTTCTATAATGCTTCGCTTTACCACATTTATACTGCCTAAATTAGGTTAGATACTGTGAACGTTCCTGACAATCCTGCTGACAATACATCTACTTAAAAATCTTATTTTACTTTAAATCTTTTACTTACCCTTGCTTCTTGGGGTGGTGGTTTTGTTGACCAAGGAGCATTATAAATTTGCCTGCTTCACAATGAGAAGCCAACTCTGTTAAGGGGACAGGAAATTGCACTTACATTTCATCATAAACCAATGAGGAAGCACTATTTTAATGAGAAGGATGTATATTATCCCATTTGAACAGCAGAAGTCTCCTGAATACTTAAAAGATGATTTTATTTCTTATCTACTGTATAATTTTTTTTTTTTTTTTGAGGTACCTGGGACCTCATATATGGGAAGCCTAAGCTCACCATAGTGGCTTCCCTGAATTGGCTTTTCTGTTTGTTCTCCTTGTTGTTTTTTTTGTTTGTTTGTTTTTTTCGGGAGGTACCAGGAACATGAACCTGGGTCCTCCCAAGAGGCAGGCTCAACTGCTTGAGCCACATCTACTCCCTGTATAATCTTTTTTTTTTTCCACTCTAATCCGTATTTTATTTCTCTGTCCTGAGGACCCTGGGATGGCGATGTCCACTCCACCTCTAAATCTAGAGGGGGCTTAGGTCCCACATGGATGATGGATGTGATTCTCCTGCTTGCAGTTGTAGGCTCTCTCAGTTCCCTGGTATGGTGGTTGACCATCCTCCCCTCCCTGTTAGCTGACCTTAGTAAGTCCAATGAACCGGAGAGTAGATGCTGCAACTCTGCTGAGGCTCAGGGCCCAGCTGCCACATGGACAGTCCAGAGATTCAAGTCTCCTGAGCATACACCAACCCCAGAACCAACCACAAGTTCAGTAAAAGTGACAGAAGAAGCATGTGTAGAGATGTCACATCTGAGTCCATCTCCATCACACTCAGGAGCACAAATTCCAAAGTAGGGCCCGCTGGCAAGGCACTGAACTCCAGAGCCATCTGCTATGACCATAGGACCTGGGTGTCTCTGTAGCCCTCAGGAGCACCACTACCTGGTGTTGTATCTATTTTGGCTGTATGTGGGATCCTGCTGAGATGTGTGTAAGCATGACCCCTCTGATGACCTCCCAATTCATTCTGAAATCTCTTACCCATATAAACTTATTTGTTTTATACCATTTCCCTCTTTTATTCAAGGTATTTTTCTAGTTGCATCATCAGCTGGTGCTTGGTAGTAATCCCTCAGTGCCTGGGAGGCTCATCCCTGGGAGTCATGTCCCACACTGGGGGGAAGGTAATGCATTTACATGCTGAGTTTGGCTTAGAGAATGGCCACATTTGAGCAACATGGAGGCTCTTAGGAGGTAACTCTTAGGCACCCTGCAGCTCTAGGCCTAGTTGAAATTTCAAGCACACTGACTCATAAGCATAGTCATAGGTATCAAGGGCCCATCATTGGACCATTCTTCTTCACTGTTCTTTGCCCTTGCACTTGGGGGATTGTTGCTGGCTGTTCCATTGGGGAATGTGACAGAGCTCCCCGGGATGGGAACTCAGTGCTCCCTCAGTTGCCGTCTGTAACTCTACCCACTATGACAATACCCGATGAACATTTGAACATATCTATATGCTCTATATGCATGCCCTGGAGAACTTCCTCCCACCCATGCATTCCCCATCAATGACATCTCACACTAGCACTCCTCCCTGCCATAGTTGAACCCCTCTGTGATCCAAAACTTCTTAAAAAAATGAAGCCTAATATATTGCCAAATTTGATTAGTAGGAAAATGAAGTAGTAATGTTAGGCTTAAAGATTAGAAATAGAATACATAATAATTTAGGAAAACTAAAATAAAGTAAAAAATAAATTGGGGTGTTAAAAAATGAAAAATATAAAACTTTTTTTAGATGCGTTGCCTTTCATCACTGTAATAGGTGTTGTCCTGTATGTACAGTGGCAAGGCAATCTCTTCCATTTCTTCCTCAGTGTCTACATCCTTTTAGAAAAAAAATTCTTATTATATCTTCAAAAATGTTTTAGGTCACAGTAAAGTCACATGTAAAATATAGGGGATTTCCATATACCCAACATCAAACCCTTTCCCCCTTCCCCAGGAATGATCTTTTTACATGTGAATGTCACATTTGCTACAACCTGAGGTGCAGATTTTAAAACACAGTACTAACCATGGTTCCATTATGGTTTATATTTTAGGCTGTACACCTTTATAAATTTTTGGTTATGTTATGGTTTACATTTTGGACTTCATAAATTTATAAATTTTTGGTGAAATTTAACATGGCCTGTATTCATCATTGTATGATCTTGTGGAACACTTCCATTGCCCCCTAGTTACCCCTCTTCCATTTATTCTATTCCTCTCTCCCCCTCCCCTTGGGGCCCACACTGACAACTAAGCTTCACTGATGAAGAACAAGCCCTGCAAGAATGCTGGGGGTTTGACAAACTAGTCTGTCCTCCCTCACCCATGCTCTTGAGAGACAACCTCCCCTCTATTTGAGAATGTCACCCCAGGATGTGGGTACAACACCTTCCTGCTCATAGTATGGGTCTCTACCCACTGATGTAACACTCTATGACAAGATGAACACTCACACCCTCCCTAGAAGCCTGCCCCAGGTGCACCCTGTGCCAGATGCCCCCTGTCCAATACCTTTGGCCAGTTACCCTTCCTTATGTTTTCTAAAGAATTTTCTCTGTATACGCTTTTGTATAATTCACTTTTCTCTTTGCATCTTAATTGCAATCGTGTAATGATATAGCTGCTTTATTTAATAGAATGGATACTAGGATTTCATTAATCCATTCATTGCTTCACTCATTCCTTCTTTCTTTCAACACATATACCTGTTATATCCAGAGGCAGCGGGGAGAGGGTCCTGAGCTGGGTGGTGAATAGGAACCAACTATCCCATTTAAGGAGCTTATTGCCTAGTGAAAGAGAAAGGCATGTTCAAAAATAATCATAACTCAATGGCAAAACTGGGTAAGGACTCCAAGCGAGGTACAAGTTAGGATGAGTCATTCAGATGTGTGAGGAAGGAAAGGATTAAGAATGATCGGTTTCATGGGAAAATCAGTACATAGTTCTCTTAGAATGGTTGGGTATATAATTGTGGATGTTGCATTGCTTAATGGCAGTGATGGAGGGGGCTAAGCTAGCCAACTTTTGGACTTTTAAAGTCTTTTAAGTTACTTTTTTTAGAAGGACTAATGGGATTAGCTAGCTTTTGACTATAGACCATGTTTACTTGGATTCTCCTCTTGGAATAGAAGACAAAGAATGCTAAGTGTATGCTAAAACAAGGTGAACTAACTGGCTTAGGCCAATAAATAATTTTACGAAACTTGTACATTTATTGAAGAAAGATATAGATTGTTATTGCGCAAATTCACATAGTTCTTGAATGATTTGGAAGTTACTGCCAAATCGTTAAATGGCTTAGTATGGATTGAAATTAGCTTGTAGAAAGGAAGCACTTCCTACTGTCAGAGACATCACTTTTGAATCTTGCTTTCATAAGCTTTTTATCAGAAATGAAGGGGAAATGTAAACATTTTCTATATTTCTTTTGTGAAACTTTTATTGAGAATAATAAAAATAATACTTTACATGTATAAAGTACATGGAAGTTTATAAAGTAATTTAACATACATTAACTTAAAAAATTCAGAATACTTTGTACTTTTACAAAATGGAGAAAAACTTTAAGTACAATATTGAAAATTAATAAAAACCCTTAAACCCTTAAAATAATACCAAATGAAAGTAACAATTTCAGTATGTTTACAACTTTAATTCAAAATTCTCATTTTTGCTTGGTGTGGCACATCCGCTTATTTGTGGTTTCAATACATGGGCATTTCATGACTCTGATAATATCTCATTTTATCGAAGGAGACTATACTTCCGCTTTTAAGGAAGGAGGATTTTCATATCTATAGCAATCTTTGTATTTTGCTCTTCAAACATAAAGGGTGTAGCTAAAAAACACAAGATATATATATAATCAAAATTTCACTCCTCTGATTAAATATGAAAAATATTAACTGTGGCTGATCCATGCTAAAAGCTTATTAAAAGAAATTTAATAACTTTTAATAAACATGCTTCTTATTTTGTTCAGAATTTGTGGCAATACTGCATTTTCCATCTCAGGGTGATAGTGAACAGTTGGAAATATTACAGCATTAAATCATTGTGACATTTTAGTAAGATAAAGATGATAAAAAGTCAATTAGCAGTGATCCAGAACATTGGCAGTTGGCATTGCTGGTGAATGAAAGCTATCTGGTCTTCTGAGAACACATACTGGACACTAGAAATTGGCCAGTGGTATTATTTCCCCTGGGCTACCCACCAGGAAAGAGGGAAAAGAACACGTAGATCAGTCCCATTCCAACTTTTCTGTGGTCTGGACAGTGCAGAGCCTGTTTGGCTGATGAAGGTCCTTTGTGAGGCCACATTGTCTGTTGTAATTTTACTGGTTAAAGCAGTGACTAAATATAGCAGGATAAGGTTTTCAAAAAATAAATAAAAGTAGAAAAGTAGGTTGTTGTCCAAATACCCCTTTCCTGAAGTGGGGTTGGGGTTAGTGAATGGGGAAGGAAGCCAGATCGCCCTTGAGGGTTCCATGGGGCCAGATTGGAGGATGGAAGATTTCTTATTCAAAGTGGGTGGTGTCAAAATCAGTTGAGCAAAGCGGGGAACCAGGGTTGCTGAGGGAGTGTCTGAACCAAGGTGGAGGCCAAAAGACAATATTGACAGCCAGAGTATTGAATCAGGGATCAGAAATAGAGGGAGCAAGATGAGAGAGACATTATCCAAAGTAATTTACAAATTAAATGCAATCCCAATAATAATTCCTACAGATTTCTTTGCAGAGATAAAAAAGGCAATCTTCAGATTTATAAGGAAGTTAGGTAAGGAGAACTGAATAGCCAAAGTTTTCTTTCAAAAAAGAAGAATAAAATTGGAGGGCTTGCACTTCTTGGTCTTAGAATTTAATACAAAGCCACAGTAATTAAAACAAAATGGTACTGGCTCAAGGACAGACATATTGAACAGTGGAACTGAACCAAGAGTTCAGAAATAAACCCTCACATTTAGGGCCCATTGATTTTTTAAAAATATATCTTTATTAAAGTATAGCATTCATACATGAACATGCTCAAACAATAAGTGTATAGTAAAGATTATGAATTTACAAAATAAACATACATGACATCATATAGGGGTCCCATACATCACTCCTCCACCAACACCTTGCATTGTTGTGAAATATTTGTTACAAACTATGCAAGAGCATTGTCAAAATATTACTACTAATTATAGTCCTTATCTTACATTTGGTGTATTTTCCCCCCAATCCACCCTGTTTTTCAAAAATATTATTTTTATTACAGAGGTTGTGAACTTACAAAACAATCATGCACATGTGTGGAATTCCCGTACAACACTGTGGTAGAATATTTGTTACAGATTATGAGATAATATCAGCAGACTATTACCATCAGCCATGGTCCATATCATATATTTTACACACCTTTCCCATACACCTCCATTGTTAACACAGTACATCTTTGCATTGAGGCAAGAATATTATAGTATTGCTGTTAACCACAGTCCATAGGTCACACCAATTGTGTTTTTCCCATGCTTCTCTACATTCCCACCACCCTGCAATAGCAATGTACATCCGATCTAGCTCACAGAAGGCACTCCTGCATCTGTACCATCAACTACAATTTGCATCCACCTCTGAGTTCACTGTATTATACAGTCCCTACATTATTCTCTAGCTTTCTTTCAGTTGATATTTACTTCCCCAGACTACCTTTTTCAGCTACAATCCCATTTGTGAACCAGCTGCTACTCACTATAAAGTGTTACCATCAACTTTATCCATTTCCACACTGTTACAGTCAAGTTAATTAAAATTTCTATATACATTAAGTGTCAGTAGTTCTTCTCAACCCTCCTCTTATCTCCTAATAACCTATACTCTAGGTTTTAATTCCCTGTGTTTATTCTTCGTATTTAGTTCATGTTAATGAGACCATGCAATATTTGTCCTTTTGGGTCTGGCTTACTTCACTTAGCATAATGTCTTCAAGATTCATCCATGTTATTATATGTGTCCCAATTTCATTTCTTCTTAATGCAACATAGTATTCCATTATATGCGTATACCATATTTTGTTTATTAATTTATTGGTTGATGGAAACTTGGGTTGTTTCCATCTTTTGGCAATTGTGAACAATGCTGCTATGAACATCATAGCAGATGTTTGTTTATGTTATAGTTTTTAGTTCTTGGATATATTCCTAGTAGAGGAATTGCTGGATCATATGGCAATTCTGTATTTGGCTTCCTGAGAAAAGTCAAACTGTCTTCCACAGAGGCTGCACCATTTTACAATATTACCAACAGTAATAGGAGTGTTCCTATTTCTACACATCCTCTCCAGCATTTACTGTTGTCTGTTTTTTAAAATAATGATCATTCTATGCGGTGTTAGATGATATCTCATTGTCGTTTTGATTTGCATTTCCCTAATAGTTAGTGATACGAAATATTTTTTCATATGCATTTTGGCCATTTGTATTTCCTCTTTGGAGAAATGTCTATTTAAATCCTCTGCCCATTTTTAAGTTGGATTGCTTATTCTTTTACTGTTAAGTTATAGCATCTCTTTATACAGAAGGGAAATCAAATTCTTATCGAATATGTGGTTTCCAAATATTTTCTCCCATTGAGTGGGCTGCCTTTTCAAATTCTTTGAATCTCAGAAGTGTTTAAGTTTGAGGACATCCCATTTATCCATGCTTTCTTTTGTTACTCAAGCATTCAGGATAAGGTTTAAGAATCCACCACCTACCACCAAGTCTTGAAGATTTTTCCCAACATTTTCTTTTAGGAGCTTTATGGAACTTGCTTTTATATTTAGGTCTTTCATCCATTTTGAGTTAATTTTTGTATAAGGTGTGAGATAGGGCTCCTCTTTTTTCTTTTGGCTATGGATCTCCAGTTCTCCCAGCAACATTTGTTGAATAGACTGTTCTGCCCCAGCTGGGTGGGTTTGACAGGCTTGTCAAAAATCAATTGGCCATGGATGTGAGAGTCTGTTTCTGAACCATCAATTCAGTTCCATTGGTCTATGTGTCTACCTTTTTGGCAATACCATGCTGTTTTTACCACTGTAGCTAGGTAATATGATTTAAAGTCTGGAAATGAGAGTCTTCCAACTTCACTTTTTCTTTTTAAGATGTTTCTGGCTATTGAGGGCCTCTTATCTGTCCAGATAAATTTGATAATTGTGTTTTCCATTTGTTTAAAAAATGATGGTGGAATTTTTATTGGGATTGCATTGAATCTGTATAACAATTTGGGTAGAATTGACATCTTAATGATATTCAGTCTCCCAATTCATGAGCATGGAATGTTTTTTCAATTATTTAGTTCTTTTACAATTTCTTTTAGCAATGCATTGTGGTTTTCTGAATACAAGGGCTTTACATCCTTGGTTAAGTATATTCACCAGCAATGCCAACTGCCAATGTTCTGGATCACTGCTAATTGACTTTTTATCATCTTTATCTTACTAAGATGTCACAATGATTTAATGCTGTAATATTTCCAACTGTTCACTATTGCCCTTAGACGGAAAATGCAGTATTGCCACATATTCTGAACAAAATAAGAAGCATATTTATTAAAAGTTATTACATTTCTCTTGCAGTGTCTCAAATATATTGTGATGGATAGGCTAATGTGTCAACTCGGGCAGGTAATTGTGTCCAGTTGTTTGGTCAAACAAGCACTGGGCTAATTGTAATCCAAGAGCATTCATGGAATTCAGTCACCATTGACTTTACTGCAGTGGTAAATCATAGATAGCTGATTACAATTACATCAATCAGGGAGATTGCCATCAGCAATGACTGATGCTTTATCCAATCAGTTGAATGCCTGAAAAGGGGAAGTGATTCCAGCATTGAGTGAGAATTTCCCAGCTTGTCTTTGGACAGCCAACATCTTCCAGAACTCATCAAGAATCTTCACTGGACTTTCATTGGAGCCCCTAGTTGCAGCCTGCCTGCGGAATCTGGACTTGTGCATCCCCACAGTCACATGAGAGACTCTTATAAAATTTTGCACTATTGGCAGGTATCTCTTTGTTGATTCTGTTTCCCGAGAGAACCATGACTAATACATATATCATACCACTGCCGTCTAGCCTCCATGGTTTCTGATGAGAAATCAGTATTTAATCTTATTGGGTATTCTTTATATGTTACGCATTGCTTTTCTCCTGGTGCTCTCCAAATTCTTTGTCTTTGGCATTTGACATTCTGGTTAGTATGTGTCTCAGTGTTGGTCTATTCAGATATATTCGGATGGGAGTACAATGTGCTTCTTGGATGCAGATGTCTATGTCCTTCAATGGGGTTGGGAAGTTTTCTACCATTATTTCTTTAAATATTCCTTCTGCCCCTTTTCCTTTCTCTTCTCTTTCTGGGACACTCATGACAAGTATGTTTGCATGTCTCTTGCTGTCATTTAGTTCCCGGAGACCCTGTTTCTTTTTTTCCATTCTTTTCTTCATCTGTCCTTTTGTATATTCACTTTTGGAGGCTATGTCTTAAAGCTCACTGATCCTTTCTTCTGCCTCCTTAAATATGCTATTATATGACTCCAGTGTTTTTTTACAATTTCATTTATTGCAGCTTTCATCCCCATAATGTCTGCTATTTGTCTATGCATGCTTTCAAATTCTTCTTTGTGCTCATCCAGTGTCTTCTTTTTTTTTTTTTTTTGATTTTTTTTTATTGACTTTGTAATAATATTACATTAAAAATATATATGTGAGGTCCCATTCAACCCCACCCCCCCACCCCCCCCTCTCCCCCCCCAACAACACTCGTTCCCATCATCATGACACATCCATTGGATTTGGTAAGTACATCTTTGGGCACCTCTGCACCTCATAGACAATGGTCCACATCATGGCCCATACTCTCCTCCATTCCATCCAGTGGGCCCTGTGAGGATCCACGATGTCCGGTGATCACCCCCGAGGCGCCATCCAGGGCAGCTCCACGTCCCAAATACGCCCCCACCTCTCATCTCTTCCTGCCCTTCCCCATACCCATCGTCCACCATGTCCACTTTTCCCAATCCAATGCCACCTCTTCTATGTGGACAATGGATTGGTTGTGTCCATTGCACCTCTATGTCGAGAGGAGGCTCAGATTCCACATGGATGTTGGCTGCCATCCTCCCATTTTCAGTTGTAATCACTCTAGGCTCCATGGTGTGGTGATTGTCCTTCTTTAACTCCATCTTAGCTGAGTGTGGTAAGTCCAATAAATCAGATTGTAGGTGCTGGAGTCTGTTGAGGCTCAGGACCTGGCTATCACATTATCAGTCCAGAGATTCAAATCCCCTAACTATATCTTAAACCCCAACGTTAACTGCACCTCCAGCAGATTAGTATGAAAGTCTTATGAAGGGAGATCCCATCAGTGTCTTCTTAATATCCTTAATCTCTTTGCCATCTCATTGAATTTATTAAGGACATTTGTTTGAACATCTATGATTAGTTGTCTCACTCCTTTATATCATCTGCAGGCTTATCTTCTTTAGTTAACTGGTCCATATCTTCCTGTTGTGTGGTATGGATTGCAATTTTTTGTTGGTATGTTTGCATCTGGCTTACTAGATGTATTTGTCCTAGATGTAATTTCTCCCTTTAGTTTAGGGCTTTCTTGTCCTTTCTCCCTTGCTGTTTGTGTAGTAGGAGTCAAGGATATAGTTTGTGCTGTAAGCTATGGAAGCTGAAACTGCCCATGTTGCCCCAGGAATTGATGAAGCTTCTCCCACCTTTCTGCTCTCCCAGGGGTAGGGACAGAGCTGAAGCCATGTGTAATAATCCAAGTTGTTCAAGACAAGACTGTTTGTATTTGCCTGGAGAGTCTGATGAAGTTTCACACTCCTTCCTCCCTACCTGGGGTGAGATGGAGCTGCAGTTGTGGGTAGCAATCTTTGCCATGTGGGTCAAAAATGACCAAAGTTGTCCAGGTAAACTGCTGTAGCACAAGATCCCCTCCCTGCCAGGGCTGGGGCTGGGCCCTCTGGAGTGCCCAACAACCCAATCCTTGTAGGACGAATACACCTGCATTTGCTCTGAGAGGCTGAAGCAGTACTATCCCTTCTGCCCTTTAGGGGGTGGGGATGCAACCACTGGTGTCCAACAGTTCAGTCCCTGTAGGCTTACAGTACATGTCATTGCTTGTAGAGGCTGAGGAAGCACTAGCCTCCTCCTATCCTATTGGGGGGTGGTGGTGGTTCTACTGATACCCAACAGTTCAGTTCCTTTAGGCTGAGAATACCTGCCATTACCCAGAGAGGCTGAGGAAACACCAGCCCCCTCTTATCCCATTAGGGTGTGGGACTGAATCCATAGGCACCCAACAGTTCAGTCCCTGTAGGTCAAAAGTACCATTTGTTGCCCGAGAGTCTGTAGAGTCATCAGACTCCTCCTCTCCTGTTGGGGGTGGGGATAGATCCACAGGCATCCAATAGTCCAGTCTGTGCAGGCCAAAAGTGCCTGCCATTGCCTGGAGATAGGCAAGCCCCTTCCTATTCTAGTGGGTAGTGGGGGTGGATCCACAAGTACCCACCAGTTTAGGTTGTGTGGGACAAAATCATCTGGAATTACCCAGAGAGGCTGGGCAAACACAATCCGTCTCTTGTCCTATTGGGGGTAGGGGTGGAGCCACATGTGCTCAACAGTTAAGTTTGTGCAAGCCAAAAGTACCTGCAGTTACTGTGAGAGACTGAGGGAACACCACCCTCCTCCTATCCTATGGGTAGGCAGAGGTGGAGATGGACTCAAAGGCACTCAACATACCAGTTCCTGTGGGCTGAAAACACCTGCAGTTGCCTGGAAAGGTTGAGGAAACCCAGTTCCTCTCTTATCCTGTTGGGGGTCAGGGATGCAGTCCCAGTTCTGACTATGCAGTTTGTGCTGGCAGAAAGCACCTGCACTTGCCTGGAGAGCCTGGTGCAGGTCCTGCCATCTTCCTCCCTGCTGGAGGTGAGACTGGACTCCAGGCTAGGGCTGATCTTGGTGGAAAGAAGTCAGTCCCTAACTTCATTGTGATTTTTAGTCAGCTGGGCTTCCCCTCATGCTGGGGGTGGGTGGGTGGGTGGGTGGGGGGGGGGGTTGGTGGGGTTGGAAGCAAAATGGTGGCCACCAGCATATTTCCAACTTGGACAGGTTCAAACCCTAGCTGTTCCTAGGATTATACTTTAGCCAGCAGAGTCCACTAATCAGTGCCTGATGTCTGTGGACAACCATCTCTTCCTTCCCTGTTTAGGGGAAATGGAGCTTCTAACTGTAGCCAGCCATGGAATAGCTCCTGAGGCTGCTTGAGCTGCTAGAGTAGCATGGGCACTGGTCTCTGTGTCGTGGCTTGAAGTTTCCCAGAGAAGCAGTACATGTTTCCCTAGGTTCCTCCCTGCCAGAGGTGGGGCTGGGGTTTAGGCTAGGGCTGCAATCCAATCTGGGTGGAAAGAAGCCAGTCCTTACCAGGAGTTAAAACAGTGGTTACGGGCCTCTTCCTGACCTGGACAGGCTCGAAGTTTAGCTGTTTCTAGGATTATACTTTAGCCCACTGAATTTACTAATTAGTAGCTGAAGTCAGTGCCAAACTGTGTCTTCCTCCCCCATTTTTGGGAAATGGAGTTTCCAACTCCAGCCATGGAATAGCTTCCTAGACTGCCGGCACCAGCCTCCAGGTGTGGAGGGCTCTACTCATGAATCTTCTCTGAAGATGGGCAGTTTCCTCCTTCCATACATTCAAGGATGTTGTAGAATAGGCTCCTGTTCTCCTGGAGTCCCCATACAGGTGCTTTAGATAACTCTGGGTGATTTACTAACTGCCTTGCAGGATGAGCTGACTCTTGGAGCTCCTTACTCTGCTGCCATCTTTGCTTCCCCCCATGATCAATTGATTTTTGACAGGGGTGCCAAGTCCACTCAATTGGTAAAGTATAGTCTCTTCAATAAATGGTACTGGAAAAACTGGATGTCCACATGAAAAGAATGAATGTGGACCCCTACCTCACACCATATACAAAAATCAACTCAAAGACCTAAGTATAAGAACTGGAACTATAAAACTCCTAGAAAAAAATGTAGGGAAGCATTTCAGCGCCTTGTGTTAGGTAAATGTTGGAGAAAAATGGTGCTCACTGGGACATGGAGACTGATTAAAGGCAGAAAGTTTATTGGGAAGCTCTCCCAATAAAGGGGGTCTGAAGAATAGACTTCAACCCACTTTTGGAAAGGGGGAATTTGAATTTATACAGTACATTCCTAGGTAGGGAAATGATAGTCAGTGGGAGAAGATTGAGGGTCCAAGTGAGGTGCAGAGGCCAATAGGAAGCCCTAGAGGTGAAAAATTTCCTTATATTGCCAGAGGATAGTGGGTTAGGGAGTTATATGTTTTCTTGGAATGCTGGAGGAGTGGGTATTCCTTTGATCTGGAGGGAGTAAAGGTTTTTTTAAATCTGCCTTTGAATGCAGGTAGTGGAGGTTTCTGTCTCCCTTTGATATGCAGTTAGTGAAGGTCTTTATCCCCCTTTACTCCCATTTCCAGGTGGTTTCTTTGTTCAACCTTTGAGGAAGTGCTTTCAGACACAAAGACTATGAAGTGCTGAGACCAGCTCAGCAATAGGTTTGCATGAAGGGAAGGTGATGAAGAACTGAAGAAATAAAAGGACAGAAAGAAAGACACAAGAGAGGAAACAAAATGGGACCAGGGGACTTACAGCTTCTGAAACTGAGAGCCTCAACCCTAGTTTCACTTTGTATTTATTTAGAAACTAACAAGCAGCTGTTTGCTCTCAGAACTGCAACATCATCTACAATAACAGGAAACAACTGCAACATCTACAATAAGACAACATCTACAATAGAACAGGTGCAGCATTTTACTACAATACAGTACAAGTTATACAAAGTCCAAACGCTTCCTCACACAAACATTTTTTCATGCTGACCAGATGGTGTTCCATCTAGTCAAGGCCTGTCATTCCTAAGCCCACACTTTATGTCTGCATTATGGAAATGTTTCAAACTCAAACCATGTTCCCTACTCTTTTCCCACAACAATGAAGGAGGGGGCTTGTCTTTCCTCAATGCATATCAGGAGAACTGAGTTACAACTTATTAATTATTGCAAACCTAGTGAGGGGGAACCTCTAACAGTAAAGTTTTCTTAGACTTTACACCCAAAGCACAAGCAACAGGAGAAAAAAAAAAAAAAGATGGGACCTCTTCAAAATTAAAAACTTTTGCACATCAAAGGACTTTATCATGAAAGTGAAAAGACATCCTACAGAATGGGAGAAAATATTATGGACATTACACATCTGATAAGAGTTTAATAGCCAGAATATATAAGAAATCCTAAAGTTCAATAAGAAGACGAACAACACAATTAAAATATGGGGAAAAGACTTGGATAGACATTTCTCCAAAGAAGATACACAAATGGCCAAATGGTCTTTGTTCTGATCAGAGTCAACTCTGGGTTTAATGATGAACCTGGTTAAGCCTCCAGTTCTATTCAGTTTCTCCACCCCTTCCCTGCTTCACTAAAATGTGCTGGATCTTCTTGGTCTATTTCTTTTTCTCCCAGCCCAAACCTGATCTCTTGAATGATTCTGGGGCTAATTCATGTTAAGGTATAAAAGTATTTTAATGACATTTTAAACACATTCCTCCCCTTAAGGGAGGAATTTTTGCCAGTAGGTTAAAATAGGTATTAATTTGAACCTTGGGATTAAATGTTTATTCATGTATTCTGCCATTCATTCTATAAGTATTTATTCACAAGCATTTATTAGGTATCTATTATGAACAAACACTGTGCCATAGTGTGGTACTGTGCCACTGTGATGGAAATTATGAGGAATCAGACATGGGACTTAACTTTAATCCAGCTTTTGAGTCTAGGAAAGACAATATGTTGGAGGTTAGAAGTAGGGAAGGTTAGTTTTAGCAGAGAAATCAAGAGAAATTTAAGAAAGAGATAGCACTGAGATGGATCTTATAGAATGGGCATATTTTAGGCATTTAGAGATGGGAGAAAGGATGTTCCCAGACTAAGAGAATAGCACGACCTAAGTCATGGAGGAGAGCACCTAATAGGTAGTTCAAGGAAGAACAAGTGGTTATACTCAACACAGAGTCTATAAAAAGTTATGGGTAACATATTCTTCCCACCTCTGACTCTGATTATGCATGCAGAGTTCTAGATTTCAAAACATACTACATTGTTGTTTATGCTATAGATTTTCCCTTGGACACATAAGTGTCAATTTAATTTTTTGAAGAAAATTCTAAATTTTCCTGATGACTTTATTTGTTGAAGATCAACCCTATACTCAATAGTGTGCTACCCTTGTGCAATGAATAAGTGTTACTAAACTGCAGTTAGGTATCAAGTGGATACCTTCAACTGCATCTTCAGCAGCAAGCGGTAGACATCTAATGAGTGTGCCTAGTCCAGCACCTGGCATACACCAACACAGGTGTCACTGGCCATATGTGGTTACTGTACACTTGGAATGTGTCTAGTGCAAACCAAGATGACTTGTAAGTCACCGGATTTCAAAAGTTCAGTATGAAGAAAAAACAAATAGTATTTTATTAGTGCATTTTTATACTGGTAACATATTGCAGTGATAATATTTTGGATATCTGGCGTTAAATAAAACAATCCATTAAAATGCATCTATTTCTTTTTAACTTTAATGTTTTACTAGAAATGGCAAGTTACTAGTGTGGTTTACATTGTATTTGTTGAATAGTATTGTACTAGATGCTCAAAAGGTATCTTTTGATGGTGGGAACTTCTTGCACTGCCATTTTCTTCCCACCTAGGACCTGAGGCTAGGTGGACTCTAAAATTCTTCCCTTGATAGAGGTGCAGAAAAGATGGATATTGAGACTCCAAACAAGAAGAGACATCACAGGGGAAGCATGGGACAGTCAAACTTCCTGGAATTCCTTTATTTAACCAAATTAATGCAGTTACAGTTAGCAACAAAAGAACAGCGGCTGGTGAAGGGAGTTTAAGGGGGGGGAAATAAAGCTGTAGAGGCTGAGAATTCTGTTTTATCACATAAGCTGTGGACTGTAGTCTGCATATTAGTCAGAGCTCTTTACTGCAGGGAACAGAAATCATCTGTGGCTAACTAAAGCAGAAAATAAATGAGTCAGAAAGAAATCAGGAAATGGCACAGAACTGATGCAGAGGTTGCAGAACCAGGCTTGGAAACAGATTAGAGCCAAAGGACCGGAAAGACAGCTTAGACAGTGAGGTTAGGATGGCACTCTTTGACCCCACTGCTCCAGTGTTTGAGGTTACTGCTGCTGGATCCTCTCTGCCAATGTCTTCTCTGGACTCTACATAGCTCCAATATCAGGTATGACATATCCCAATTGTGCAAATAGTTGTCCAAGATCAAAGTTGCAGGTTGGAGGGACTGCAGCTGGGAGCATGGGGGCAGGAAGAGGGAGGATCTATCCCCTTCATTCCTGAAGGAGGTGGAATTCTGCCTCCCACCATGCAGAATCAGCTAAATTGAACATGGGTTTGTATGCTCAGAAACAAACAAACAAAAAAGAAGTGAAAAAATTCAACCTATTTATAAATCAGCAATATTAATTATACTGAGATTTTCTATCAATTCCATTCATTTCCACACATTTACAATAAGCCTTATTGAAAATTCTACATGCATTAAGCATCAGCTCCCATTCTCAACCCACATTCAATTTCTAGTAACCTATACTCTAGAGTTTACCTCTGTGAGTTTATTCATCATTTTAGTTCATATTAGTGAGACCATACAATATTTGTCCTTTCATGTCTAGCTTATTCCACTCACCATAATGTCCTCGAGGCTCATCCATGTTGTCATATGCATCCCAATTTCATGTCTTCTTACAGCTGAATAATATTCCATTGTGTGTTTATAGCACATTTTGTTTATCCACTCATTGGTTAATGGACACTTGGATTGTTTCCATATTTTAGCAATTGTGAATAATGCTGCTATGAACATTGGTGTGCAAATGGGATTCCTAATATAAATGTGAGACTATAGTTAATTGCATAATTATTATAATATTGTTTTACCAATTTCAAGGAAGTCACTGCACTAATGCAAAATGTTAATAATGGGATAAAGTGCATATGAGGGGGTATACAGGAAATACCTACTATTTGAACGTTTTTTTTCTGTAAACTTACAACTGGTTTAATAAAAATAATTTTAAAAGGTTAAAAAAAATTCAGACCAGTACAAAGGCAGGAATGATTTGTTTCCCCAGAATTGTCTTAGTTTTGGGGAAGAGCATAAACTCAAAAGTTATACTATAGCTAAGTCTGTGTTATCATTTGTGTTATTTTTATATAACAACACATGTAGTATGTGGTATTGCTGGTCACTCTTATAAATGCTACATGAATACTTACCAGCTCAACTTATTTTCATATTTTATCGATTGGTAAACTGAAGCCCATAGTAACTAAGTAACTTGTCCAAAACGACACAGCACCACTGTGGGGTTCCAGAGCCTATCTTTTCACCACTATACCATACATTGATCCTTGCCAGAGCAGTTCTTATCTGTAATGTAGTTACACTTAAAAAATGTTTAATAAGCAATACATAATTTATTTCATTAGGTGAATTCTGTTCTCTCAACCATTTTCATCGCATTTCTATAAAGTCCTGAGTTGTCAAAATCTCTTCACGTATTGTAGAGAGAAATGGCTGAACAGGGTGATGACAACTGTAACCAAGCAACTTTTGCCCAGTGTTGAAAGACCTAATAGGCGGCAGATAATTGCAGGAGAGTGCATGAAAGGAAAATATTTCGTAAGTACTCTATATTCCTTTGTGCCCCAGGAGATTTCTACTTCAAGAAATATTCAAGGAAAATAACCATTTATTTTCCTTTTCCCCTTATGTGATTATTCAGTGTTTTTTCTTGTTTTTGTTTTTAAGTTCAACTCAACTAACATTTTTTCAATACCTACTATAAATTAGACACTGTGCTTAGGAAGTACAAGGAAAAAAAGATGATCTCTGTCCTTGAATTTCTGACAGTCGAATTCAGATTTCTAAAAGTAGAGCCATTTCCTAAAGTGAGACAGCAGCCTGCTACCAGACTTTTAGTAACTTTCATTAAAAGGCAAGATCTCTTATCTTTTTCGAGACCATTTGATATTGATCACATTCTTCACTTTAGAAAAAGATTTGCAGCGACTAAGGCATTGGATATTCAGAAACTGTCGACTTAAGAGGGAAACTGTCACTTCTTAAACTCATTTGAAGTTCTAGTACTGAGAGACACTATTCTCCTAATGTCTTGTTTCTCTCAGACTCTAGAGCCACGGATAGGAAGCCAAACATAGGATTACTTGTCTGATAAGTGCCACTTCCCTTTATCTCACATCTTGAGCAAATTTGAGTGTCGTGCCCAGCAGTCCAAGAACTGAGCTCTTTCTCAGCATGTATTTATTGCCTTTTTACTAGAAACTTTAATAGTCTCCTGAGTGTATATTAGAAATTATAAATAACAATCTATGTTACTTGCTTACCAAATAACACAGGCTTGGTAAGCAAGTCTATGAATTAATAGGAAGTATTGGTAGTTCCTGGGGGTGAGGCTACATTTTCTGTTAAAGACTGTTTCCTCTTCTCCAGATTTCACACATTGCACAAATACTTAGAGCATGTCTTCCAAGTACATGGTGCAATGATGAACCACATGAAAGCATATGCTGGGTACTAGTTTCATCTTGCTAATTTGTGTGTATGGTATTTTCCTTTGTTATATATCATTTTGGTACTTCCTTTCTAGTCACATTATGTGGTTCTTCGGTGCTATATGCAAATCACAGATATAAAATCTCAGGGTGGGTGGGAAGCTTAATGGCCACCTGATTTATTTTCTGTGGCTTGCGCCCACTGGTGTTTGCTTTGCTTATGTCTAGGACTTTGTGCTAGATGTCTTCTCCTTGCCGCCTGGTGTCTCCTTGACATTTTGGTGTTCCTGGGGCTTGTGTTGACTCTGCCAAGAGATTTTGTCATCAGAAAAGCTTTCTCAGAGTCTCAGTAACCTCAATTTGCTTCAATACCAAGGGAATCAGCAATCTCAGGATAAGGCTGGATGTGGCAGAAATCCCAGTACAATTCACCACTTTTCTACCAATCTAAGGTCATCTGCCTGGAATAATTTTAACCGCTAAGTGGCAGGTAGTTTATGAAGCTAAAAGCCCTGGATATACCCGGGTAGGTACCAGAATGAGGAACCTTCTCAGCTAAGGTTTGCCAAGTGCGTAACCCTTCAAATGCGATTTACCAAGTGCCTATTATCTTCCTTTTATTCCATTTAATACGTTTGCCAGGCGGCTGCTCTTCCTGCCGCATCTTACGTAAGAGGAAACTCCGGCTTAGGGAGCTAAGTGACTGAACCAAAGTTAGAGCAGAATTCGGGTTTAGACGCTCCAAGCCCAGTCTTCTCATTCTACAACCGTCTGCGCCCCAGGATGCTGGCGTAGGTCCACGACAGGGTCACTCCCTGCCCTGTTCTGTTTGTAGGCCTCGGACACTCCCCTCTCCATCGCTAATAGTGCTCCAGCACGTGAATTCGCCAGAGAAAGAACGAAGTACTCGTGAAGGCCCGAGCCGCGCTCCGACCACAGGCGCACCAAGAAAATCTCATTCTGGCCTCGGTCAACACGACGTCGGCAGCGCAGGCGTCCCGCGTCCCGCACACAAGATGGCGGCGCCGGCGTCAGCGGCCTCCTGCCCTTCTCCATCATGACGGCAGCCGGACGCGCCTCTCTGGACACCTGAGTCACGTGACCCCCACCGAGGCCGAAAGCCTATCCAAGTCTTCCCGGCAACACCGAATGAAGGCGATGGTGGGCGCCCCGAGTTCTGCGGGCCGTGCCGCGGTGCCCTTGCTGCTGTGCGCGATGCTGGCGCCGGGAGGCACGTACGTGCTCGACGACTCCGACGGGCTGGGCCGCGAGTTCGATGGCATCGGAGCTCTCAGCGGCGGCGGGGTGAGCGGCGAGCGGCCGGGCTGCGCTGGGGTGTCGGCGGACCCTCCCCTCCCCGTCCCTCCTCACAGGTCCCCGCGGCGCGGCCCCGCGTTTCGGGTCACTTCCCCCATCACAGGTCTCTCGGGGCTGCCCCTGCAGCCAGCTGCCGGGGCGCGCCCCTTGGGGCCTGGGTCCAGCGCTTGAACCTGTCGAGGCAGTTAGGCTTGAACCAATGAGGATCGGGAGGTCCAGCGAGGGACAGATCTAGACAGCGACGAGGCCGTGGCGGGAGCTCTCACCCCGGGCGCCGGTGCCAGGACTTCACCAAAAGCGGCCAGGGAGCTAGAGGTCCTCAGTCTACAGAAGAGGACGCCCCAGTGCGATGCTTCGATTGTGGTGCTTCCATTTTAGGGGAGGGTGGGTCCAGGAGTCGGAAACCCTGGGCCACTAGTTTAGGGGTGCAGGTGCGTTCTTTCAGAGACATTACTGAGTAGGTTTTTGTTTAAAGATACAACAGGTGCCCCAAAGTCCCTTTAGGGAGGCAAGAGACCTGAAACTATCTAGGACCACACGCACAAGCATTCATAATTTTTAATGGCTAGTTACACTAGTATTAACCGATAGCCTGGAATGTGTCTCATTGATGGCTATTTTTGTGTGCAAGGAGGTGGGAAACATTGGGTTAAAGGCTAAAACTTCACTTTTCGTGTGATTGTTAAAATGTAGATGTTGTCTCCCCTCTAGCCCATCCCTGAAAATTCCGATTTTGTAGTTATGGAGTGGGGTCTGAGAATCTGTACTCTGGTCCAAATACACCATTTGGTGCTGATATTAAGTATTGAGAATCCTTGCTACTGATTCTAGGATCTCAGGAGCAGGGATGGGTTGTTGTTGTTGTTGTTTTTTTTTTTTTAAATTAAATTAACTTTAAATTTTAGAATAGTTTTAGATTTACAGAAAAGTTGCAGAGACAGCAGAGCTGGATTTCTCTATTATCCACAGCTGGATTTCTCTATTATCAGTATCCCATACATAGTATGGTATATTTGTCATAAACAGTACTGACGTATTATTATAAACTAAAGTCCACACACTATTCAGATTTCCTTAGTTTTTACCTAATACCTTTTTCCTGTTCCAGATCCTACCCAGTATACCACATTACAAAAGCAAGCATGCAAAAATCACTTTTTCTCCCCGTCCCAAGCTCTTTGTAACCTTTGCTTTGTCTTTGTTTTGTCCTCGTCCCTTTGTACTCTGGGATTTATGGTGGCAGACCTTTGGGAGAAAAAGTGATTTTTGTACGCTTGCTTTTGCAAACCTCCTTCAGAAGTTGCTGTGTCAGTGACCCGGACTGTAGTCTGATCAAAGATTTGATCTTCTGCCAGGGTTTAAAAAAGAAAAGTTCCCGAACCCAACTGATCCTTCTTGAGTTTTACGCTTTTGTTCCTTATGTTACAGCTTTACTCACAGGTGCTGGTACATATTTCAGGGGAAACCTGTGAGCTAATGGGTTAATGCATTTGTTCTTTATTACTACCATTTTTCTTTTTATTTTATTCATTTTTTCTAAACCTGGAATAGTCAGCATTTCATAAAATGTGACCCTTTCTGTCCTTCTGATATCTTTATTTGTGATATTCAATCCAGTGTATAAGCTTGCTGAAAAAGGAAGTCTTTAGTTATATTATGTTTATTTAGCTTAGTTAAAAATTAGTAAAGCGAGAATAGGAGACTCCTGACATCCAACAACTATTAGTGACCCTATATGAGCACATTACTTAGAAACTTAATTACTGATTGAATGAAAATTGTCTTAATACTATGTAATTACACACCACTTTAAGCTTCTTTGTGGAATCCACAGTACCTGCCAGTTTGTGGCCAAAGTGTTCATAATGCTTTCATTTAATCTGCATGCCAGAAAGGGATGGCTGTAGGGTACAGTAGTTAAGAACATGGACTCAAGAACAGATTGCCAGGACTCCAGTCTGGGTCCTGCCACTCACTGTTTAGTCTTGGGCAGGTTATTTTACCTTTCTGTGACTCAGATTCTTAACTAGGGATTAAGTGATACCTGCCTGGTAGGACAGTGTACAGATGAGGTGTAATGAATGTGTTTAGGATGGTGTCTGGTAAATGATTAATATCGGTTAATATTCAGTTTCAGAGGTTAGGGAGAAGGAGGTTATCCCAAGGACTTCGAAAGAACAGATGTTTCCAAGGCTTCTTCCTGGATTTATAAACAGTTCTAACCCTTATTCAGACAGTGTGGTTGGTAATCTGATAGTTTGTTATTGCTTGATGGTGTATTTCAACATTGGGCTATAATGCCCTTAGCTGACTCTTGTTTTTGTATTGCATATAAGTCCAGATTCATAATAGCATGATGATGTGGCCTGCTTGCCTAAGCCTGGCAATTTCTGTGTTAAGGATAGGCGTGCATTCAGGACAAAATATCCTGGAATCAGCAAAACACACAATTCTAATGGCATAATACGGGGCAGGAAGCATTGTTTGCCTTGGGTTAGGGATATGTTAATGTGCATATATGGTGTTTATCCACTTAAAGAGTTCCTGCTTTTAATATTGTGAGCCTCTGGTAGTTCGTAAGCTCTTTGAGAGCAATGAATATATTTTTAAAATTTGAATATCTGACGCTTGCCATTTATCGAGGGTTTATTATGTGCCAGGTACTGTGTTAAGTCCTTTTTGAACATCTTATTTTAGTCTTATGTAACAGCAGAATGAATAATGTCACGTAGCTTGCCCATGATCACATAGCTTGTAAATGGTGGAAGGAGCATGCAAGCTTCATCTGACTCAAACCTCCTGCATTGTATTGCCTGTACTAATGCAACAGAAGATTACATGAAAGCTTTGAAATGATTATTGACTAAAAGGATGAATAGATATCAACTAGAATAAGACACAGCTCCTGTCCTCAAGGAACTTAGAGGTGAGATTATCTGAGTAAACCAGTGATTAGGGCCTAGGGTTAGAAGTGTTTTTTCAGAAATATGGACCCGGTGCCACAGGAGCCCAGTGGGGAGACACCTATATCAGATTGATGGGAGGGGCAGAAGGCATCTTGCCTGGAAGAGATGATGTTTGAGTTGAAAACTAAAGGATGAACTGAAGTTGACCAAATGTGAATGTAGAGGCAGAAGGAGGGGAAAAAGTAGTTTGGTATACCTAGATAGAAGGTGTGAGAGTATAAGAGGTGAAGTGGCTGAGTTAGGACCCAAGTAAGTAAGGGATTTGGGTGCAAAACAGCAATTTGAACTTTATCCTGAAAGCCTTTGGAGGTTTGAACAGAGTGGTTTCCTGATTATATTTTTGTTTTGGGCAGATTACTTTGGTAGTAGTGTGGAGAGTAGAACACAGTAAGGCATATGGGAAGTTCTGAGACCATTTAGGCTATTCTTATGAGTGAGGAGGGTCTAGGGTAAGGCAGGGGATAAAGAGGAGGGGTTGGATTTGAAAGATATTTTGTAGGTCTTGGTGAGGGAAGATTGATGAGAAGTTTGGCGTGAGAGTGACTCCACTCTATGGTTTAGATGTCATTCTTTACTAAAATGGCAAATGCAGGGGAAGGAGCAGATTTAGGAATAAAGTCCTGTGTTCGATTTGGGGTGTGTTGTGCTTCAAGTGGCTAGAAAGCAGCTCCATGGGCCTGTGGCTCAGTTTCAGGTGCTTGAGGGTGATAGATATGGGTACACTAGAATGCCAGTGGATGTGTATGAGGGTAAAAAAGGAAGTTAAACCCTGTATTAGTCAGCCAAAGAGATGCTGATGCATCCAGAAATCAGTTGGTTTTTATAAAGGGTATTTATTTGGGGTAGAAGTTATAGTTACCAGGCCATAAAGCCTAAGTTACTTCCCTCACCAAAGCCTGTTGCCACGTGTTGGAGCAAGATGGCTGCCAACATTTGCCAGGGTGCAGGCATCCTGTGTTCCTCTCTTCCTGGGGCTTTCTTCTCTTTCCTCACAACCAAGCTCCTTTGTGTGCTTACTCCCTGGGGCTCCAGCTCAAGAATCCAACCTCACTTCTCTGTGGTGCAGTTTCTCTGTGAATCTCTGCCCACCACAGGGGTGGGAATGCAATGTCCTACTGAGGTGGCCCAATCAAATCTATAATCATTACTTAATCAAGTAAAAGTGAAACTTCTGAATCCCATACACTCTAATATGCCCAGAGGAAAAGACTGGTTTACAAACGTAATCTAATCTTTCTTTTTGGAATTCATCAATATCAAACTGCTACAAGCCCCATTGTTGCAGAATATGAGAGAGGTTCAATTATTTGCGTATAGAGAGGCCAGGACTCAGGAATGATTTTGAGAAGGAAAAATGGTTTATTGGCGGCCGGCTGGACTCGGGAGCTTTCTGTTTTAATCCCGAGCCCCGAACAAGATTTTTGAGTCCCTTTTATACAGAGAGGAAAGGCCAAATGGTCCTTTCGTTTCAGTTCTCAGTAGGCTTGAATTAGCATTTATCTTCCACATCCTAGGTAAGCTTTTAGCATGGACTTCATACATTCTAGATAAGCTTTTAGCACATTTGGTTTGCATTTTCCCTGAATATTTAAAGTTTATAGACTTTTCATTGTTAAACTGTTTCCTGGGACTGGAGTTTTTGCCATGGTCACCAAGGGCAGGACTGCAGCCTCTCACCATCCCACACCCACAAGTCAGGACAGACAGCTTAGGTTAAGGTTGTCTCTGAAGAGACAAAGAGCCTCCCACCCATAGCCCACATCACCATAACAATCTAGTACCTTGCCCCTGTCATACACCTGGAAAAGTGTTGGTGGTTTGAACCTGGTGCTGTCTGGCTTCCCAGCCCAGGGGCATTTCACTGTTCCCTGCTGATAAACTACCTCTTTTCTACCCCTTGCTTAGATTGTTCCCCAATGAATAGATTATTGGCCAGTTATTCATGTGGTGATTTCTGTTCTCAAGCAGTCATTAGCCACGGTCTTGATTTGATCCAGTTTCCATCCTGGATTTCCATCTGTGTCTTTCCATGCATTTTTTTGTCAGTCTTGTGTGAGGTTTCCTTAGAACAGCCTGGCCTGAGGATCATTGTGTGGTCATTCCTAATAGTAACAGATAGTACTTGTAAATCTCTCAAAAGCACGAAAAGAGTGGTACTTCCTTTCATCTTTCCTCCTTGTAATGTTTTACTACAATAAATTGAGGTTTTGGAAAAATTAGCCAAGATCATCCCTTCCAGCCCCCAGATATCACTGTTGAAAAATGGTCTTAAGCTAACAAACCTAAGATTCATTTTTACTAATAACCACTCTCTGAGTCAAGGTCCTCAAGATAAGTTGGTAATTATGTGGTGGTTCTTCAGTAGCCTCAGCAAGCTTACTTCCCAGCCAATCCTCATCCCAGCAGGAGAGAAAAATTGCCTGTTGCTCAGAGCCTGTATTTAGCTATTGGTCATCCAACAGGCCTGCTTGCCCAGTGATCAGCAACGCAAAGGCATGCAAATAAAACGACCTGGGAAGTGACTTTCCCCACAGTTCATCCTGTTGCAAGAGATGCTGAAATATGGGCATGCCAAGTGGCACACATGAGCACTGTGAAAAAGTATTCAGGGTTGGATTTATTTTATTCTTACTTTGGAAAACTTTTTCTTTTTTTAATTTTTAGGCAACCTCCCGACTTCTAGTAAATTACCCGGAGCCCTATCGTTCTGAAATACTGGATTATCTATTTAAGGTAATGAACAAAATAATCATTTCATGGTATCTGTGATATTTTAGAAACTGTATGGTGGTGCATTTCATCCAGAGAACTGATTATGCTATAGAATTAGATAATTATAATGAAGACAATTGGCAGATTACTTTTGTAAGATGTTTCTGGTTGAAGTTTTGCTTTGGCTTTTTCATCTGTTAAACCAAAGGCAGTAACCAGAAATTGCCTTGCAGCACTTTGTCCTTTATCCGGTGAAGCACGATGTTAATGCTGTTTCTTCTTTTCCCAGCCAAATTTTGGTGCCTCTTTGCATATTCTGAAAGTTGAAATAGGCGGTGATGGGCAGACAACAGGTAGGAATATTTGGAACATGGGATGTTGGGATCTGTTCCCCCTCCAACATTTCAATCTATACCTAAACATACAGACTGTGATTTTAGAATACGAATAAAACCACCACTTTTGATATTGATTGTTGCTTAGGAGATTGCTCATTTTAACTCTTTAATTATTTTAAAAATTTATATCAAAAACAACATTTTTTACTTTAGATTGCTTATTTATATATAGTTTACTATTTATAGATCAGATTCCATTATAGTGAACTCCAGAGTATTTTTTGCATATTTGTATTTCTATGAGTGATTTGGAAATAATTTTTTCTTAAACGGATATATCTGTGTGGTGGTATTCATCCTTAATCTGTGTCAGAAGAAAAAAATGCAAATCAAAACCAAAAGAACACCCCCATAGCAAACACTTTCCTTATTTTAAGAAGCTGTTTTGAGAAGACATGAATTTTATTGTCAAAATCGTTTAGGTTGTATTAATCATGCCTGGCTAGTATTATTTGATGAAGTTTAATTAGGCTAGAGATAGAGAAGCAGGCTGTCCTTGTGTATTGTGATGTGAGGCCCTATTTAGCAAGGGCTGATGTTTGTGGATGTCATTTACCTACCTTGACACATTATAGAGGTTAGTATAGAATTTGCTAGAGGGGCATGTGTACTCTTTCCTTTTTTTCCTAAAACAGTTTTTTTTTTTTCCTGTAACGTGATATGTTATAGCTCAAGGCTTATATGGGGTTTGAGAATTAGAGCTCAGGAGCTCAGAGATTCACAACCAAGGTAAAGAAGCTAGAGACTGAGGTGATGTAGCCTTAATGTTGGACAAGGGGATTTGAAAACCCCAGAGAGACCAAATGTTCAAAGAAGTATGTAGTTTTTGGAATTATAAATTACATGAGATGATAACAGCTCTCTTACTAATGCTTATAATAGAAAGTTATGGCTTTTACTTTAGATCATTAAGATGTCTAGGATTATGAAAAAAATGAAATACTATGCTGTGATCATCCATCCTCAGGTTATATAAGATTATTCTTATTTGCCCACCTTCAGGATTGGACTTGGAATACTACTTTCGTGAAATGTGTGTGTATGTATATCCCTAAGAAAGACCATTAACAGATTGACTCCCGCCTGTTTTCCTCTCCCCCATTCAGATGGTACTGAGCCCTCCCACATGCACTATGCCCTGGATGAGGATTATTTCCGAGGATATGAGTGGTGGCTAATGAAGGAAGCTAAGAAGAGAAACCCCAACATTACGCTCATGGGTAAGAAGTAAAGTTTTTGATGCTTCTGCGGTCTGTTTTCCCTCAACTTTTAAATTCTGGATCATGTTGGTAGAGTCCTTTTAATACTGAAATACTAATAAGGTTGCTAAAACCTCCAGGATGCTGCCAGCAGCAAAGCATGTGCCAGGCATGATCCTTTCTTTGCCGTTATAAATTACGTCTCATATTTACAATAGCCCTGGAGTGAGGTGTTACTCTTCCCATTTTATAGAAGAAAGAATGAAGGCTTAGAGAGCTACTGACTGAAGGTCACAGACAATTAGTATAAGGCATAATCAGGTTTAGAGCCTAATTCCATTCTGATTTTTTTTTCCTGTGACTCTGAACTTTCCTCAACAGTTTCTCTTATCAAAATTTGTAAAATGGCAATATTACTTGCAAAATTATATATTACATGCAGTGGTAGACCCAGTTTCTAGAAGAGGTAGGTACAAAAGTGTTTTTTTTTAAACCTCAGTGAGGTGCTTATCACTGTGGATATCGAAAATCTCAGCCCTAAATCCCTGTGCTGTGGGGCATAGGTGCTAGTAGTAGAGCCTTGGATGATTGCTCAAAGGGGATTAAACTCACATCTCTCCTGTGGCAGTGAATACAGAATCTGTGAATTTTTCCCAGTATCCACAGCGGTGGAATGCTTTCATCATTTCAAATGAATTTGAGGTTTTGAAACAGGCCTACTTTCAGGCTCATTTAAGTAAAGTTAATGATTGGTTTTAAAGAATTGATTTCAAGTTATTTTAAAAATCATTTTCAACAATCAAATTAAAGGAAAGGAATAATTTGTTTCTAAATTTAAAAATTGGGGAGGAAGTATGTTTTTCCTAGATGGACTTTGTAAGAAATTCCAGAAACATTCCAGCAGTAAAAAGCATTATTGAATTAGCACAGCCTTTCATTGTGCTGCTTTCAAGGCCAATTCTCATTTAAATGTAGAATGTCTGGCAGGCTGACCCCTGTCCTAACAAAGACTTAACACATGGTGTGTCTTCAGAGTGTATTTGACATTTCATTGTTTTAAAATGCTCCATTATTTTAAAGTCACATTTCTTATGTAGGTACAATTGTGCATTCCTTCTGAATGTTGAAAAATAAATAAGCAGTTTGTCATTTTGATTTTGATGTTTTTCAGTGATGAATTAGGTTGGTAATATATTCAAAAGTTAAGGAACTGAACTGTTCAGCTTATATTAATATTAGTAACAGAATTAGGATTTGGAATTATAATTAGTGCTTCCCTAGTCTTCTCATTTTTTTTAGCTTAAAAATAATCAGAGGTATTGGAAGAATGTAAACTTATTTGATCTTTATCATTTAACAAAGGTATATTTCCTTTTTGAGCCATTGGCATTTTTCTTGATATAAGGAAAAACTAGTTTTGCTACATTTGATTACCTGACTAATTTTTTAAGTAGCCTTAAAGTGTAAGAAAATGTGCTTGTGAATGAGGGATTAACATTACATTTACCTCACAGGAATAATTAAACATAAGCCTTCTAGAACACTTTCATTTGACCTCTGAGAACAGAAATTGAATATTGACATTGCCAAAAGAGGGAGGGGATGTTAAGTTAAATGTCGTATCACATTTCTTTCTATGATGTCTTTGAGAGAGGTGCTTGTTTTTGTTGATGTTTGTGTTTCTTTTTCTTGAAAGTACGTTTGGAATGATGAGACTTGACTCTAGGACTCAATGAGGAATTATTACAGTGGAAGCAGAGAGGACTCAGTGATCATGTATTGAAGGCTAGGACGCAGGAATTCTCTGAGAAGGAAGATATATTATGACTGGCCGGGCCTGCCGGATTTCTGTCCAAAAAAACCAAGCCCAGAGTAGGGCCTTTAGGTTATTTTTATACAAAAGACACACAGGGTGGGACCAGGAGCGATTTCGGCACCAAAAAGACTCTTTGTTAGTTTTTTTAGTAGGGTTTAGGGGTTTGTTTGGTTACCAGGTAAGTTTGGATTAACATACCGCCCACATACCAGGGAAGCTTGAATGAACACATTGCCCAAATTCTGTCTGGATGTAAGTTCGAATACACATTCAGTCTATATTCCTCCTGAATATTCAAAGCCTATAGAGCCTATATCACTTAATTGGCTTTCTGGAAACTAGGCAAACTTGGATACAGAATTAGATAAGTTTGAATTCATGCACAGGCCATATTATTTCCCCCATTTGATGCATGCTTAAGCTTGTTAAGCTTTGGCGTCACTATTGTCAGGGTTATGAGGTAGGCCACTGTCTGTGTTCTTACTGCATTATTTATTAAAGTGTGTACTCTAGTTATTATTAAGGGGAGGAAGCAGGGAAGTATGATGAGGGCATGGGAGGACTTTCAGCTATTCCCTGCTTCGACTGCTCATTTTTCCCATTAATTTCTCAGGAGGGCTTAATGATAAAGTCTCTGGGAACATCTGAGGCTTCTCTTGGCTTCTGGAGGAAGTCTTCTGAGTGGTAGACTCTTGGGGAGATTTCTTGCTAGGTTCCAGATCCATCTACTGATTTCCTATCTTACTAGCCTGCCCAAGTTTTTTCTTTAGAGAGTTTTTACCTTTAATCTTGAAGGGGGGTGCTGAAAGGAGATGATCTTTTTTCTGTAGCTACTTCCTGCTGGTCAGGGACAGTCGGCCCTATCTGACAAGGTGTGAAACTCTTTTGCTGTCTTATCTTGGTTGGAGTAAGATGAATCTGGCATCTTGGGCGAAGCTGGATGAAGTTTCCATATGGGTAACAAGATGTTGATTCTGGAAAAAATAAGCTTAATTAGAATTTTGAGAATATATGGTCCTACTAAGAGGACACTGGACCACAGAAGTAGAAAATGTTAGGTGCCTGCAAAGGCTGCCTTTTCCTAAAGTTAATGGGAAACAGTATTTTCTTTGAGTTATTTTATGCTGTTGGTTAACTTTAGAGAGAAATTGCAATAGACAACAGGGTTAGGTATAAATTGCCAATCCCAGTTCCTATGCTAGAGGAGAGGAATAAGAAGAGGCATTTCTCTTTGCAGTTAAGTTAATGGAGATGAAAAGAGGCAAGGTTTTTAAAAGGGAAGTCTGGTTTGCCTTATACCTAGCAATAAGCATTTGGGCTAGAGTTAGAAGGAACAGCTGATTTTGGCTTAGATACTACTTAGCTTTGTCTTTTGAAGAGGTATTTGTGGCTGTCAATGGCTGGCAGTTGTGTGTTCCGTTAGGTGCTTCTGGTGAACTGGCACTTTTTTGGGCAGCTGACTTGGGTTAGTGCACCAAGCTGGGCATTCCTTTAATTGCTGTGGGAGTGATCAGAACTACAGAGTAAAGTTTTTTTTACATTTTGGCTCTAATTGAGCAACTTCTGTTAATTTCTTTGACTGCTTTTACCAGGCTTTGCCTTTTGAAAACTCATTTGGCTAAGCTGGTTAGGGCACCTCCCCTAGATGAGTGGATTGGTGAAGTCGATGAAGGACTTTCCACTGCACTGCTCCTGGCAGGTAGACTTGAGTATTTTTAACAGGCTACTCATTAATTTCCAGGGTGAGTTCCAGGCTAGCTGCCTTGGTTTGTTCATCCTGGGTATACTGCGGAATTTCAAGTACTGGTACAGGTGCTGGAATAAGGGGTAGGAGGGAAACTAGGGTTTGTGCTGCTGCTTTAGCAGCTGCGTCAGCTTGAGCATTTCCCTTTGCTATAGCAGTGTTTGTTTTCTGATGCTTTGGACAATGCATAACTGAATAGGATATAGGTACAGTACTTAATACTGATTAATGTACTATTCAATCCATACGTTTCTACTTGAGCTGCTATTAATAGCTTTAAGCTTCAGGTTTGCAGTACCATATAGGTTATCTCTCCATGGGAGCAACCTATAGTGCCAATTATGTTTTAAGTTTTACTCATAGTACTCTGGTAATTTTTGCTCCACTTGGTATGTTCTTCACAGAAACTGCAGCTCCGTTGACCCTAGAGAGAAGCTAGGAAAATAGGTTCCAGTATTTTACTGGCCTGGTGCATAGCGTTCTTTGGCACTATGAAACAGTGTCAGTCTGGAGGTGAGATCCATTGTACCTTTGGCTGAACTGAGTTATTGTTGGCTGCTGCAGGAGTTTGAAACTGCAACGTAGTTCCCATCCATTTCAGGAGCAGACCAGAGATGTAGTAGATACCTCTGTTGTTTTAGGGGTCAGTGACCAGCCAAGCCAATAACTCATATGGAGAAGTAACCTGCAGTGTATTGAATGCCTGGTTTGAATGAACAAGAGAGTTTGACAATGCTGAAGTCTGTCTCTTGATTTTTATATACCTATTTAAGATTTTTAATGCAGCGTGTTACATATTAAATGAACTTTCAGTACTTTGCTTTTTACTTCTACACTTTTACCATGAAGACATTAATTACACAGGCATTTTACTTTAGCAGTAGAGGAAAAACTACTTTTTTTCTATTTTTAAAACGAAAACTGAATATTCCCAATGGAATTAAGGTAACTTTTCACTACCACCACTTGAATACGCACATTGAGGTGATTTCCAGACAGGTTTTATTACTGTGAAGTTACTTTTTGCCATTAACATCAATTTAGGTTTTAGTTAATAATGGCTTTTTAGAATTAGCTATTTAAATGCTTCAGTTTAGAAGATGCTTTTACAACCTCTTTATAACTAACCACAACCATACAGACTGGTTAATTTACCTTAGATTACAATTAGCAACTGATGGCTTTCACTTTATGCATTTAAGAGACGGTAGATCTATATTTCTTCAACTTAATTTCATTAGATATGAACTTAGAATTTTTATCATATTAAAGACTCAATACATATAATATTAATTTATTAACTTGGTATTTTATAAACCAAAGAGATAACACCTTAGCTAAATAGAAACTGTCATAGTTTATACAAAGAAATTTTTTTTTCCCATTTCTTTACTGGGGGCTAAACCCTTTTTAATAAAAACTTATTCTTAAATTTGAGTTTAATTTGTTACATCTAGTCTTTTTTTTTTTTTTTTTTTCCAGAGCTCTTGCAAAGAAAAGGCCCTGGGGGCTGAGTAGGTCAAAGAGCTCAGAAAAATCTCTTTTCCTTTCTCAATAGTTGTTATGTTTAGATTTCTACATGATTTTTCTGGTTTTTTTTTTTTTTTTTGGTTAATTTGGGCTCTAGGAATATTCATTATAGCTATAACTGCATATTTAATTTTAACAATTTAAATAGAGGTCTTTTAGGAATTATTTGTTAATTTGATATTATTATCCCAATATATGAAAATATACACTGAGCAAATAGGCAGACAAATAGTTTGACATGGAAACAAAACTTAGTTACTTAATCTTCCTGAAGGCTTTCCTTTGTGGGCTTTTCTAGACTAGGGGTCTGCGGTTTCCGCCCTTTGTGGCTTTCTTAATGAATGGTTTATAAGCAAAATGTTTCCAGTGCTTTAATACAATTTTTCCTTGTCTCAGAACTTTATATTTTACTTTGACTTTTAGTAGACTTTGGATGAGCAAGACTAATTATATGTATATTTGCTGAGGCTAGACCTGCAGTAACTATGAATGAAAGCAAACTTAGTTTATAATTACTATCACAATAGTTGAACTCTAGGGGCTAGGTGGAGTTAGTTATAAAATAACCATAATTAAAGGTAAGTTTAAGTTATAATTACCATTACTATATTAAGCACTAGATAGACTTGAAGTAGCCATAAACAAAGGTAAATTAGTTTAAGATTACCATTACAGTAGCTGAAATCTAGGCTACAGCTATTCTGTTGTAATAATTTGTTATTATTTTTTGCTGTTTTATATGTAAAGGCATTTATACAATGATTTCAACTCTTAGTTTCTAGAAAGTTTTTACTTAAAATCAATTTGGGTACCTTTATTTACTAACTAAGCAATTAAAACAATTTTCTTAGTAATAACTTTGTATAGTTTTTCTGTTTTTCTTCCAGCAATTAAATAAATTTCACTTGTGATTTATGCATTAAATTCACTAGCAAGACAGTATTGACATTTAAAGATATATTTTTGGGTTACCTCTCACTGTTATTTAATTTTTAAAAGGTGAACTCCAAATCTGATTTTCTAGGCATAAGCAAACTGACAAAACTAAATGCAGACTTTAAAGTTGAACACAGAGTTAAGCACAGATTAAAACAGAAGAGAAAATTCTATATTTTTAAACGGGTGAACTCCAAATCTGATTTTCTAGGCATATGAGGTCTTTTTATCTTGATCACTATTTACACCTTTTATAGGCACAACCGAGTTTACACTAATGGAAGTTCGAGGTTTATTTTCTTATTTCCTTAAGGAGACATGATATGAGGTTTCTAGGCCTCAGATCTATCCGTTCCTTTTTTAACATGGGTTTAACTGGAGTTCAGGATTACACAGAGGCTGTTCTGTGGCCATGTGGACCAGCAGCATGTAGAACTTCCTGATTCCTGAGAAGAGACTCCCATGCGGAGCCCGCTGGCATGCCAGAAGCCTTGCTTATCATTCTAGGAAGAGTGAATGACACCCTTTTAGTCGACTGACCTGGCATCCCAGAGTTCCAGTCTAACCAAAGTTCACCATGTCACACACAATACCACCGTCCGGAGGCATGAAAACATACATTGGCATAAAAAAAAATGGACAAACACGAAAGAGCCATTGTACTTAGAAACATAAAGCCTATCAAGTTGACTCATAATTTCCATTTCTCTGATATGGCCATTTCCGAGCTTTTTACTTTTTACTTTTATTTCTAGGAGGTTTCTTTGTTCAATTTTTGGGAAGTGCCATCTTAGGCTATGGAGGGAGGGGGCTTATCTTTTTTTAATGCATATCAGGGGGAACTGAGTTACAGCTTGTTAATTATTGCAAACAGCAAGGGGGAACGTCTAACAGGACTCTTTGCCTACCCTTGCTAAATAGCTAAATACAAAACAAGCTCAATTGCAATCCAGCATTAAAATTAAAAGACTTATTTCTGGCCAAACTTTTCCATTGCTCAATTCATATTCAGGCTAAGCTTTATCACAAAAAAACAATTCATTTTTCTATAACCAAGATCTTTCAAATTTAGACCAATTCTTCAGGATGCATCCCAGTGGAAAGCACTGGGATACTGATGCCTCATTCCTTCATTATCTTAGTGAAGTCAAACCAAATACCAACCCGCAGTCAGCTAAAACCCACATCAGTTTTTTCTTTTCCTTTTTAGACCTGGAGAAGATGGCTTCTCCCTGAACTTTTGGGGATACTAGTGTCTTCTCGGGAGTTGATCAGCGCCCCCTTCTAATGTTCACAGTTAGGCTTTTCTTACACTATGCCTCTAGGGGACTTACCCATCTGGTGTGTGGAGCTCCTTTTTCATTTTCAGAACTTCCTTTAGACCCTTTGGTGCCTTCTTCCAGGAGGGCTCCGGCAGAGTCCACAACCTCTTTCTGGTCTAAAGGGGTCCTGGGCACCTTGGGCTGGGGTCCGCCTGGGACCTCCTGGCTTCCTTGGAGGCATCCAAGAGGGACAACTAACTGTTGCCATCTCTGGCCTTCGTAGCCATCCTGGATGAGTCCCCAGGAAGGGCAGTGGAAACAGAGAGGATTCAGTGATCGTGTATTGAAGGCTAGGACGCAGGAATTCTCTGAGAAGGAAGATTTATATGACCAGCCGGGCCTGGCAGACTTCTGTCCAAAAAAACCGAGCCTTTAGGTTATTTTTATACAAGAGACTCATGGGGTGGGGCCAGGAGAGGTTTTGGTGCCAAAAAGACTCTTCATTAGTTTTTTTAGTAGCCTTTAGGGGTTTCTTTGGATACCAGGGAAGCTTGAATGAACGTATCACCCAAATTCCATCTGGATGTAAGTTCGAATACACATTCAGTCTATATTCTTCCTTGAATATTCAAAGCCTATAGAGCCTATATCATTTATTGGTGTTCAAGAAACTAGACAAACTTGGATACAGAATTAGATGAGTTTAAATTCATGCCCAGGCCATATTATTATAGTGTGCTTTGACTGGAAAGGATTTTGAAAAATTGTGTGTGGTGTATAATTTTTCCTTTAGTCTGGTCTATATTGGCATTTTCCGTAACTGAGCATGGTTTTTGTTCAGTTTCTTTGTTGTTAACAGTGCAGCACTGTTATACACACTCCACCTTTGCCTTTTTCCTTCTCTCTGCAGGGTTGCCGTGGTCTTTCCCTGGATGGCTAGGGAAAGGTTTCAACTGGCCTTATGTCAATCTTCAGCTAACTGCCTACTATATTATAAGCTGGATTGTTGGTGCCAAACATTATCATAATTTGGACATTGATTATGTTGGGGTTAGTAATATATTTAAACTACAATTTAATTTTGGACAATTATTTTTAATTTTTAAAAAGTAATTTGATTCTGTGACACTCCCAACTAACCGTTTTGTGTCATGGACTAATTTGTTCTATTGGTGTTTGATAACAGTACAACTTAAGCTACATGTGATCTTTTATTCCTCCTCTTTGCCCATCCAAATTCTTCCCACCTCTGAAAACTGTGCTAAAAGTATATGCCTTCTCTGAACTGTTTTTTTAAAATTATATTTTGTTTGTTTTTGCTACCATCCCACCTCAAATCATTCTACAGAGCTTTCCCTAGTTACTCTAACTCTTACAACAATACTGTGTTTACTACACAGCTTAATGATCAATGTTGTTTTGCTCTATATATATTCAGTTGTTCTAAACAAATTTTTCTTAAATATTATAGGTTTTGTGGGTCAAGAGGCAAAATTGAAGACATTATATAGATAATTTTAGAACTATTTGAAATGCAACCATTTAGGGGAACAGGTATAGCTCAGTAGTTGAGTGCCTGCTTCCCATGTATGAAGTCCTGGGTTCAATCCCCAGTACCTCCTTAAAAAATAATAATAAGAAAAAAAAAGAAAATGGAATTTAACCATTAAAAATTGTAAAAACAGAACAAAACAAAACTTTTAGCTCCCAGGATGTGAAAATAAAGGTCATGAACAAGATATGGTCCACAGGCAGTAGTCTACCTACCCCTGCCCTAAACCATTATTTTATATCTTTTAATGATTAAAAAGTGTAAACCATGATATATTGTGTCTCCAGCTGGTCTATTGGTAGGCTGGAGGCATGCCTCAGACTGCATTGTACCCCACAGAGCTGTACACACACACATAATGGTCCCCATAAGCACTTGCCAATTTGTCAAAAATGATTTTAAAAGTTTTCATGCAATCAGCAAGCAGTTATTGAGCTCCTACTGTATGGTAGGTCCTATAACTGTGTTTTAGGGATACCAAGATAAATAAGCTCTTGGGGAGTTAAGTGGAGTGTGGGGGGAAACTAGAACAGATAAACTGCAGTGTCATAGCATGACAGAGGACACTGGGTGTGGACCAAGGGTGTAGGAAGCCAGGGGCAGGAATATATTCATTTTTGTAATGCTTTTCCAAATTATAACTGAAAATTAGTTTGTATGTGAAAAGTTTCTTAAATGTCGGGGAATGTTTAACCCACAGTGAAATTGAGGCAGGTATAGCCTAATAGTTTTCTCTTATGGTAAAGTCACATTTAGAAAATGTTTCTGATAAATAATGAATGATTCCCATCTCTTTAGACTCTTGATAATCACGTGCTATCATAAGGGACTTTTCAGATAAAAAACTCTTTCCTGCTTCACTGGAGTCGGATGAACCCTTGTAGGTATAGCACCTGAACTCTAGATTCATCTCTCTTATTAATGGTTTTCTCAACTGTAAAGTGACAGTCACGTACCTTCTCTTTCAACTCTAAATCTACATGCTTGGTGATTGTAAACCTAAGAGATTTGTGTTTGTATGTTTTATCCATCCTTCTTGAGAATATGCTTTTTTTTTTTAATATATCACAATGCTGTGATTTTCAGTGTGTGCTTAAAAAATTACTCCTATATGGTGTACTTATTAGTATTATTATTAATCCTTAGTTTTCAGTTATACTAATTATTATAATTCCCATGTTAGCCCTCCAGTGCCTAGTATAGCACCTGGCACACAGTATTCTGCCAGTATTGAATGAATGAATGAATGAATGAATGTTCCATTGCTTAGAAATCTGTGAAACAAATTACTTTTTGAAAAATACTCATCAAATATTTTAAGATTTTAAAAAATAATATTTTAATTTTAAAAAGTTATCATGTTATACTATAAACTCTGATATATGGGATTCCATAAGCTAAGAGAAATTGTTTATCAGATAATATGAAGGATATGAAACATGATGGACAAAGTGGCATGTCTACATTCTAAAACTTAAAATTTTCAATTCAGACTTTTTTTTTATAGATTTGGAATGAGAGGACATTTGACATAAATTATATCAAGGTATGTATAATTCACAAATATTTTTGCCTTTAAATTATTATGAATAATTCCTTTATGGTTCTGTAGAAATTAGTGGGAACACCATTATTTTTTCTTTGCAGCACAATTACTTATTTTACTAGTTGCAACATAAAATAGAAGCAAATTTCTTAATTATGTGGATATTCCCGATATTATAGCATTTACCACTCCTTGGAGGCTCCGGATTGCCTTTATCTGTATAGTTGTGTTGAATTTCCCTATTTTGAAATTCATTATTTGTGCCATTATGATAATCGTTAGAGAAACAATTTATCATTTTAGATTTATTGGACTTCAAGAAATGTAGCTTTAAAAAATTTTGTCAAATTTCATAGTACATAGTTCCATTATTGTTTTCCTTTGGAATGCTTATTATATTGAAGTGTAACATATAATGTAATTCTACTGATGATTGGTAAACAGATAGCAATGAACATTTGCAAAGCGTCTTATTTATGAGCCATTTTTCTGAAGTACTTCTCTCCTTTAGTTGTTATAACCTCCCCTATGTACTATCCACTATTATTGCCATTTTTCAGGAAAGGAAAAGCTAAGAGTAATAACCCCTTATGTCACTGGAAAATAAATGGCAGTTTTACTTTTCATGTAGAAATATTCTCTCGTTTGTTTTTCAGTTCTGTCTTGTTTCATGTATCTTTCCCCCAAGAAATATAATTGTTTTCATTTAGTTTTAGCTTCAGTTTTAAAAAAAAGAATGTCCTTAAATTGAGTATCTTATATTTTGAAACAGATAGTATCCAAAAATGTCAGTCATTCACTCAGTTATTCATCAGTCATTCATTCAGTCAACAAGCATTTACTCAGCATCCAGTTTGCCAGGCATTGTGCATGAACTTGGGATACACAGATAAAGATGTTTCTTCCCAAAAAGAGTTCATATTTGGGGGGTAGAAAGCCAGATTTGGACAACTAGAACATCATCTCTAACCTAATAATGTGCAGATGGGGTTTTCAGAGAGTGCTGAGAAGTGAGGAGAACATCTCTGTCTCAGTAGATTAGGGAAACCTCTTAGAAGGGTGACAAGAAGGGCTGGAGTAGGAACTCCCCAGGGCCATGGAAAGTGCATGATTGAGAGCTAACGGGATTTGGGGGAAGAGCAAGTGGTGAATGATGGATTGGACAGGGGAGAAAAAGTGGGGAAACTGAGCCCAGTCAGGAGGCTAATGGGTTCACATCTTATTTCATCCATAGTCGGTGAGAAGAGGGGTTTGAGAGGAGAAATTGCTTGCAGCAAGAACCCAGCAACTCAAGGTCAACTGCAGGTTGTGGCATTACTAGCAGGATAGGGATGTTATGGGGAAGTGCAGCTAATATAAGATTGACACATGAGGATTGTTAGTGGAAAGTCAAGAGTGCTATGAGCACAGGTCTTATGAGAGCAGGCAAAAAGGGAACCTTAGTGGATAGAGCAGAAGCCTACTTAGTGCATATGTAGGTCACTACAGGGTCTTAGTGGTAAAAAGTGGTAAACTTCCCCCTCCCCCTCCAGATGGCTGCTCTTTGTTTCCACTTGTCTGCTTGTTGTGTTTATGCTTATTGTGTTCATTCTTTGTGTCTGCTCATCTTCTTTAGGAGGTACCGGGGACTAAACATGGGACCTCCCATGTGGAAGGCAGGTGCTCAACTACTTGAGCCACATCCTCTCCCCAGTGATGAACTTTTTATCTACCAACTTCAACATTTCAAAGCTTATGTTTTGTTTTATTTTTTTGGTGATTATACAAGTATGTCACTAGTCATGTTCATTCCATCTGAGGAATACATTAGAATCTGGTTTTCCTTTTTTTTTTTTTTTAATTAAATCTCTGGGACTGAGATTCTATTTTGTTTTTTAAATTAAAACATTTAGGATCTGTTGCTAATTCTAGTACATTCTAATTCAACTGAACCGACCTGGTTTGAAGGACTAATTGTTGCTCTAAGATTCATAATCAGTATTTTAAACAGTTCAGAGTTCATTTCCTCTTCTCTTAACCTTTAGTTTCCCAGCACTAAAACATCTCACTTTTATAAATATAAAACTTTTAGTTTTATTTCCCATTTTTGTAGCAAACATTTTATTGGGATCTGTGTTCTATTTGTTAAAATGCCTCTTGGAGAGAGTTCAGTCATGCCAAATGAATGCAAGTGTTCAGGTTTAATAAGATTAATCAATATATTTTTCATTTAGTACATTAAAATGGTCTCTGGAAAGAGTGTTTGTTTTTGAGAGTAGGGATGATCTTTACAATTTATATAAAGATGGTGGGGTATTATTTCTTTTAAGTTTATTTTTACTGTTTGCATTGTATTTATGGTTTACTCTGTTTTTTTTCTGTGATAATTTTATGATTTTAAAATTGTGTCTGAAAAATCCCATCTAGGGTCTGAGAGTGGTGGATGGAAATGGTTGTTTGAGTCTCAGGATTTTCACTCAGTTCAACCAGAACAACTTCTTTGTCATCTCTCTTATAAATAGGGCCTCCATCTAAGTTTTTCTTTTTCCTAAGGGGAAGGGTTCTACGACAAAAACAACATTTGAAAATATGTTAAACTTTTGCTCAAAGAATGCTGCTCTCTATACTGCCTTTGGAATGGAAACTTATTTATAATTCATGGCTTATAACCCAAAACTTTTGGAATGTTACTTAGATGTATGTATCAGAGTAAACAATCTTAAAGGTGATTGTCTAAGAATAGGATTAATGAAACTAGGTATATCTATAGTGATAAATGCAAATTTAAACAAGTTGCTCTCCCTCCAGTTGGTAAGAATAAGAAAGAACTTCAGGGTGATGAAATTCACAATTGGTCCCTAAAAGAGGGATAAGGTGTCTCAATCCCACTGAATCTTGAGAGTTGATCTCTATTTATTATTAAGGATCTGTTCAAATTACTTCCAGAGTACCCTAAGACTCACCTGACCTTGTTTGAAAAATGAACTTGTATTGCTACCATTATTCTCACCATGTTTTCTAAAATACTGTAGTACATCAGTTCTAAGAAACAATCCATTGTAAAGTACACCAGGAATTTAAATAGAACTTTTATTATTTGCCTCATAAAAGAACACCTTAATTGGAAGAAACTTATGTGGTTCAGAAAAGTTAGAATGTGAAAAAAAAGCTTGTGAAATTCTTTACTCTTTCATTTTTTAAATTAATTCCACCAGTATTTAATGGCTACCTATTATGTGCCTCATAGGGGATAGCAGTGGGTGTATTTGTATACTTTCATTGAGAATTGCTTCTACGAATTCTTACCTTCCTATTCCTTTTTTACGTATAGGCAATCCACATACACTTTGATTTTCCCATCCATCTCTTTCTGGTATCCTAGTCAGTATGTTTACTACCTAAAGATCCGCATGGGGCCAATGCAGTGTTAAGTAGTAGGTACTCAGTGTGTGCTTTGTTGATTTCTCCCCTTTAGGATTTAACATGTTACTTTTAGTTTTTGTGGGTGGATAATCCTACAGAAAAAATTTATATCCTGTCTGTCATTTTTGTACGTGTGAAAGGCTTGAAGGTAAGAATGGAATAGTTCTATTTCAACTTCTAGTATGGTACAAAACATTAAGAGCTATAATATTTTTAATAATGGCAGAATAAGGACCTTGGAAAATATTGAACATAAAAGATATGTTAAACATTTTACCCTATGCTATGTTTAATATGATTCTAATTTTTTATTGTGTCTGTATGGAAAAATTCCTGGAAGAATGCCTACTAAAATAATAGTCATTATTTCTGGGAGGTAATATTATGATTATTTTTATTGTTTTATCCCTCAAATTTTCTATGGTTAACACATAATTTAAAAATCATGGGGGGGGGGCAATACCGCTGAAACATTTTATCCCTTGTTTTTTTTTTTCTTTTTACTTTCCCATGAAATTGGTTACCTTGATGAAAATGCTTTTATTTTTCACAGGAGGCACATTTCTATTGAGAAATAATATTGAAACTATCATCCTAGATGCTGATATTTGAAGATACACTAGCTATCTTGGTGATAATTCAGCATTTAAAAACTCATGCAGCCCTTCCTGTATGTTCTGTTTATCTCTCCAAAAGATGTTAAGAAAAATGCTGAACAATCAAGGTCTCCAGCAAGTGAAAATCATAGCGAGTGATAATCTCTGGGAGCCCATTTCTGCTTCAATGTTGCTTGACCCAGAACTATTAAAGGCTATTGATGTTATAGGGTAAGGAATGCTTTATTCTGAAAGGTAGCAGTTTGTGGTTGCTTGCTCTGCGGATTGACTGTGCTTTTGTTTTTGCCTTCCCCTCCCCATCTGATTATATTTTCAGAAAGTGCATTTCTTGGATTTACTTAACTAAACCATGTTAATTTCTTTGTCTTTGAAATGTATATATTTTAGGAGCTTTCTATGGAAATGAAATGCATTAATAAGTTTAACAAATTGTGTAAATGTTTGGAATCTAATAAAATGGAACTTTGTTTAGATTAAGGGGCAAAGCTGAATGTAATTCTAGATATTATTAGGCAGTATCTTGAAATTAGTTCCTAACTCAGCTTTCTGTTTGGGGGAGTTCTCAGCATGAATACTTGTGTAAATGCTATGGTGGTACAGAGTTTGGAGTCCCTATGATCGTGCTTACTCTGACACCAGTTGCAAATTTGAGGGTTCCCAAGACCACAGCTGGGTTCTTTAATTCTCTAGATTGACTCACAGGACTTGCTGAAAGCTGTCTTTCTCATGGTTATAGTCTTTCACAGCAAAAGGCTACAGATTACAGTTGACCAAGGGAAAAGGTGCTTAGGGCAGAGTCCAAGAGAGTTCCAAGCATGAAGCTTCCAATTGTCCTCTCTCAGGAGATGTGTACAGACAGCAGCTGTTTCTCCCAGCAATGTTGTGTGACAATATGCACAGAGTATTGTGTATTTAAATAATTTTTAAAATTTAATCTGCTTATTCTCATGCTAAGGCTCTACAATTCTGGAAGGTATTATTTGGTACCTGTTTCTGAGATTTTTACATGTTTAGACCTTCAGTTGTCCCATATAGTATTTATTCACTAGCCACCAGTGACTAGTGAACACTTAAAATGACTCCTCTGAATTTAGATGCACTATAAATATAAAATATACACTGGAGTTAGAAGATTTAGTATAAGAAAAGAACTTGAAATGTTAATATTTGTTTTACATGGATTATATATTACATTATAATATTTTGGATGTATTAGGTTAAACCAAATATATGATTAAAATGTATTTACTGATTTCTTTTTACTTTAAAAAAAGTGTGGTAAAAAACACATTACATTTAATCTAATGTAATATAACATGTTACTTTTCTTGCAGCTTTCAGAACTCTCTCCTTGTGCTTTGCATTTGACAGTTTAATCAGTATGTATTGGTGGTGTTTTTCCCTTCAAGTTTCTCCTGTTAGGTGTTTTCTGGATATGCAGAACTTTTGCTAAGTTTGGGAATTTTTCTGTTATTATTTCTTTGATAATTCTTTCCCCTACCCCCCTCCCTCCCTCCTTTCCTTCCTTCCTTTCTTTCTTCCTTCCTTCCTTCCTTCCTCCCTCTCTTCCCCTCCTTCTGGTAACCTTGATGGTATTCCAGTGGTCTCTTAGACTATTTTTGCTCTTTATAATTCTTTTTTCTTTCTGCTCCTCAAAAATTTATTGTAATTTACCTGCCTCTTCCTCCTGCTCTTCCTTGAATGCTGTGCAGTGCTCTACTGGACTCTTGGATTTCAAAATAGTTGATTCAGACAGTTCTTGCCTGTTTACTAGTTATGGTACATAACTAGGACTGTTTCCTGGAGCTTCCTACTCTACCATCTTCCCACAATTCTTCTCCAATCCATTCTTTTCCTGGAGTATTCTAGCCCGTGGCCTTCTCTGCTAGCTCCATCCATCAACATGCTTCCTATCCATTTTATGGTTTCTAAAACCAGATTGAAATCCCTCATTTACTGTGGAGCTTTTATACCATTCTGGGTGCTCTTAAAGGTTTCTCCCCCTTTTTTTCTTCCCTGTCATTTTCACAGGATCCTGAAATAGAAAGATGGGAGGCAGATGACTGTCCTTGATCTGGAATCTGCCTGTCTTTTTAAAATAGAAAAGCTTGGGTAAGGGATGTATTTTTTTTTCACTCACCAAATATAAATAACTGTCACATTCCTTCTTACCCTTTCTTTTTTAGGGCTCATTATCCTGGGACCTGTACAGTAATGGATGCGACGTTGACTGGGAAGAAGCTTTGGTCTTCTGAAGATTTTAGTACTTTCAATAATGCCCTGGGTGCGGGATGCTGGGGTCGCATATTGAACCAGAATTATATCAATGGCTACATGACATCGTAAGTTATTAAAAACTTTTCAAGTTTTTCATTATGAAAACTTTTGAAAACCCAGTAAGTAGAAAAAAGTACAGTGGTATTCATAGTCTCACAACATTGATTCAATGATTATAAACATTTTGCTTTATTTGCTTCATTTATACCTAAACCTAATGTATATCTACTCTATATCTACCTTTCTCTATTATATAATCATCAGGTTTATTGAAGTATAATTTATATGTAGTAAAATCCTTGCAGTTAAGTGATTTTTTGACAAGCTACATAGTTTCTCTATAGCCTCCCCCCATTATTAACACCTTTGTTATACTTTTGTTATAATTGTAATTATACTATTATAATTGTGCTATTAACTATAGTCCTTAGTTTAACAGTAGCTGTTTGAGTTGTACAGTCCTGTGTCTTTTTATTTTAATTTTAATTCTGTTAACACATATAACAACCTAATATTTCCCCTTTCAACCACGTTCAGTTATATAAATCAGTGCTGTTAATTACATTCACAACATTGTGCTACCTTCACCACTGTCCATTTCCAAAATAGCACTATCAACTACCAAAACTTTTTCATTGCCCCAAGCAGAAATTCTCTACCAGTTAAGCATTAACTCACTATTCCCTGTCTCTACCTGGCCACTAGTAACCTGTACTCTAGTTTTTATTTGTGAGTTTGCTTCATCTAATATTTTGTATCAGTGAGATCATAAATATACTTTTAATGAACAATTATAACATTTTAATTACAGATGTGATGACATTTTATCTGTAAATATTTTAATATGCATCTCCAAAATTAGGATATTCTCCTATCTGATCACAATATATTAGAGCATTCTTTAATGTTTCTAATACCAAATACTGAGATTTTCCTAATTGTTCCCACAATGTCATTTATAGTTTTTTGGGTTTTTTTTTTTAAACCAATATTCAGTAAAACACCATGCATTGAATTTGGCTGTTTTGGCCTTCAAGACTCTTTAAAACTAGTATAGTTCCCTTCCTTCCCCATTAAAAAAAATGACAATGGCCTTTTATAAAAAACAGGCCAGTTTGCTTTTTGACAATTCACCTCCCAATCTGCCTGATTGATTCTGTCTGGCATCATTTAACTTGTCTAATTGTGGATTTAAATAGAGGATCTTAGGGAAGAATACAATAAAATTACTTTTATTTCTAAGGGAAGCATTTCATAAATGCTTTGAAAACACTTTAATTGTAATGAAATTAAAATTAGTGTTCTAAAACAATGATAAACAGAACAAAGGAAGACAAGACAAACTCTTGTGATGTTAATGTGAGTAGATAAATTCTTCTTACAGCCTTTGTTCTTTTTCTTATCTTTTTGAAAGAAAAGATGCTAATCATGGAGAATTTGGTTTTAGTCACTTAATTTGGTTACAAGCATAATGGCTGTTTATGGCATAGAAACTGTAGATAAGTACAAGAAGGAAACAAAATCACCCATAATATTGACATTCAGAAATAACTGCCCTGAACAATTTTGGTGTACATCCTTCTAATTTATATTTACATGTAAACATTTTTAATTAAAAATGGAGATCATAATACATAATCTGTTTAGTAAGCTGCTTTTCACTTAACAAGGTGTTAGGAAAATTTTCTCACTTTTAAGTATATTAATACTTAACTGTTTTTAAAGCTTATAGAAGAAAAGCAGTTTTCTCCAAATTTGCCTTGTTTTAATGAGTACCTGGGACATTTGTTATATTGATTCCCTAGAAACTGTCCAATCCTAATGAATCAAAGTCTCCAGGGGAAGCTTCTATTGGTTGGTGCTCCAACTGATTCTCCTGTCATGCAAGTTTTGGAAACACTCGTATAGAAAAAATATCATTCCTCAGAATATTCCTTCTTTCTAGAAATGCAAAGTTTGTTCATTCGTTCTTTTGTTTATTCTCTCTTTCAATTATATTCCAATGTCTTTATATATATCTATGATTATTTCCTTAGGGTGTATTCTTAGAAATGGGGAATCTGGGTCAGAGGTGTATAGATTTTGGTACATATTACAAAGTGCCCTCCAGAAAATATGTCTCGATTTATACTCCTGTCACCACTAGCCAGAGAGGATACCTATTTCTAGGCATCTTGCAAACCATGGGTAAAATCATGAGAACTCTTAAATTTTTTCACAGGTGTTAAGGTTTTCTGAAAATTTGGACTGTTATTTGTACTTTGTGTTGACAAATTAAAAGGCTTTGATTTTCTAAAGAATGCCATTCTGTCAGTTTTTGGTGCATAAGGACTTAATAAGAAATATAAAATTCTGTGGGTAAGCCCTGGTCTTTCAGCTGTGAGGAGCTCAGCAGTACCTGGTTCCAGAGATTCCTTTTTGCCCTTGGATTTTCCAGGTAATGATCGAGTCACAACATTTATAGGGCTCAAAACTTGCTGTGAACCATTAGGGCCCAATCATCAGAAAGAACAGGCCAAAAAGCAGACCAACAAGCTGGAACCAATTAGTAAATGGAGGAGAGAGAAGAGAAGTTACTATAGCCCAGACCTTGTTCTTTACTCTGCATATATATTCATACATTTAATTCTCACAACAATCACATGAGCTAGGTACAATTAGTATCCTCATTTTACAGATGAGGAAACTGAGGTCCATAGAGGTAAGTGTGAAACCATGATTTGAACCCAGGTAGTCTGACTAGGACCTGAGTTCTCAATTTTAAAAGTTGGGAACAGTTCAGAGTCAATTTCCTAACAATTATGTCATGAAACTGGGGCATTAAGAAGGCTGACTGTTGAGAGGAAGGCACATATGGATAAAGCTTTTATTTGTATTTGACTCAAATTTTTGTAATGTCCAGTACTGGCAGAGTGTGGGTCATCTTCTGGCTATACCATTGTTCAGTAAAACTCTCGTATAACCCAGATAGATTTGTTTTTCTTTATTACATGATTCACAATTAAAAGTTCTTCTATGTGTCTAGCACTGGATTTTTTAAAATATGAAGGACCTTTGGCAACTTACATTTCCTTGTGTTCTCTGGTCATGTTATAGTTATTTACATATGTTTACATAACTTATCATAAGGTCTTTTTTTTTTTTTACTACAGGCTTCTAGACATGTATATTTTTATGGTTAGTGGTTTTGATATTTCTTCTTTATTAAACAAATATTCTAGCACAATCGCTTGGAATTTGGTGGCTAGTTACTATCAACAGTTGCCTTATGGGCGGAGTGGACTGATGACCGCACAGGAGCCATGGAGTGGGCACTATGTAGTCGAATCTCCTATCTGGATATCAGGTATGTCTCTGATTCCATCTCTGTCTCCCAATATCCCTGTTGAAGAGAAAAAGCCCATAGTGATTAGAAGGAAATTACATAAACTGTATAGGTATACGTATGCATGTGTTTATCTCTGTTTAAGCAAGATTTACCATAGTGGTTTATAAGAATCTTTTGGGTAATTAGACCGCCTCTTGTGTTTCATTCTTGTTTGTTAGTCTAAGACCAGACTCTTAGAAAAAGAGTAACAAAGAGGGTCAAGTCTCTTTTGTCCTTTGTCTGGTGACTGTCTAGCAACAATTAGGATGTCTGAATAATATTTTGTTTTTGAGCAAGCATTTCTAGATGTCTGCTGCATATGAGCCACGGGGCTGGGTCTTGGGCTTACGGTGGTGAGCAGAAACAGATGTGACGCCTGCCCTCACGGAGCTGTCTAGTGATGGAGACAGACATAAATCAAACAATCTTCTAAGTATATAATTACAGACTGTGCTACTTGCTAATAAAAGGATATATTTGAAAAGATTCATTATAACTCAGAGCATCTAAATGATTTAAAGTTAATTTTGGAGACAATTTCCTCTTTCATGTTAATATAGTTTGCTGATGAGAATGGCATGCTAACAAAATCGAAAGTGATTGTATGGTTGGTACTCATTAGGTGATTAACAAATGCTGTATGTATTTGAATTATTAAATGAATAAGTTAATATCAAGGATGGGTGAAATATCATGGCTTTAGATGTGCTTTAAGTATACATGATGAGTGGTATTTACTTTTCAGAAAAAGGGAAAATTATGACTCATACAGATATAAAAATGAACACATTAAAGATTTTCTATTACTTGTATGATATGAAGGAACCAGGCAGATGTTACAACTAGTTCAGAGGAAAAGCGAAAATAGTACAAATTTATATGGAATAGGGAATTTGAAAAGAATTGCAAATAGAACAAAACTGGTGTTCCCATGGCAGTGGGAAATCAATTAAGTCCTTATCAGACTGGACATTATTTACATATCTATTAGTTATCTACAACCTAAAAAGAGGCTATGATGATACATCCTTTTCTGTTGAAGCACAAAACTTTTTCTACAGTTTCATTAGTCACAAGGGAAGTGGAACTCGTACAGGTAACGGATGGCATGGTATCACTTTTCCTGAAGGGATACCAGGTAACCATATTAATAATGAATATAATTTAAACAAAATACAGAATTCCGTTGTTGAATTTCTTTGAGTTTTTTTCCTACATTTTTTTGTAAAAAAAAAGTTTACAGGAATATAAACATTAATGATCATTTTATTTTAGTATCATACCTACAATCTTTTAAAAAATCAGTTCCTTCAACAAAAGTTTGATACTTTCACAGGAAAATTATGAATTTGAAGTGAAATTTCTTTTAATTTTAAGCCCTTATTTTTGTGATTTTCTTTTTTCAGTTGCTGTATTGTCCTCAGAGATTTGTGATCATGATATTATGTTAATCATGACATTAGGATAAATCACATTATTCTTCCAATATATGGAAAACTTAAATTGGATTTGTATATCCTGGTGGGTTAACCCCTTAGATGTTAAAACTGTTGGTCCCAAAAACCAGCAAGATGGTGGAGGAGTAAGGAGCTCCTAGAGTCAGCTCCTGCTACAGGGCAGTTAGTAAACACCCAGAGTTCTCTGGAGCTAGCTGAAGCACCTGTTTGGGGGCTCCAGGAAGCCAGAAGAGAATCTTGCCACATCCTTGAAGGAATGGAAGGAGGAGACTGCCCATCTACAGAGAAGATTTGTAAGTAAAGCACTCCATGCCATGGAGGCCAGTGCCCATCCTCCATTGGACGCACAAACCACCTCGGGAGCTGTTCCGTGGCTGGAACTGAAAGCTCCACTTCCCAAAAACAGGGGAGAAAGAGATGGTTGGGCACCAACTTCAGTTACTGATGAGTAAAATCAGCGGGCTAAAGCATAATCCTTAGAAGAGCTGAATTTTGAGCCTGTTCAAGCCAGAAAGAGGTCGGTAATTGCCATCTGAACTCTATGCCTTAAACGAGGGGAAGCAGGGTGGACTGAGAATCTCAGTGCTGGTGGGGACCGGCTTCTTTCCATCCAGATCAGCTTGCAGCTCCAGCCCTAGGCCCCAGTGCCACCTCCAGTAGGGAGGAAGCTGCACGGACCTGCCTATCCAGGAAATTACTGGCCAAGCCGTGGAGGTCAGTGATTGTCCTACTCTGGCAGCATGAGCCACCCCAGGAGCTATTCTGTGGCTGGAATTGGAAGCTCCATTTCCCAGAAACAGGGGAGGAAGAGACGGTTGGCTGCCAATTTTGGCTACTGATTGGTAGACTCGACTGGCTAAGATATAACCCTGGGAACAGCTCGGGTGTGAATCTGCCCAAGTCAGAAAGAGACCTGTGGCTGCCATTTTGACTCCACCCCAACCTTAGGGGAAGCTGGGCTGACCAAAAATCACAGTGACACTAGGAACCAGTTTCTTTCACCCAGATTGGCCTGCAGCCCTAGACTAGGCTTCAGCCCTGCCTCTGGCAGGGAGAAGGCTGGTAGGCCCTTCACTAGCCTATCCAGGTAACTGCAGGTAACTTTGGTAAAGACTGAAGATTGGAAGTCTACCAGGGCAATTGCAGTCATCTTGGACTTGCACTGCATAGACTGCTGCCCCCTGCAGCTCCACCCCCACGCCAGGAGGGGAGAAAGGTGCATGAAATTCATCAGTCTCTCTGGGCAACTACAGTCTGGGCCTGCACTTGGATTATTCCACATAGCTATGACTCTGTCTCTACCCCTCGCAAAGGAGAAAGTTGGAAGAAGCTTCTTTGGTCCCTGGCATAATGAGAGCAGCTTGAGCCTGCACAGCTTATCGCACCAACTACATCCTTGGCTCCTACTGCTTAACCAGCAAGGGAGAAAGGCAGGAAGCTCTAAACTAACTGCCCCAGGAAAAAATACTCTAGTAAGCCAGATATGAAGACACCAACTGAAAATTACAATCCACACCAAGAAACAGGAAGCTATTGCCCAGTTAATGGAGCAAGATAAGCCTCCAGATGACATAAAGGAGTTGAGACAACTAATCATAGATGTTCAAACAAATCTCCTTAATAAATTCAATGAGATGGCTAAAGAGATTAAGGATATTAAGAAGACACTGGATGAGCATAAAGAAGAATTTGAAAGCATACATAGAAAAAATAGCAGATTATATGGGAATGAAAGGTGCAATAAGTGAAATTTTAAAAAAAACTTTGGAATCATATAATAGCAGATTTGAGGAGGCAGAATAAAGGACTGGTGAACCTGAAGAAATGGCCTCTGAAAGTGAACATACAAAAGAACAGATGAAGAAAAGAATGGAAAATATTGAACAAGGTCTCAGGGAACTAAATGACAGCAAAAGGCATGCAAACATACATGTCATGAGTGTCCCAGAAGGAGGAGGGAAAAGGGGCAGAAGGAGTATTTGAAGAGAGAATGGTAGAAAATTTCCCAACCTTATTGAAAGACATAGATATCCATGTCCAAGAAGCACAACGTACACCCATCTGAAAAAATCCAAATAGACCAGCTCCAAGACACATACTCATCAGAATGTCAAATGCCAAAGACAAAGAGAGAATTCTGAGAGCAGCAAGAGAAAAGCAATGCATAACATGTAAGGGATATCCAATTAGATTAAGTGCTGATTTTTCACCAGAAACCATGGAGGCAAGAAGACAGTGGTCTGATATATTTAAGATAGTATAAGAGAAAAACTTCCAGCCAAGAATCTTATATCCAGCAAGACTGTCTTTCAAAAATGAGGGCAAGATTAGAATATTCACAGATAAACAGAAACTGAGAGAATTTCTATGCAAGAGACCAGATTTTCAGGAAATACTAATGGGTGTGCTAGAAACTGAAAAGAAAAGACAGGAGAGAGAGGCCTGGAAGAGAGTCTAAAAATGAAATTTATATCAATAAAAGTAACTAAAAGTGTCAAAAGTGGTGAAAATATGACAGATAAGATTCATATACTCAGGAATAAACTTAACCAATGATGGAAAGCATTTGTATTCAGAAAACTGCAACCCAATGTTAAAAGAAATTTAAAAAGGCCTAAATAACTGGAAACATTACATATTCATGGATTGGAAGACTAAATATCACTAAGATGTCGATTCTATTCAAATTGATATACAGATTTAATGCATTCCCAATAAAAATTCCACTTGCTTTAAAGAAAAAATTGAAAACAGGATCATCAAATTTATTTGGAAGGGTAAGGGGTCCTGAATAGCCAGAAACATCATAAAAAGGAAAAGTGAACCCTCATCTCCAGACTTTAAATCTTATTTCCTAGCTATAGTGGTAAAAACAGCATGGTACTGGCCTAAAGACAGACACAGTAGACCAATGGAACCAAATTTATGGTTCAGAAACAGAATCCATTCAATAAATGGTGCTGAAAGAATTGGATATCCATAGCTGAAAAAAGGAAAGAGGACTCCTATCTCACACCTTATCCAAAAATAACTCAAAATGGATAAAAAATCTAAAAATAATAGCAAGAACCATAAAACTTCTAGAAGAAATTATAGGAAAATATCTTCAAGACCTGGTGGTAGGTGGTGATTTCTTAAAGGAGATAAGAGGAGGACTGAGTGGACTACTGATGTTTAATGTATGTAGAAGTTTTAATTAGCTTTACTGTAAAAATGTGGAAATATATAGAGTGGCTGGTAATCCACAGTGAGTAAAAGCTAGTTTATAAATGGGGATGTGACTGAAAGTGGTAGTTAGGTATATAAATGCCAACCGACAGAGTGCTAGAGAATAATCTAGGAATTGAATAGCACAGTAAACCAAGAGGTGGATGAGAATTGTGATTCATGGTACAGATGCAAGAGTGTTCTTTGTGAGCTAGAGCAAATGTATATCACTACCCCAGGGTGTTGGGAATGTGGAGAAGCATGGGAAAAATACAGCTGGAGTGACCTATGGACTGTGGTTAGTAGTAATAAAAAATCTTGCATCTGTGCAAAAGATGTACTGTGTTGATAATGAGGCAGTATGGAAAATGTGAGCCAAATGTACACTATGAACATGGTAACAATCAGATGATATTATCTTATCTGTAGCAGGTGTTCCACCACAGTGTGGTGTGTTGATGGAGGGGTGTTGTTTGGGAATTCTGAACATGTGCATGATTGCTTTATAAGTTTACAACTTCTGTAATAAAAAATATATTAAAAAATAATAGGGTGGGTTTGGGGGAAAAACACAAGGACTATAATTAGTAGTAAGATTTTGACAATATTCTTTCAAAATTTTAACAAACGTCTCACGACAATGCAAGGTGTTGGTGGAGGGTTGATGTATGGGACCCCTGTATGATGTTATGCATGTTTGCTTCGTAAGTTTACAACTTTTATTGTACACTTAATTGTTTATGTGTGTTCCTATATAAATGATATAAAGATAATAATAATAGGGTTGGTTGGGGGATAATACTTTAGTTAGTAGTAATATTTTGACAATGCTCTTTAATCATTAGGTTTAACAGCAATGCAAGTTATTGGTGATAGGTAGGGTGAGTTGTGAGAGTCCTGTATGATGTTATATATGTTTGTTTTGTAAGTTTACAACTATCATTATACACTTATTGTTTATGTATGTTTATGTAATAGTGATGTATTTCAAAAAATTCATTAAAAAAAATGTTGGTCCCACATTATCTAGGGAAACTAAGATGCTCTACTATTTTTGTGACCTAATTTGATTGGTGGGGTGAGACCATGAAGTATTGTTCAGGATATTTTGGAGGGCCATCTTTGGAGGGTGCCCAAAAAATATATTGTGAAAGTAAACTTAGTTAGAGATGATAAAACTTATGTTTTTGAAATGCACTATTAATGTTTTTTAACCTCATTTTGGTAGTTATGTTAGGATGGTTTAGATAGACATGAACATAGATTGGGAAGGGATAACTTAATTTTGCTATTAGAAAAAAAGTAATCAATACTCTTGGACTCACAGAGTAATTTGTTTGTACCAGTTATTCTCAGAATATTCTTGCAGTTGTACAGTGACTGGGTTAATTACTTAAAAGTTAAAACATGAGGTTATTGGTATTTTTCCCCAAAATAGAGAGAGCCTTCTTAGACTCAAATCAGTAGACAGTTTTTTTTTTTTTTTAAAGAATCCTTACTATCACCATTTTTATCTTATTTGAGTCTTTCTTTGCTTTTCTATAGCTCATACCACTCAGTTTACTCAACCAGGTTGGTATTACCTGAAGACAGTAGGCCATTTAGAGAAAGGAGGAAGCTACGTAGCTCTGACTGATGGCTTAGGTAACCTCACCATCATCGTTGAAACCATGGTAATTTTTTGTTGTTGCTTTTGGATTAACTCACATCTTTAGAATCAGAAATAACATACTACAAAACCAAATGCTTTCATTTTTTAAACCAACTTCATTAAAGTATAATTGACACATAATAAATGGATGGCACATATTGAAAGTACACCATTTCTTAAGCTTTACATATGCATATGACCAGAAAACCATCACTACAATCAAGATGGGGAATGTGGTGAATATCGCTATTACCCCTGAAAAGATTGCTCCTATCTCTTTTTCCTCCCTGCTTCCCACTCCTCCCCCACACACCTGTGGTTCCCTAAGCAACCATTGATCACTGCTTTCTGTCTCTGTAGATTAGTTTACATTTTCCAGAGCTTTCCATAAATGGAATCATACAGTATATTCTGTTTTTTTACTTGTTTCTTTCACTCACCATAAATATTCTGAGATTTATCCATGTTGTACATAACAGTAGTGCATTCCATGTTATTGCTGAGTAATTTTCCATTGTATATTATACCCCAGTTGGTTTATCCATTTACTTCCAAGTTTTGGCTTTTACACATGAAACTGCTTTGAACATTTGTATAGAAATCTGGAAATATATTTCTATTTCTTTTGGGTAAATATCTGGGAGTGGAATGTCTGGATCATATGGTAGGTATAACAATGTTTAATTTTTTAAGAAACTGCCAGTGTTCTCCAAAGTGCTCCTACTATTTTACATTCCTATCATCAGCGCAGTTGAGAGTTCCAGTTTTTCCTCATCATTGCCAGCACTTGGGTGTCATCAATCTTTTTAATTTTAGCTGTTCTACCAGGTTAATTAGGGATATTTCATTGTGGTTTTAATTTTCAGTTCCCCAATGACTAATGATGTTGACCATCTTTCATGTTCTTATTTGTTATTCATGTATTTTCTTTAGTGAAATATCTGTTTAAATATTTTGCCCAACTTTTTAATTGTTTTCTGATGTTGAGTTTCAGAGTTCTTTGTACATTCTGGATACAAGATCTTTATTAGATATGTACTCTGGAAAGATTTTCTCCCAGTCTGTGGCTTGTCTTTTCATTTGGCTAACCGTGTCTTTTGAAGAGGAAGAGTTTTTAATTTTGATGAAGTCCTTTTATTAATTTGTTCTTTTAAGGGACATCTTCTTGGTGCCATATCTGAGAAATTTTTGCCCAAGCCAAGGTCATAAAGATTTTCTCCCATGTTTCCTTCTAAAAGATTTATAGTTTCAGGTTTGTCTTTAGGTCCCTGACCCCTTTTGTATGGATTTAAGTTCTTTCTCTATTTGCATATGAATATCCAATTATTCTACTGCCATTTGTTGAAAAGGCTATCCTGTCTCCACTGCATTTTTTTTAATTTAAAATTTTTTATTACAGTTAATAGATCACACGGAATGTTACATTAAAAAACATAAAAAAACCCAAAAAACATGTTTCCCATATAACCCACTCCCCACCCCCACCTCATCATTTTTGCGAATTGTATTTTTTTTGAAGATATGTACATCACAATAAAATGTTACATTAAAAAATATGAGGTTCCCATATACCCACCACCTCCCCACCCCACTCCTCCCACCCCAACCACCTCTCCCATCATTGTGGCACACTCATCACACTCGGTGAACACATTTTGGGGCACTGCTGCACTGCATAGATAATAGTTTACCCTGTAGTTCACACTCTTCCCCAGTACGTTCTCCACTGCATTGTTTTTCACCTGTGTAGAAACAATTGTCCATATATATGTATATAGGTTTATTTCTGGACTCTATTTTCTTCCATTAATCTGTTTAGGTATATTCATGACAATACTATGATTACTGGAATCAGTAATTCTTGGAACTAGGTAGTGTTAGCCTTCCAACTTTGTTCTTTTTCAAAGTCATTTTGGCTATTTTGGTCATTTGCATTTCCATATGAATTTTAGAATCAGCTTGTCAGTTTCTACAAAAAAATGTCTGCTGGGATTTTGATTGGAATTACCTTGGATCTGTAGATCAATTTGGGAAAAACTGATATCGTAACAACATTGAGTCTTTTGACCCATACAAATTATATATTTCTTAATTTACTTAGGTTTTCTTTAATTTCTCTCAACAATATTTTGTAGGTTTCATTGTACAGGTCTTCCACATCTTTTGTCAAACTTATGGCTAATATTTCATATTTTTGATGCTATTATAAATGTTATGACTTTTAATTTTTGTTTTTAGTTTCTAGTGTATAGAAATACTGTATTTTTTTGTATAATGATATATTTTTTTTGCAACCTTGCAAACTCACATAGTTCTGTTGGCTTTTTTAATAGATGATCTGCAAATTAAAATTTTACATCTTCCATTCTAATATGGATATCTTCTATTTCTTTTTCTTGTCAGATTGGACTGCATAGAATCTCTACTACGTTGTCAAATAGAGGGCAGGCATCCCTGTTTTGTCCCTGATTTTAGGAGGAAAGCACTGGGTCTTTTACTGTTAGGTATTTATACTAGTTGTAGGTTTTTCATGGTTACCCTTTATCTGAATGAGGAAGTTTCCTTCTGTCCCTAGGTGTTTTTTTTTTTTTTTTTAATCAAATGGATGTTGGATTTTCTCAAATGGTTTTTTTGCATTTATGGAGAACATCATATAATGTTTTAGTTTTCTAGACTAAAACTAATGTTTTAGTTTCTAGTTTTCTGCTCTAACAATACACCACAAATTGAGTGGCTCAGCAGAAATTTATTGTCTCACAGTTCTGAAGGCTAGAAGTTCATTATCAAGGTGTCAGCAGGGCCAAACTTTTGTTGAAGTCTGTAGGATTCTGGCAGTGCCTTGCTGCAGTCCACAGAATTCTTTGATTTGTGGCAATGCTCAGTCATGCTCTATCACATGACAATCTTTTCTCAGTCTCTGCCCAAACTTCTCTTTCTTATAAGGATACCAGTTATATTAGCTTAGGGTCACCCTAATCCAGATTGGTTATATCTTAACTAATAGCTTCTTTAAAGATCCTATTTCTGTATACAGCTACTTTTACAAGACTGGGTGTAAAGACTTGAACATATCTTTTTGAGGGAGTAATTTAGTCCATAATATGTGGTTTTTCTTTTTTTTTCTTTATTAAAAGAGTAAATAATCTTTTTTTATGTGTGTGTGGTACTGGGGTTGGGGATTGAACCTGGGACCTTGTATGTGGGAAGCTGGTGCTTGGCCACTGAGCCACACTGGCTACCCTGAATTGTTTTTTTCATTTGTTGGCCTTTTGTTTTTAGGAGACACCAGGGATTGAACCTGGACCTCCGACTTGGGAAGCAGGCACTTAACTGCTTGAGCTACATCTGCTTCCGAGTAAATAATCTTGATTTATTTTTTGATCTATAATATAAAATTAACTCTTTTAAAGTGTATTATTTTGTTGTTTTTAGAATAGTCACAGAGTTGTGCGAGCATTACCTTTAATTAATTCCAGAATATTTTCATCACCCTGAAAAGGAAAGTCATACCCATTAAATGTCACTTCATATTTCCTCCTTCTCCCAGCACTTGTCACTATGGATTTCCATTTTAGGATATTTCATATAAATAGAATCATATAATATGTTACCTGTGTCTGGCTTCCTTTACTTAGCAATGTTTTTGAAGTTTATTCCTGCTGTTTTATGTCAGTATTTCATTATTTTTATGCCTGAATAATGTACCATTGCATGGATATAACACTTTTTGCTTATCCATTCATCAATGGATGAACATTTGAGTTTCTGCTTTGTGACTATTATAGATAATGCTACAATTAACATTCATCTACAAGTTTTTCTGTGGACATATATTTTCACTTCTCTTGGGTATATACCTAGGAGTGGAATAACTGGGTCATATGCTATCTCTATTTTAACATTTTGAGGAACTGCCAAAATATTTTCCAAAGTTTCCACACTCTTACACTCCCACTAGCAATGTGTAAAGGTGCCATTTCTCTTTTATTATAGCTGTCCTAATGGGTGTGAAGTGATGTCTCATTCTGGTTTTGATTTGCATGCACCTAGTCACTAATGATGTTGAACATCTTTTCATGAGCTTATTGGTCATTTGTATATCCTCTTTGGAGAAATGTATTTTTAAATTCTTTGCCCACTTCTTAATTAGGATATTCGTTTTTTCATAATAGAGTTGTAAGGGTTCTTTACATATTCTGAATAGATGTCCTTTCTCAGATGTATGATTTGCAAATATTTTTCTTCATTTTTGGGTTTTTAGTTTTTATATGGTATCCTTTGAAGCATAAAAGTTTTGAATTTTGATGAAGTCAGTTTTATCTAGTTTTCTTTTGCTGCTTGTACTTTCTGTTTCATATCTAAGAAACCATTTCCCAATCCAAGATCATAAAGATTTACACTTCTGTTTTTTTCTAAGAGTTTATACTTTTAGCTTTTACATTTAGTTCTTTGATCATTGTTTTGTATGGTGTGTCCACCTTCATTCTTTTGCATGTGGATATCCACTTGTCCATTCACCTTTTATTGAAAGGTTGTTCTTTCCCTCATTGATTGCCCTGGCACCATTGTTGAAGATTAACTGACAATAAATGGGAGGGTTTATTTTGGGACTTTTGATTCTGTTGTACTTATCTCTAAGTCTATCCTTATAACAGTACCACACTGTCTTAATTACTGTAGCTCCTTAGTAAGCTTTGAAATCAGGGAATGCGAGTCTTCCAATTTGTTATTTTTCAAGAATTTGGCTGTTCTGGGTTCCTTTTAATTTCCATTTTAATTTTAGGATCAGCTTGTCAGCTTCTACAAAACTGTTTTTAGTAATTAGAGTCTTCCCTTGTTTCTCTTGGTTATTCTAGCTAAAGGTTTGTCAATTTTGTTAATCTTTTCAAAGAACCATCTTTTAGTTTTGTTGATTTTCTCCTTTTCTTTATTCTTTTGTCTTTATTTCATTAATTTCCACTCTAATTTTTATGATTTCCTATCTTCTTGTTTCCTTTGGGTATGGTGACTCTTCTTTTTCTGGCTTCTTAAAGTAGAAAGTAGGCTATTGATTTGAGATCTGTCTTTTTTTAACATAGACATTTATAGTTATATATATATATATGTATATAAAATATATGCAGCTTTTATCAGTTTCATTTTATGGTGCTCCTTTTCATTTTCATTCATCTAACAATATTTTCTAATTTTCCTTGTGATTTCTTTTTTACCCAGGAGAGTGAAAAAGTTTAGGAGTGTGTTGTTTAATTTCCACATATTTGTGAATGTCTTCAAGTTTTCCTGTTATTGATTTCTAATTTCATTCCATTGTGATCAGAGAACATACTTTGTATAATATCAGTCCTTTAAATTTTTTGAGGCTTATTTTATTACCTGGATATGGTCTATCCTGGAGAATTTTCCATGTGCATTTGAGAAGAGTATATATATCCTGCTGTTGTTAAGTGGAATATTCTATAGATATCTGTTTTGTCTAGTTTATTTATAGTATTGCTCAAGTCTTGTTCTATTCATTATTGAGAGTGGATTGAAGTCTTCAGCTATTGAATTCTCTATAACCTATACCTTCTCTCCCTTCCATTCTGTCAATTTTTTTTTCTTGTATTTCGAGGCTTTGTGGTTAAGTGTATGTATGCTTATATATTTTTTAAAATTTTTCTGTTGGTTTTGCTGCTTTATCATTATAAAATATCTTATCTCTTGTAACTTTGTTTATTGTTTTAATTGTTTATTTAGTAGACTATTTTGTATACTGTTACTCTAGCTACTCCAGTGTTCTCATAGTTTCTGTTAGTATGGTATATCTTTTTCTATCCTATTATTTTCAATTGAGTTGTATTTTTAAAATCTGAATTGTGGCTCCTTTTGAGAGCATGTAATTGGATCTTGCTTTTTTATCCAGTCTGACAATCTCTACCTTTTGATTGGATTGATTAAAACCATTCACAGTTAATATTAATATTGGCATAGTTAGCTTTACATATGCCATTTTACTCTTTGTTTTCTATGTGTCTCATGTCTGTCTTGTTCTGTTTTTCCTTACTGATTCATTTGCTCGTAGTGTATATTTTGAACTTTCAATTTTTACTATGGTATGTATGTGTGTGGATCTCTGCATTTATTCTACTTGGAGTGCACTGAGCTCCTTGGGTGTGTAGATTAATGTTTTTCATCCAGTATGGAGAGTTTTTAGATATTATTTCTGCAAATATTTTTTCCATTTTCTCTCCTCTCCTATATTCCTACATATATGTTGTTGTGCTTACTGGTGTTTCACATTTCTTTGAGCTTTGGTTTAATTTTCTTAATTCTTTTCTATCTTTGTTCTTTGGATTGCAAAATCGCTATTGATCTGTCTTCCGTTCTCTAATTCTTTCTTCTGCCAGTTCTTTTCTACTCTCGACCCCTCTAGAGTAAATTTCTCATTTCAGTTACTGTACTTTTCAAATCCAGAATTTCCAATTGGTTCTTTCTTGAAATATATATTTTTTTATAATCTGTTTGGTGAAATAACATTTTTGTACTTTCTTTAGACATAGTTTCCTTAAACCCTTTGAATATATTTATATTGGCTACTTTGAATATATTTATATTGACTACTTTGACGTCTTTGATAAATCTAACATCTGGTCTCTTTCATAGGCAGTTACCTGCACTTTCTCCTGTGTATGGGCCATATTTTCTTGTTTATTTGGATGCATCATAATTTTTTGTTGAAAACTGAACCTTTTAGATAAAATATTGCAGTAACCTTCCATGTGGAAAGTGGGCATTCAACTGCTCTGGTAACTAGCCGTCCTCTCCCCTGGGGCTTGTTTATTAGTTTAGTGACTGGCTGTACTCTTTTTGTGAAGTCTCTTGTCTCTACAGTATGAAGCCTCTGATGTTGCTCCTCAGAGGTTGCAGCCTTGGGCACGTGCCCCCGAGGTGGGATCTCCTTTGTGTTCACTGTCCTTCAGAGAACATTCTCTACTAATTGCTGATTGATTGGGATATTGTTTTCAACAATGTCATGGGAAATAAATTGCTCCACAGACTGATCCAAATTAACTCCAGTTCATTTGCTGGAGTGCATTTGAGCTTAGTGTTTTAGGTTGTTCTGTTCCCCGTTGGGTTTTTTTGAAAAAGTTACCTCTTTTCCTGGGTTCTCTCTGGTAAAGTAACTTGTCTGCGGTTTAGCTTAGGTCTCTAATTTTTTTTTTAAGATTTATTTATTTATTTATTTATCCTGGGAATAGGCCATAGTCCTTGACTGGGAACTGGAGGGAGAAGGAGGCCTGTGTTCCACCTGGAGTAGAATTCTGTCACTCTGGTTTCGGAGGTGGATGGAAGCAGTGGATCATTATTCAAGTGTCACAGACTCTTGCTGTTCTTACTGTTAATTTTTCTTGAATAAATGTTTCTTCAGTTGCTGTATGACTCTGGTCCATTTCCAGAGACTTTAATTGAAAAAACAATTTTTTTTTTCCCACCAGTTTTTGGGGGAATGAGTCTGTGGAACTCCTCATAATACTATTCTGGAAGTAGAACTCTCCTTTAGTTCTTTATCTCAACCAGCCTCAACTGCTTGCTGGAGCATGGGGTTGTTTGATGGGTGCTCATTGGCAGGGTCCTGAATAAAACCCCAATACCCTGGCAGCACAAGTGTCCCTCATCTCTGATGCAGAATGAGGCGTGCAGAGCTGCCATACTGACCTGAGCAGTTAGCCTCCCCAGGGGACTGGCTACCATGGGATTGTTTCCCTTGTCTTTGTGATCCTTTGTGCTGTCTAAATAATAAAGCAGCAATTTGCTGAAAATCTCTGTTGTGCCTCAGCCTGTGTTCTTACAACACACCATGCAGCAATCTGCTCTAAGTGCCTTGAATCTTTTTCGCTTTATTGATACTTCCTCTACGACCAAGAATATCACCTTGGTAAATGTTCCATGTGCACTTGAAAAGAATGTGCATCCTGCTGTTGCTGGCTGGAATGTTCTATAGATGTCAGTCAAGTCCAGAGAGTAGGTAATATTGTTCACATCTCCTATATCCTTGTGATTTTTCAGTCTGGTTGTACTATCAGTTTCTGAGAGCAGATTGTGAAATATCTAACATAGTTGTAAGTTTTTTATTCTCTTGAAGCCTGGCATAGAACTTTGAAATGTAAGTACTTTGTGATTGTTGAATCCCCTGCAATATTAATTGTCACATCCTTCTTTTGATCCTTGCCCATAGTAGTGATTGTTTAGGAAAAATTATGTTTTTTGACAAGGTGAGGATTATTATTCAGGTGACTTAAGCATGTATTTGAAAGCTATACTTAGATGAGATCCCTTTTCAGTGAAAACATCCCAACCTTTCCTTTTATTTTGATGTATTTTACTGAGAAAACAGTGTTATAATATTAAAATTAATCCATGTGTACCAGAAAATGCCTTTGGAGATTAGCTATAAATTCAAAGTTTGATTCAGTTGGAATGCCATTGAGTTTTACTTTGAATAGGTATATACAATAGATATTTCAATAAAGATTTTATTAGAAAAATGCTTCTTTGTTCAGGTACCAGGGGCTGGGGATTGAACCTGGGACCTTGTATGTAGGAAGCTGATGCTTAACCACTGAGCCACATCAGATTCCTTGAATTATTTTTTCTATTTGTTTTGCTTGTTTGTTTTGTTTCTTTCAGGAGGCACTGAGAACTGAACCTGGGACCTCCCATGTGGGAAGCAGGCGCTCAACTGCTTGAGCCACATCCGCTTCTGAAAAAATGCTTTTTAAAAGTTGAATATCTTTCACTTAATGAGTGCCATTTCTGTTAATATTGGGGCATTAACTATTTAACTCCCCCTCTCCCCAAGATAGCTTATGTTATTTGAATAACTCACGTGATTTTTTTTCCCCCCTCAGAGCCATAAACATTCTAAATGTATTCGGCCATTCCTTCCTTATTTCAATGTGTCACAACAATTTGCTACCTTCTTCCTTAAGGGATCTTTTGTAAGTAAATATGTGGGACTTTTATTTTATTTTAAGAATTTATGTATTTCATCACAGGCCAGCAGTTATTAAGTGAAGTCTCATATTATGAACGATTAAGAGTTTGCATATATATGGAAAAATTCCCTGGTATCTTCTATCTCCTGACAAGTTTTAGTCAAACATGGTAGAAGCCGGTATGAAGCAAAGCTTTTTGTACCTTTGAAGAACACTTATAAGCCGATGTAAGACTGTCATTTTTAGTGGTAGATGCATCAATTGTGTGGTCTAGGGAACTTGCAAGCATTGATATTTATAGTACACTATGCAAAAAAGACACTAGATTCTTGCTATTTCTACTTACTGTTAAATTTGTTTACAGAAAATGCAGTGCCTTTTCTGACTACTGATGGCATAAGTTTGTTTTTCAATACCAGGGAATTCTTAAAAAAGCATTTTGCACGGGAGCAGGAATGAGTTATTTTGAAGCAGAGGCATTAAAATCTTTTTAACAGTTATCAAAATTCTCTAGTATTTATAGGTAATAAAGTAGTTACATGAATATTTTCTTACTTTAAAAAATATCACTACTTAAATTTTGAGATGAGTCTTTTGGTAAATAGAAACAATGTAATTATCATTGGTCCATTCTTGCTGCTACTGATTTTAGAAATTCTCAGAGAGGCTATGATGACTCTTACTCAACCATGCTTTTTGTTTGTTTCCTTTCCCAGAGTCAAATAACAGAGCTACAAGTGTGGTATACCAAACTTGGAAAAATGTCTGCGAAATTTCTTTTTAAACAACTGGCTCCTCTAAGGGTAGTTTTAAAATAAATTCTTATATTTTGAACCTTTCAACATTAAATAGTAAAAGAGAAGACCAAGACCTTTGATTAATGAATTTAGAATTTTTAATTTTGTAATTGATTTTATGGAAGTTATGAAAATTACGATTTTATGGCTAAGCATAATAACGATAAAGTCTCCAACTGTTTTTATATTACAGAAATCCTCTTCAAGGCAGTAAAGTAATTTGTGCTCTTATAGTTATATTTTGCTCTTAGGTACTTTGTCTTGGTGAATTGTTGCACCTTTCCTGGCTGCCCAAGTCAGAAATTGGCATGTCATTCTAGACTCTGATTCCTACTTTCCTTCTGCACCCCACTAGTGATCAAGTTTGGAAGATAGATTCTATCATCTGTATGTTTCTCATCCCCACCCTTTATTCTCCATTTCCCCTGCTACTGCTTGTTTCAGTTCTTTATCATCTTTCTCCTGGATTGCTGAAATTACCTCCTAACTGGTTTCCAGCCTCCAGTGTCATTCCAGGCCCCCTCCCACACTGCTGCCAGGGCGATCTGTCTAAAGTGGCCAATCCCTTGCTCAAAGTACTTCAGTGGTTTTTCCAGTGAATTTCATACCCCTTATCCTGGCATGTGACCCTCATTATCGCCTCATGAGGGAAATTCTGCTTTCTTTTCTAGCTGTATCTCCTACCAAACTGGTCTCTCCTGATGGACTAAACTCCTGGCATTTTGCAGAGCATGACATGGCAATTTCCTTACCTCTGACTTTGCACGTGCTTTTTCCTGCTCCTACAATGGCTTCTCCTGTCTTTATGTCCTTTAGGACTCAGCCCAAGTGTCACCTCCTGAAGTTTTCTGATGCCCACCACCTGGTCATCGCTCCGTAGCCACCTAGGACTGTGTGCTTCCCTAGTTGAATACTTTCCTACTAGACTGGGTATCTTGAGGATTGGGGCACTGTCTTGTTTTATTTAGCTTTGTATCCCAGGTGCCTGCTCTAGTGCCTGGCACATACATGGTGATTTCTCAGTAAATGTTTCAAAAATGAAATGAACTAAGTGAACACATTGCTTCACCTATTGACAGAAATCTGTTGCTTCTGGAAGTTATCAATGTTCTGTAAATCAGTCATTATCAATGATCGAATACCCATTATATATTAATTTCTAAATAGGAACAATATCTTCTTTTGTGCAACATATTGCTAGAAACAGCATAATAAAATTGATTTTCCCCATAGGAAAAATAATACCATTTGGGGGTTATTCCTTAACAAGCAGAATTTGGCATCAGATGTTTCACAGAGAAGACTGACACTTTACTATCAAAGAAAAGATAGGATATAAACTCCTTTAATTAAAAGTAGAAAAAAACTGTTACTCAAAGTTTCATAAAATAGACACAAAAGTAATACTTATGTTAATTATGCAGGGACTTCTGTTGTATTCAAAGGTCTACATTTGCATCTATAATACGGGGGTGTTTTTTTGAGCTAAGTACTTTGTAAACATTAACTTGTTTAATCCTCACAACAGTCCTCAGAGCCATGTGTGGTTTTCCTCATTTTCTAGAAAAGGAGATTGTGGCTTAAAGAAATTAAATTGCTGAGATCATAAATGTGACATAAACCTACCTTACTAATTGAATAAATATTGAACATATAATGAACAACACTTTCTTATGATTTAAAAGTTTCCTGTGATTAATAGCTGAGTCATTAGTGAGGTTTTATGGGCTTTTCTACCTCCGTAAAGTTCTATAGACTAAATAAGCAGTCTCTTAGTTATATGTATCGAATATACATAAACTTCAAGGAGCATATAGTCTAATGGAGAAGAACAGGCTAATAGAAACAGGTTTGAGATCCTTTAGGTCAGGGGTTCTTAACCTTTTTTGTTCCATGGACGCCTTTGCCAGGCAGGTGAAAATCATGGACCCTTTACTAAGTCCACACTTCACTGTGTATTATTTATAAAATACATCACACCTGCACCAACATGGCCCCACAAGAATAACTTTTTCAAAATTTCAGTTCTTGCTCACGGACCCCTTGTTTATAACCCCTCTTTAGTACTTCTTCCCTCCATAAGAAAAAAAGATGATTCTGAGGGCCTTGATAGTGGATATGCCTTTTACAAGTTGCTAGAAAGTTCTAACAGAAATGAGTTTGGATTTTCTTTTAAGCCTACCTATATAAATTTATACATAGTATATATATAAAATATAAAATACATATGTCATATTTTGCCCGAACTAGATGAGCCCCAGCACTTGGCCTGACTACAAGTCGTCTTCTCTTTTAGGTCAACAGCAGTGGCAGTTTCACCCTGGAACTGCATGAGGATGAGCTCTTTACCCTCACCACCCTCACCACAGGTCGCAAAGGCAACCACCGGCTTCCTCCCGAGTCCCAGCCCTTCCCAGCTAGATATGAGGATGATTTCAATATTCGTAAGTTTTTATCCCTGAAATCGAAATTGGTCTCCATCTCCAGCAGTAATTGGTAAATTTCTACATATCAAACTGTATGCATGATGGAGTGGCTGTAAAATCACACTTATTTGGCTCTAAAATCTCTGTGGTAAAAGGAGACCCAATTTTTGTGTTACTTCAAAAGAGTTCTCAACTTGAGGACTCTGTATGCCTTGGAACCTGAAAAAACATAGAGGTCACCATATTAGTCAACCAAAGGGGTGCTGATGCAAAGTACCAGCAATCTGTTGGCATTTTTAAAGGGTGTTTATTTGGGGTAGAAGCTTACAGTCACAAGGCCATAAAGCATACGTTACTTCCCCCAACAAAGGCTGTTGCCGTGTGTTGGAACAAGATGCCTGCCAGTCTCTGCGAGGGTGCAGCCTTCCTCTTCCTCCTAAGGCTCTGTGGTCCAAGCTTCTTCCATTCTTAGCTGTAGGCTAGTGTACGGCTCATCTCTCTCCCCAGGGCTCATTTCTTTCTGGGCTCAGCTGCTCTGCTTTCTTCACAAGGTCAGCTGTAGACTCTCAAGCTCATCTTTCTTCCTGGGGCCTCTGCAGTGTCTAATGGAGCCTTCTCTCCTTCCTCACGTATCTGCTTCTCTGTGTGTTTACTTCCTGGGGCTCTGGCATCAAAAGCTCCAACTCTCCTCTGCTGTATTGTTTTCTCTGTGTGTGCGTGATCAAAGCCTAAATCATAATTTAATCAAGTAAAAGTGAAACCTCTGAATTTAATACAATCTTATGCATCTAGAGGAACAAACCAGTTTACAAACACAATTCAATATCTATTTTTGGAATTCATAAATAGTATCGAACTGCCACAGTCACTGTCAGAAGGAAAGTTACAATTCTAACTTTAGAATCTTTACAAATATTAATGAAATGTAAGATTTGTCCCTCTGCTAATGCTTTGTTAGCCATAATTTATTTAAAGCCATAATTGACGTCTTCCTTTTGTGTGGAAGCTAAGGCACATTAATATCTGTGTTTCCCCAGTGCTTATGGCTGCTGTGTTATCCTTGAGTAATTTAACTCATTGCTTACCCTCTAGCTGTGCCCAAGAGTTTTATGTTAGTGTTTTCTTGGTGTTCTATGAAAAGCTCTCTGAAAGCTGTTAGAAAAGCTTTTGATTGTAGGTAATTGTTTTAGTTTTCTGGGCTGCTCAAGCAAAGACCATACAATGGGTTGGTTTAAACAATAGGATTTTATTAGTTAAGAGAAAGTCCAATCAAGGTGCCATCAAGGCAATGTTTTCTTCCCAAAGACTGTTGTTACTGGGGCTGGCTGCTGGTCATCCTTGGTCCTTGGCTCCTCTATCACAGGGCAATGCATGTGGAAACCTCTCCTAGGTTTTCGGTAATCTCTTCTGGGTTCCATTGATTTCACGTTCTTGCTTCACATGGTTTTCTCTCTTTCTCTGAGTTTCATTTGCTTATATCGGACTTGGATTAAGAAATCCAAGGATTAATAGGATTAAGACCCATCCTGATTGAGGTGGGTCACACCTTACCTGAAGTACCCTCATCCCAAGGTCCTACTGACAACTTTGTTCGAGTTTGTGAAGCTACATCTGATAAAACTCCAGTTGAAAAAGAAGGAATCCATGTCTAGATTCTAGATCAGACCCACAGGAATGGATTAAGTTTAAGAATATGTTTTTCAGGGATAATACAGCTCCAAACCAGCACAGTGAATGACGAAAAGTTAGAAGACACCGTCATTGTGGGCATGTTCCTGGACTCAGGAAGCAACAAAACTTTCTGTTGCCTAGTAGGTGTTGTACAAAATTAGGGACTCCCAGCCAGGGTCAAGAGGCCCTCTATACCTACAGTGCTGTAGGAGAGTAGTAAGGCAGGGAGACTGGCACTGAGAAAGAGCCACTTGAACCTCTTGTTGCCGCAGGGCTGCTTGTTCCACCACGGAAGGAGAGTCCTGCCACTCTCTACCAGCCCCTGCCTTGGACTGTGTGCTGGAGTCCCCGCGCTCATTTGGACTATACAGAAAACAGTGACCTTCAGGGGACTTGCTGGTTTTTCCCCAGAACTCTCTGAAATGGCCTATTAAATGAGCCCTTTAATTTTGCCAGCCACGAGTGTCTTAGCACATTGCTTGCTTAGTTCTCTCTTGGTGAAGGTAACTGGGTTATGGGCTGGTTAATGCGATTGAAGAACTCCTGTCAACACCAAAACTCTTTATTCTGTGACCCTGAAGACTGAAAAGCAGTTCTAAACCTTCAAATCTAAAACATAAGGCTAAATTAGCTATAAAAGTTAAAAACTAAAGTCAGGCTTTGAAGCTACTCGATAGGATTCTTAATATCTCAAATGAGATAATGAATGCAAAAGCACTTGGGAAAGCATAAAGTGCAAAATAACTGAAAGATATTATGGTTAAAATTGCTCTTCCATAACCTTCATCATTGTAAGATTATAATTTAATTTAATAATATTTAAAAAAGAATTGATAGCTTATGTCCCAAGCTGGATCATGCTCCACTTTCAAAGTACAAGAAAATTTGTAAATTCCCTACTTAAAATAGTGAGACTTTTCTAATGTTCGTCTAGGTGAGGAGTGTGACCAGTAATTTATAACCTTGCTTGCCAGATGCTGGAAATAACAAAACTATTCTTTGATGCTAGCTTATATTCATCCTTTATACACATTATCTCATTTAATCTCCTGCCCCCTGCTGCTTAGAAATGAGGAAACTTGGGTTAAGTACCTTGCATAGGGTGACATACTGAGTAAGAATTTGAGCCCAGGTCTGCCTTACTCTAAAACTCACGCCCTTTCCTTTCAAGCAAATGCATGTTTTAAATATTGCGCAAAGTGCGTATGTCACATTCATCATATTGTCATTCCTTAATGATGATATGAAAGTCATCTCTTTATGAGACTAAACTCTAAACTTGGATTGGTTGTATTATTTATTTATTTAAAACTTTTCAAAAGTGTTACAAAAGGTATGATGAAATATCAAAGAGAAAAGATTCTCTAATGGTTTGTCACTAAAAGGAGAATTTTATTATGTTCTGAATAGATTACCCACCTTTTAGTGAAGCTCCGAATTTTGCTGATCAGACAGGTGTATTTGAATACTTTATAAACACTGAAGATTCTGGAGATCATCATTTCACACTACGCCAAGTTCTCAACCAGCGACCCATTACTTGGGCTGCCGATGCATCCAACACGATCAGTATCATAGGAGATTACAAATGGTATGTAAAATTGATGACTTTAACATAGATCTGTCAGAAATAACACTGTGATGTTGTGTGGTGCACTTTTTTGTCTTTATTTTTTTAATGTTACATTCAAAATATATGAGGTTCCCATATACCCCCCACCCCCCTCACCCCACTCCTCCTCCCATAACAACATCCTCCTCCATCATAATGAGACCTTCATTGGTGAATACATCTCTGAGCACTGCTGCACCTTATGGTCAGTGGTCCACATCATAGCCCACAATCTCCCACAGTCCACCCAGTGGGCCATGGGAGGACATACAACGTCCGGTAACTGTCCCTGCAGCACCACCCAGGACAACTCCAACCTCTGAAAATGCCCCCACATCACATCTCTTCCTCCTAGTCCCTACCCCCAACAGCCACCATGGCCACTTTCTCCATACCAATGCCACATTTTCTTCGATTACTACTAATCACAATAGTTCATGAATAGAATATCAGTGAGTCCACTCTCATCCATACTCTATTCCTCCATCCTGTGGACCTTAGAATGGTTGTGTCCACTCCACATCTATATCAAGAGGGGGCTTAGATTCCACATGGATGCTGGATGCAATTCTGCTTTCAGTTGTAGGTACTCTTGGCTCCCTGGTGTGGTGGTTGACCTTCACCTCCATGTTAGCTGAGTGGGGTAAGTTCAATAAACCAGAGTGTAGGAGTTGCAAGGCTTTTGAGGCTCAGGGCCTGGCTGTCAAATGGTCAGTCCAGAGATTCAGGTCCGCTGGGTATACACTAAACCCCCGCACCAACTACAGATCTGGTAAAAGAGAGGCTTGTGGACAAAGATCACAGCTGAGTCCAGCTCCATCACACAGAAACACAAACGCCAAAGTAGGGCCAACTGACATGGCACCGAACTCCATCTGCCATGACCATAGAACCTGTGGGTCTCTGTAGCTCTCAGAAGAACCAGTACCTGGGGTTATATCTACTTTATCTGTCTCTGGGAGTCTGCTGAGGTATGCACCAGGGCAACCCCTCTGATAACCTCCTGGCTCTTTTTGGAGACTCATAGCCATATAAATTCATTCGTTGTGTGGTGCATTTTGAAGCAATGGTTTTCAGTGGACCTACTTGGGCAAAGACCCAATATGTATGTAATAGCTGTTGGGTATCATGGTGACCACAAACCTGCAAATTCCTTTTTTTTGCTGTTTCAGTGTCCTTCCCTCAGATCTGCCCAGTTTAACAGTGATTATTGCAGAATCAATTTTTATTGGATATAAAAATTGAGGACTTTTGGACCCAGTTATAATTTCATATTTCTAAACAGATTTTGTGATTTACATGTTTTTAGGTTTTTGATTGGAAAGCTGAATTATTGATTGGATGTTGCCACCTGCTGGATCAATCCTAAAATTACACCAGCTCTGTTCTAGAAAATCTGTTTACTAGGTGACAGTATTAGTAAAACAGCAATAGTAAATAGTAAAATTATAATAGTATAAAGCAAATCTGTTCCTAGTTGACTAGTGAATGTCATTGCTTTTTCTTTAAGAATATGGTAAAGAGATGAGATGTATTATTTCTTCTTGACTTAAAAATATAATGACCAAACCAAAATTTCATCTTCTCCTTTAAGTCAGTTATGGAATTCCAATGTGCTGCCTTATTATTATTAAACTTGTTTTAGTTTTTTCTTATTTTTCCTTTAAAATAGTATAATTCCTCTATGACAAAAAATAAAAAACAAAAATCTAAGCACTCCAGGTTTATTGATAGTAACTAGTAATGAAAAGCCCCCAAAGGGCCCTATCTGTAGTTTGTAAGTTGGATAGGGAAAGGGAAGATAATTCTGAAAAGAGGCTTGAATTGCTTAGGTGTGGAATGCTGCAGAAAGTATTTACCCCTTCTCTATTGCCTTACTCCTAGTTGTAAATCTTGACTTTAGCTTCAAGCTCTGACAGAAATCTTGAGAAACTGTTAGCTAACCAGACACCTTAGAACCCTACCCTAGAGTTATTGGGGTAGAGTGAAGAATTTTTGCCTAATTTAGAATAGCTTTGGTGCTTAGAATAACTTTTTATCTTTTTACACAACGGAAACACTGCTTATCCTATCATCTCTGAATTGGATACTCTACCTGGATTTTCTGAACATGGTAGTGGGTTTGTGACCTTCTCATTTGTGACTAATGGTTTTCCTGTAAGGCAGGTAGCTGGGTTCAAGTGTCTAAGGCCTGGGTCCTTTTATTGTGCTCATCAGTTGGAAGCCGACCTCCAAACTTGGAAACCTGAAACTTTTCTATGACAACCCCTATCCCTCATGCCCCTGAATAGTACCTAGGGCCCTTTGTAACTCAAACTCTTATTTCTTGTTAAAAATTCCAGCAAAATCGAGAGGCCCCTTAATTGTAAGAGAGAGATGATATAGTGTACTATCCAAAGATTAACCAAAACTCCCCATAAATTTTTAAATTTTGCAATATCTTAATAGCAATACTCAGTCTTTACCAGGATCTGTTGCAGTGTGGGCAAAGAGGTAGGAAAGAGGAGGGTGAGGGAGAGTGGGTAGAGGGAGAAAGAGACACACGTTCTGCAAGTAAAGGAACCAGGGAATAGCAGTTATGTATGTCATCTTCCTCAAACCTACTTTCATCATGTTATTCATGTTATTCACCGCTCAGGAATCCTCACTGACTCCCTCCTGCTGCGGAATCAAATCTAAGTTTCTATGCCTGACCTCTACCTTTAAAATTAGGTTTGATCCTCTTCATCATATGTTAGTTTCCAATACTCCATCTTTTATTCCAGGTAGCCAGGTCTGTTCATAGATGCACACACATTCCATGTTCATTTCTGTTCTCTGGCTACAGTGCAGACAATGTGGGGAAGGAAGGCAATAAACATTGGCTAATACTGGACACTTATGAACTTATTGCAACCATCACACTTTCTGGATGAGGAAACTTAGGCTAGAGGTAGATGATTTGCACAAGATCCCATATTTGCAGAACCAGGGCTTGAAGCCAGGTCTGTCTGGCCCTGTAGGCCGTATTTGCCTCACAGCCTCATTATAATCATTGCTTTCTTCCTAAGAATAGGAAAGGGAAAATTAGTTTAGTTTAGCTTTTGTGCTATTTTATTACATCAGATGTCAATGTGTGCCTGGCCTCAACAGTTCTTGGAATTCTTTTGCAGTAGAACTTCTTCTCTCATGCTTAGATTTGGTTGAGTATCAGCCTAGTAGTTGACCTGTAAAGGGTAGACTTTACCAAAGCTACTTAAGACTTCCATCTTGTCAGTAAGCTTTGGTTAAGATCAGAAGACAGCATAAAATTGCCTTTCACTGCGCATCTGAGCTTTGCCTCCCTTTGATCAAATCTGCTTACTGTATTGGCTGGTTTTTTTTCTCTCACCACAATAGAGAGATTATGGCTGTGGAAGAATAAGCTGTACTTTTATTCTCTTTCTTCATCTCTTATCCAAAAATTGCCTGGCAAGTTCTGAGGCAAAGATCACTTTTTCTGGAATGAGATGTACAAAGAAGAAAAAAGTTTGATTTTCTTTTGCTCCAACTCTAATAGAATACATTTATGGTGCGGAGAGTATCTGTAGCACTTTTAAACTTTTGGTAAGCATCAGAAAAGAGACTGAGGGTGTAAGGAACAGTGTTGCTCAGACCTGGTTTCGTACTAACTGTTAATCTACAGAGCGAAAAAAATGCCTCTAATGTTGAAGGACATCCAAGAGAGACTGGCATCAGTGTAAGGTAGTCCTCCTCTGGTTAGATGATTAAGCATGGATTTTCCTGATTGTGTACCTGTTGTTGGTGTTTCTTTTTTATATTCCCTCTTAAATAGTATAATTCTACTATGCAGAATTAAATTTAGTGATAATAAGAAATTCTGAGAAAGATAAAAGCCATGTAATTCTAATTGCAGGCTTTCTTTTTTCTTACTCATTGCAATTAGTCCTTGAGTAGGAGGTGAATTATTTTGAGGTAACCTTGGGTTAAGGGGGTGATCTGTCATCACAGAAAGAAAATATTGTATACGAGTAGCGTTTTCAAAAGGGAGCCTGGAGAGAGCTCATTGTAAATGCTTAGTTCCTGGTCGCCTGTCTTTCCCCTCTTTTTGTATACTCCTGTGGATCAGTGATTCTTACTGTCTCCATATACAGAGATGTTCTGCAGGGCCATTGGCTCTCAAAATGGTAGCAGCAACACCTGCTTTTGAGACTTGCAAATTCAGGGGTCCACCCCAGACCCGCTCTCTTAGTTTCCTACAAACTCTGTAACAATTTGCCAGAAACTTAGTGACTTGGAAAAAATACCATTTGTGTCCTTACCGCCCTGGAGGCCAGAGATCTGATACCAGTTTCATGGGGCCGGGATCACGGTGTTGTGAGGGCCATGCTCCCTCCAGAGGTCCCAGAAGACTGCGCTCCTTGCCTTTGCCAGCCCCTGGTGGTTGCCAGCATTCGTTGGCATTCGTAGCCCCATCACTCCATTCTCTGCTTGCATGGCCACTTACCTTCTCCTATTTCTAATCGCCTGCTTCTCTAAGGACACATGTGATTACATTTAGGATCTACTGGGCTACTCTGGGATAATGCCCCCTCATCTCAAAATCCTTAGATTTAATTACACCTGCAAGCCCCATTTTTTGACCAAATAAGGTAGCATTTACAGGTAATAGGGATTAGAATGTGGATATCTTTTTTTGGGGGGGCTGGTGGCAGTGCTATTACTCAGCGGACCACATCTACTGAATTGGAAACTGAGAGGGTGGGGCCCACAGCCTGAGTTTAACAAGTCCAGATGCTTTTGGTGCTGCTCAAGGTTGAGAACTGCAGCTGGAGATTGAACACAGCATTGACTCTCTCTTTGCAGAGAAATAACATTAGCTCTTTTTCTGGAATATTTAAATCTTGTTATGTTAAATGTAAAAATTAGCCCCAAAGCTAATTTTCCCCAGGGGCATTGCCTTCACTGCTTGCTTCTCTTTGCTGATGGAAATTTTGAATAAAACTTTTTATTCAGAATGATGTAGAAACTTTGACCTATTATGTGTCAATCTACAAGTGTCTTGTTTCCATGTAATGCTCCTAGAATGAGACATTGTTTTATTATAGAGAAGCAAGAAAAAATGTTCTTAAGAAACTGAAAATAGTACATAATATTTTCCAAAAATCCATTGTGAAAGAGGCAATGGATTTTTTAAGTCACATAAAATTTTTGTTAGAAAATTCATGAAGATTCTTGAAGTCCATCTCCATTACATGCACAAAGTTAGCAATCACATTCTTGCTCTAACTAGAAGTTTGGGAGCATGCGGCTGTAAAGTGACACATCTGTGGTTGACTAGGAATGGCATAATTTAAGAGTACTAATCCACAGTTTCGTTCTGCAGGACCAATCTGACTATAACGTGTGATGTTTACATAGAGACCCCTGAGAAGGGAGGTGTGTTTATTGCTGGAAGAGTGAATAAAGGTGGTATTTTTATTAGAAGTGCAGAAGGAGTTTTCTTCTGGCTTTTTGCCAACGGAAGATACAGAGTTACAAGTGATCTAGGTAAGTGACTTCATTTGTTGAGAGATTACTATGTGATCTGTTATTTTGAGCATCTGCTTTCAGGTTGTGGAAGCAATGAATGTGCTCTACCTCAGGGCACTTGGACATCTAATTGGGAAGAGCTTCAAATCCAAAACAGAAAGCTACTGAGATTAATTGATTTGCCCAGAACTAATTAGTAGCAGAATTAAAATTAGGACTTTAAATCTGTATTACAGTCCTTATAGTTGTGTATTTTAAATTGCCCACTCAATATCTCTTCCTGGGTTTCTCACAGATGTTCAAATGCAATAGATCCAAAAATTAACTAATCATTCTCTCCCCCTAATTCTCAGTTAATGCTACTTCTGCACAACCAATTACACTACCTGGAATGCTTATGGCAGTCTTTCACTACTCCTTGTCATCCTCCATTTTCAAACCAATAAGACATAAATGAACACCTGATCTATAGAATCTAATATATTATAGTGTGGTTGGTTTGCAAGTTTATTTCACCAGTTCCATTGTGAGCTCACTTATAGTAGATGGCTCAGAATAGGATCTCAAAACATGCTTGTTGAATGCAAGGTTGAATGAAGGGCGTTTTTGTTTTGAATTAGTTGTAGATCTGGGAATGAAGGGATACAGATCCCTATTAGAGCTGACTTTACTAAAGGCTAATGCCACCTGAGAGTTCCCCCACTGAATTATGTGATTTAGATAAAAACCTACCTATATAAATTTATATATACATACATTATCTGTAGCTATATGGCATATTTATATGTTTATTTATATAATATGTAATTTATACAATATATGGTATATAAGAGATACAAATATGTAAATTAGGATAATCTTTTTGTTTGACAGCTGGATGGAGCGTATATGATTTAGGACATGTCGATGTTACAGCCAAAAAATGGTATACACTCACTTTAATTATTAAAGTAAGTATTGCTGATCAGCATACCTGGAGGTAAATTGTTCTTTTCTGCATTTTCTGTTATAAAATGAGAAGGGGAAGAATATGATAAATAATGGAAGAAGCAGAGAATCTCCATGGTATCAGTGACTACCAGACCCTAGGATGACAGTGGAAGTCAAGGTTATCCTTTTGAGAACCCTCAGCAGATGACTCTTACCAGAGCACTATTTTTTTAAAATTTGTTTTTGTTTTTTAAACCGAGGAATTGGTAGCTAAAGTCAATAATTGAACTATTTTTTTATGTTTGCTGAGACCAAGTCTGTAATTGGAATGTATAGGTATATGAAAAGTCATGTAAGCTTATTTTAGGTGATTGAGAATAATTTGGTTTTCAACTGAAAGCATAGTTTTTTTGGTTGTTTTAACTATGAGAAAATAATTTTAGAAATTAGTTTCCAGGAATATTTTTGTCAGAGAAGTTACTAGGGTATTTATGTTATACCAGGAATGAATGGTATCCAGTAGGACAAATTCCTCATTCTTCTTCAAAATTATCTTTGCCATTCCAGTATGTTTACTCTTGTCTTTGAATTTTAAAAATAGCTTTTCAGTTCTTTGAAAATTGTTACTGGTAGTATACTGAATTTATTTATCAGTTTAGGCAAACATAACAATATTTACAATAATGCTTTCTCACATGCAGAAACATGTTATATCTCACCACTATGTCCTCCAAAAGTTTATAGTCTTATTTTTGTAGTTCTTGCACACTTTTTGATAGGTACTCTGTTGGTTGGGGTTTAGCTGACTTACATTCACTCTGCCTCTCCATTGCCCCATTACTTCTTGTGCTATCAACTGTAGGCATTTGTTGCCTCAGTTGCATCCCACCTCTAGACCACATGATCTGAGAGTCTTTCTGTAACCATCTAGTGTAATCTCTCAGACACTCATCATCACAACAACCTGTTTTCATTCTCTATGTGCCACTAATGCACTAAGCTCTTATTGTGTGTTTGTTTGTGTGTCTCCTGCTACTAGTATATATGCTCCAGGAGCAGGGACCTTGTTTTTCTTGTTCACCCTAAATTCCTAGTGCACAAGACTGCATTCGACATATTAATATTTGCTGCGTGAATATAAAAACAATCCATAACATTTTCTGTATTGTCCATATTTCAAATTATAACTAATATGAGGATTTTATCCCCCTCACATTGACCACCTGTTGAATTCGCCTCAGTACATGTCAGGTGCCTTATACTGTTGGGATGATGGTTAATGCAATGGTCTTTGAAGTCTCCTACATTCCACTTGCAATTATTTTATATCTCTAAGCTTCACTTTTCCCATCCCATCTTCTGTAAAGGAGATAATAGCTTCTTTAAGGCAGTTTTGAGTGTCAAATGTGTTTTGCTCTTTTAGCCAGCACACTTTCTTAAGCATTTACTATCTGCTCTATTCTAATGCTAGGGATACAGCAGTGAGCAGTGAATAAGAGAAGTCTCTGCTCTCTTAGAACCTATATTATTTTAGGACTGGGGTTGGCAAACTTTTTCTGTAAAAGTAGTAAATACTTTAGACTTTGTGGAACATGGAGTCTCTGGCACAGCCACTCGACTCTGTTGTTGAAAACAGTGGGAAAACAGCCGTAAATGATACACAGTGAATGGAGTGTTCCAAAAGTATTTGGCTGTGTTCTCCAAAACACTTTACTTGTAAAGCAAGTGGCCAGGCTGCAGGGCACAGTTTGCCAGTCCTTGTTTTAGGACAGTAAATTTGTAAACCAATGAAATAAAACAAAACATTATGAAGAAAATAAAATGGGTGATGAGATAACGTAGCTCCCCTGCACTGGTTCTGTAACTTAAGATGGTCCGGGAAGACCTTGCTGAGTTGATGATGTCTGAGCTAAGACCTCAGTGATGGTGAGAGCAGTCTGAGCAGAGGGCACGGCTGGTGCAATGTGAGGAGCCTCCCAGAGGCCAGGATGGTGGAGCCTGAGGACAGAGGGATGGAAGTGGAGAGGAGGGCAGAGGTGTTAGTGGGTCACTGCTTTATATGTTTGGATATGTGAGTTCCCGGGCTCAGTGTTCATGTTTACTGTCCCATAAATAGCAGAAGATGTTTAATAAACACTTTCAGAGCCAAAGATAGCACTGTGAGTGAGAGTAATAGGTATTTAGATTTGGGTGACTTAGATTCATGTCCTAGCTCTGCTGTTAAATCTGTGACTTCGAGTTTGATACTGTTAGTCCCCAGAGTCTCCATTCATAAGACTAGTTCATTTTCGGTGGTAAGCTATAATTGATGTACTGTGGCTACCTGCTCACAAACTTGCAAATATAATGTAATGTAATAGAATACAATATAATATAATATAAAAAATATAATTTAATATAATATGGTATGGTATAATATCGTATAATATAGTTAGCATTCATTATTCACTGTGTGTCATGTACTGCCAAAGAAAGGCAATCTCATGGCAACTATCTGAGGGAGACATTATTTTTTATCTTTCTCTGTCAGTGACTAGTAAGTGGTACCTTGTGCACATTTTCCTTCTCCTCCAATCATCAGTCTAACTGATGGTTACTACTTTTCTAATGTAGATGGAAGTGCTTCTGACATATCATATGACTTTGAAGTGATGATCTATACATGGGGACAGAACAATAAAAGGATGGTTAATTAATCCTCTTCTGGTTGAGGTATTAGTCCTCTTCTGGTTGTGGTATTATTCCTTAATGAGGACTTTAAATAATAAACAGTGAGGTAGAGGCAGTCATTCTGACTTCAGCACAATCGTATTTGAAGAACTGGTGGCTGTTAGTGACAATACATGTACTGTTAACACTTATAAATAAGTGCCTTTTATTTTAGTGGGCTTTGGTCTAAAACTTTATAATAATTTTGTGAAAAGTTTTGCAGTTCTGTTGATTGGTTTTAGAACATCTTGGTGGAGTACAGGGATCTACTGGGATATTCCTTTTATCCTGGAAACTATTTAAATAGGTTGTTAAGAATTTCCTTAGAGAAAAGGTTTCCTGTATTTCAAACTTTTGCTAAAACTTGTGAAATTGCAGTTTGCTGTGGTAAGTCTTGAGTAAGAAGGACATTTGCACCATTAAATAGGTTTGCTACATTATTAAGAAACAGACTTCAGAAGATCATTTCCATATGTTTACAAAGGCTACATTTCTTTCCACTCCAGGGTCATTTCTCCTCTGGCATGTTGAATGGTAAGCTTCTCTGGGAAAACGTCAGTGTGTCTTTCCCGAAGAATGGCTGGGCTGCTATTGGAACGTACTCCTTTGATTTTGCACAGTTTGACAACTTTCACGTGGATGCCACACTCTAATATTCACAGAGCACTATGGAACACTAGATTTCCCCCTCCCACTTTTATTTGTTTTTTTTTTTTTTTTTTTTTTTTTGGGTTTTCATTAAGAGCTAGTTCTTGTTTTGATGGACCCATATTTGAGCCTTTTGGAAGCTAAAGATATATGAATAGGTAATGGGGAGAAAAATATATTTTTGCTTAAATCTCTGGAAGATTTTATTAGAACTAATTCCAAGGAGAAAACAGACGAAACTTTATCAGTACCTGCTGCATCTCCTAAAATTCAGACTGCATTTTGTTCTGTCCTTAGAAGTGGTCTGGATGGGTCAAACCTCAAAGCCTTGGTTTTAATACTAAAGTAGTGGTCTTCCTCTTATTTGCAAGTGATCATGCAGAAGGCAATAACTTGATCATCACTGAGATGTATTTATTAATGCTGACCAAGTGTCTAAGTGAGTGCATGTCCTCATCTTAAGATAATGCTGCCATAATAGGAAGGTGGAGAACACTGGATGTGCTGCTTTCTGAAAACCACAGCTATGTGTCATCCTTCTACCCTAAAAAGCGTTTTTTTCTTTTCCATTTTAAGATGATGCTTTTGAATTGCAGGATGTGACAAGTGGGATGATTTGAAAATGCCTCATTAATAAATACCTCTAAAGCTTTTCCTGCCATAATAAATATTACCAGATTAATTGGGTTACCTGCATTCTGTAATTCTTTCAGATGCAACTTTTAGCATCTAGCCCTTGTAACACTGTGAACCCTTTTCCTTGGTGGCTGGAAGGAGGACCAAAACCCCACCTCGTGAATGCCATAACCGCATCCTTAGACAAAGTCATAGCAGTTTTCCCGTTTTTCATTTCATTTTGACTTTCATGGTCTCTCTTCTCATGTGGCATTGTTAATAGACTAAAACAACTAGTGAATTCTTTTATTTCTTTTGTGTGTGGAAGGAGGGAGCATTAGCCTACTGCTACCTCATTGAATTGGATCACCTTCACATATATTGTGTGGTTACTTAAGGTCATTTCCTTAAAGCTCAATTCAGTTTACATTTAAGTATTGGTTAGCATGTTTCTCATGCAGTTTAGTTTATATCTAAGCTAAAAACCATTGTTCATGTGGATAAAGTAAATTCTGGAATGTTTACAAATTCATTGCTCTAATTTTACCATTTTGGAATGTGTAATGGTTTAATGTAGGCTAAGCTGACCTGAAGTATTGAATTACTGTTGAAGACCAGAAATTAATTAGTTAATAGAGTAAATCAGATTGCAGAGTAATTTTTTAAATTAAGCTTCAGTCTAAACAATTTCCATTTCAGGTTTTGTATTAGATTCTCCTTAGAAACAAAACTGGCAGGATGTGTGTGTGTGTGTTTGTGTGTAGATATAAATATTAAGAGATTTGTTATAAGAATTGGCTCACACAACTGTGGGGATTGGCAAATCCAAATTCCACAGGGCAGGCTGCTTGTTAGGAACTCTGATGAAGGTTTCGTTGAAGTTCCCAGAAGAAGTTAGTTGGCTGAAGTAGAAACAGAAATGTTTCCTGACTTCTGAAATGATCAGTTCTCCCTCTGTGGCCTTTAGCTGACTGGATGAGACTTCTCTCATTCCTGAAGGTGGCAAAAGACTTGAACAGACGGCTCTCCAAAGAAGATATACAAATGGCCAGAAAGCACATGAAAAGATGCTCAACATTATTAGCCATTAGGAAAATGCAAATCAAAATCACTAGATAACATTTCACACCCATTAGAATGGCTGCTATTAAAAAAGGGGAAATTAACAAGTGTATTGGAGTGGATGTGTGCTTTGGAAATCAGTGTGGACTTTGGCATCTGTGATTTCACTGCAGTAGATTTACTGCTCTATTTGACAACAAACCGGCTGTCAGGCACTCAATTGGAAGATCCTAATAGATGTAGGCAGAGGGTACAAGTTCCTTTAATGCAGGTAAATAATTTAAAAATTATCTGTTTATTGTTGGCTCTTCTGTCTGGGGAACACAATAATATCCTCCCAAAGTCTTTTCCTGAAGACCTGTAGAAAAGACTTAGATAAATTGTGATTATCTTTGCAAATAATTAAGGTTTCCATATAAAGCTATCCAAGATAATTTATCCTATAAATGCATCTTTTGGTTCTTAAATGAAAGAATTTAAAATCTTCTGTTTGGACTACCTTATTAAACTTTCTAATAAAACTTTCTGAGAGGGCAAGGATTTTTTTGCTGTTTTTGGTAGGTGGTAGAGAGTGCATGGGAAATGATCAATGTTTGTCAGTTTTCTGGGCTGCTATGACAAATACTGTTGTAGAATTTGAGAGAGGTTCAATTATTTGCGTATAGAAAGGCCAGGACTCAGGAATGATTTTAAGAAGGAAAAATGGTTTATTGATGGCCGGCTGGACTCGGGAGCTTTCTGTTGCAAACCCGAGCCCCGAACAAGATTTTTTAGTTTACTGACAATGTGATAGCCAGATCCTGAGCCTCAACAGACTCCAGCACCTACAATCTGATTTATTGGACTTACCACACTCAGCTAAGATGGAGGTGAAGAAGGACAACCACCACACCATGGAGCCTAGAGTGATTACAACTGAAAATGGGAGGATTGCATCCAGCATCCAGGTGGAATCTGAGCCTCCTCTTGACATAAAGGTGCAATGGACACAACCAATCCAGTGTCCACATAGAAGAGGTGGCATTGGATTGGGAAAAGTGGACATAATGGACAAAGGGTATGGGGAAAGGCAGGAAGAGATGAGAGGTGGAGGCGTCTTCGGGACATGGAGTTGCCCTGGATGGTGCTTCAGAGGTAATCACCGGACATTGTAAATCCTCACAGGGCCTACATGATGGAATAGAGGAGAGTATGGGCCATGATGTGAACCAATGTATATGAGGTGCAGAAGTGCCCAAAGATGTACTTACCAAATCCAATGGATGTGTCATGATGATGGGAACGAGTGTTGTTGGGGGGGCGGAGAGGGGGGGTGGGGGGGTGGGGTTGAATGGGACCTCACATATATATTTTTAATGTAATATTATTACAAAGTCAATAAAAAATAAAAAAATTAATAAAAAAAAAAAAAAAGATTTTTTAGTTCCTTTTATACAGAGGAAGGGCTAAATGGTTCTTTGTTTCAGTGCTCAATAGGTTTGAATTAGCATATGTATCTTCTACATCTTAGGTAAGCTTTTAGCATGGACTTTGTACTTTCTAGATAAGCTTTTAGCACATTTGGTTTGCATTTTCTCTGAATATTTAAACTTTATAGAGTTTGCATTGATAAACTGTTTCCTGAGACTGGAGTCGTTGCCATGGTTACCAAGGGCAGGGCTGCAGCCTCTCACCATCCCACACCCACAAGTCAGGACAGACAGCTTAGGTTAGTTAAGGTTATCTCCGAAGAGACAAAGAACCTCCCACCCATAGCCCCCATCAATACCATACCTTGTTTGGCATAACAATAGGAGTTCATTGCCTCAGTTACAGAGGCTCGAAGTCCAACTTCAAGGCACTGGCAAGACCATGCTTTTCTCCAGAGTCTGTAGTGTTCTGGTGCTGGCTTGCCACAGTCCTTGGGATTTTCTAGTTTGCATCTCTGCCTCCACTGTGATCTCTCTCCCTGTATCAGCTCTTCCAGCTTCCAATGACTTCTGGCATCCACTGTGGTTTTTATCTGTCTGAATGAGTGACTGAGTCTGAATTTCTTCTCTCTATGACACCTCTGGGATATTATTGTGTTCCCCAGACAGAAGAGCCAACAATAAACAGATAATTTTTAAATTATTTACCTGCATTAAAGGAACTTGTACCCTCTGCCTACATCTATTAGGATCTTCCAATTGAGTGCCTGACAGCCGGTTTGTTGTCAAATAGAGCAGTAAATCTACTGCAGTGAAATCACAGATGCCAAAGTCCACACTGATTTCCATTCGTTGAATAGACTGTTCTGTCTGAGCTGGCCGAGTTTGACCGGTTTGTCAAATATCACTTGACCATATATGTGAGGATCTGTTTCTTAACCATCAATTCAGTTCTATTGGTCTATGAGTCTGTCTATATGCCAGTTCCATGCTGTTTTTACCACTGTGGTTAGGCAATACAATTTAAAGTCTGCAGGTGAGAGTCCTCCAACTTCATTTTTCCTTTTTAAGATGTTTCTGGCTGTTTGGAACATCTTACCCTTCCAAATATATTTGATAATCAAGTTTTCCATTTATTTAAAAAATGCTGGTGGAATTTTTATATGAACCCCACTTTTATTTGTGGTGTCAAGAGCCCAGATAAAAGACTCTATTTCCCAACCTCCCTTTTGACTCTCTAGTTATCAAAGCCCAGCTGTTGAAATGGAAAATCAAGCTCTTCTTCTCCTCACAAATGGCAATAAACAAAAGGAATACGTTGGAAGTAAAATGCTACTGAAACATGCAAAAAGGAATTTTCAAAGTCAATGTTGAACGAATTTTCTAATTAAACATCACCATAGCCCAGCAAGCCAAAAGCATTTTATTTAGATAATTAAATTAATGTTTCTTGAACTCTTTATACTGTTAGGAGAAAAAATGTCATTACAGTTAGACTAATGGTAATCTTTGTAATTCATTGTGTTTATGACCACTGTGGTACATTGAATTATGTACTTCAACAAAAGGCATGTTCTTAAAATCCTCCTCATTCCTGTGGATGTGAACCCACTTGAAAATAGAGCCCTTTATGGGTTAAGTTTTGGACTCCTTTGTGAATAAGCATTGCCGAATGGAATCTGCTATGGACCTGGTAATAGTCTGATTATATTATCTCATAATCTGTAACAAATATTCTGTCATGTTGTGGTATGTTGATATGGGAATCCTGCACATGTGCATGATTGTTTTGTAAGTTTACAATTTCTGTCATAAAAATATATTTAAAAATAATAATAGGGTGGGTTGGGAGAAAATACACCAAATGTAAGGTAAGGACTATAGTAGTAAGATTTTGACAATATTCTTTCATCATTTGTAACAAATGTCTCACAACAATGCATTGAGGCATCAAACCAATACCAACATCTTGCATGTTTGCTTTGTAAGTTCACCAACATCATGCATGTTTGCTTTGTAAGTTCACAACTTTTACTATATACTTATTGTTTATGTGTGTTCATATATAAATGATATAAAAAATAATAATAGGGTGGTTTGGGGAAAAATACACCAAATGTAAGATACTTTGGTTGGTAGTAATATTTTGACGATGCTCTCTAATGATTAAAAGTGTTTCACACAACAATGCAAGGTATTGTTGGTAGGGTGAGGTATGATGTCCCTGCATGATGTTAAGTATGTTTGTTTTGTAAGTACAACTACTACTATACACTTATTGTTTATGTATGTTTATTTATTTGTGATTTACTTCAATAAATAAAAAAAATATGATCCCCTGCCAGCATTGTGTTACATAAGGAAAAAATGCCAAGTTGTTCTTTTTAAGAAAAAGCATATAGAAAAAAATTTTTTTTAAACAACTAAAATAAAAAAGTCCTCTTATTGATTCTACTAGCTCCAATATCTCAATGAATTTCTCAGAGAACTGGAGAATTCCTCTCTGCGCATTTTATTAATACCACCGTGAAACTGAGAAAATTCGTGCCATTACTCTTGTAATCACGGGCAAAAAATAAGTTTATTCTTATCAATCTGAATTCTGTGAAGCTGATGTTTGCCCCTTTAAAGTCCTGGGATCCTGCTTCAGATAATAATCACTTTACCTCAGGACAGTCAGTGGTCTTATTCATGTGTGTTATGGGAATGTACTATTATGAGGAGTACTGATATTAAGTATGCATAATATTTTTCTGGTTGTTAAACTGATGAAAACAATGGTCGATATTCAAGTATAAATGTGTGTTAAATAAAATATTAAAAGTGAAAAAAAAAAACAGGGTTCAGTTACTAAGGAGGGGGAAATGGAGGCTGGGGTAGGCAACCAGCAGCCTCTGACACAAGGTGTCTGTTTTTGTTAATATTATTTTAAAATCTCAGATGGTGGTAAAGCATTTGCCTAGTGTTTTCAGTACTACTCTGTTAAAGCTGGGAGACCTGAATCATTATTTCTTTTAGGGGGGAAAAAACAACTAAAACAAAACAAAATAAATTCTCAAGAATGTTAGAGCTGCAGGGATCTTCGAAATAATCTGGCACTTCTTCATTTTACAGTAAACTACAGCCTAAGAGGTGAAACAACTTAAAATGGAAATTATAATGCACTGGCAAGACATCTTGGGACAGGAAATTTGATCATCTCAAGCTGTTCCTACACACCCTTGCCTCTTAAGAATTAGTTAGAAACTTTAAGCAAAGTCGGAAAGTTATCCAACCCTTCAACCTGTATTGTTTCTTTCCATGAAACTTAACTGTACGAAGAGTTGCTGTTTGGCAACCAGCAAGATCAAGTAAAAGTTGTTATCACTCACGCTATTTATTTTTAGCAGTGAAAGGATTGTTGCCATTCTTAGCATCCTGTATTAATACTAGTCAGCATTTATTGAGAATTAGTTTGTAAGCTCCATGGAAGCAGGGAGAGTTTGTATATGTCGCACCTGCTGCAGTCCGTGTGCATGATACGTATCTTTTGGATGAGTGGCTATAGTGTGCATGAGGTGGCAGACACTGTGTTCAGCACTTCTCATGAGTTGTCTCATTTCATCCTCATAGCAACCCCATGAGGTAGATAATATCTGACACTAAAACTTCAAAATGTGCTGAAGGACACAAACATATTGAGTTTTGGGCCCTCAACCAGTCTGCCTGACTCCATCCTGAATTGCCAGGGAAGCTGGAGGTCTTAGATTGTAATTGATTATCATATGAAATGAATGAAACCACTATATTATTATTATTTCTTACTATTTGCAATTATGTGTGTGTCTATTTAGTAAAATAAAACCACTTAGGTCAAATATGAGGGCTTGTAAACGTCTGATAAGCTGATGTTATCTAGCAATCAAAAAATAAGTTGATTAATTAGCCTCATGAAAAACAACAGAAGAATAAAATAGGAGAAGTCTAAGGTTATTTGGGTGCTTTTTGGGAGGAGGGGGTAGGGTAGGGGTCAGTGGAGAATAATCATTCAATATAATTTCCATCTACCTCATTTGAAATGTTCTAAAGACTATCTTCTGAACCATAAATTCAATTTGAAAATGCTATCCTGTGGTGTTACTATATCTAGATCGTGTGTGAGAGACGTGGAGAGCTTACTTCCAGGATTTATTTCCTCAACCCTAAATCTTTTCCAGTGGAAATGATGAATTTGTACAGGAGTGGGAGAGAACAGAACACTGCAGGAATTGCAGCTCTGTGGCTGCTGGTCCACCTCCGCTGGGTGCGGTCACCTCTCGGGCTGAAGTGTGGTTTGCTGGCCTGGCGGGGGAGCGGCCGCGGTAGGCCTAATTCCAAGCCGCTGCCCCCATAATAGGGTGGCTGGTCGGACTCACCGCCACCCCTGAAGGGAGCTCGGCATGGGCGCAGAGTGCCCTCGGGTCTCCCCTTCTCGGCAGCCATGCTTCCGCGGCCGCCCCTCCTCCCGGATAGCGCCACACGATGCCTTATAAGGCAACACCCTTCTTCTTCTTTCTCCCTGCGGAGGTGCAGGGCGGAAAATTCCAGTCTGCCCTTTTCCCCGCCCCCGACGGCAGCAACAGCCAGGCACAAGGCGGGAAACTCAAGTCTGCCCTCTACCCCAGCAACAGCAGCCACCAATCCCTAAACCCTGCCACTTCCCCCGGCAACAGCAACAGCCAATCCCTAATCACCACCCCTCCCCCTTCCAGTACCTCCCACCGACCTTTCTCCCCAGTAACTGCTTGCGGCAACCAATCAGAACATGGCATAAGCTTCGACCAATCAGCCTTCCCCAGCCCCTATAAAACTGTAGCCACTTCCTCAATAAAGTTGGACCTGCGTGTTTACCTCGTCTCCGCGGTAGTTCTTCTGCCGTGCGCCCTCCAGTCCTGAGAGCCCCCGACAAGGGCCTGGCCTCCCTTGTCCCCAGTTCGTTGCCTGCTTCTCCGGGCGACCCCTTTGTCGCCGGCTTCGCCGGGCGACCCCGTCAGCCGAACTGCGCAACCCCTGTGAGACCGACCCCTCGTATGCTGCCGGACCGACCCCTCGTCCCAAGCCGGACCGACCCCTTGTCCCAAGCTGGACCGACCCCTTTTCCAAAGCTGGACCGGCCCCTCGTCCGCAGCCAGACCCCACCGCCACCGACCGAGCAAGCCGCCGCAGCTGGGGAAGGATTTTGTGTTTTTACACACATGGATTTTTTCTGGCTCGAGGTATTTCTAATGTTGGAAGCCTCTGCTAGGTGAGGATGATGCAGTCCTGTTTCTCAGACCCCTACAGAGAGATCCAAGCCACTGTGTCTGGGATAGAGCTAAGGCCTTGGTCTTGGCCTCGAAAGTTTTTGAATGGTGAGTATGGGGTAGAGACCACGTGGCCAAATTCCTTTAAGTTTTTAGTATTTCTATACCCCTCCTCCCCTCCCTATATTTCTAGAGCCTAGAAGTTCTCAGCTCTGGGTGCACATCAGAATCATCCGAGATGACTTAAAATGCTGATGCCCAGGTTCTGCCCCAAAGATGCAGATTTCATTGGTTTGGGGAGGAGTCGCTGGTAGTTCTCTTAGAAGAACCCCAGGCGTTTCCGGTGTGCAATCAAGGTTGAGAACCACTCTTGTAGCCTAACATGACTCCTGTTCCAGCAATCATCATTTTTCTTTGCTTTTTCCCATTCCTGTGTCCTGCTTTCCCCAGCATGAGGATCCTGCTTATGTTAATGACATTTTTGGGAATCGTCGACTGCTCTACATTAAATTAGAGTTGGAAAGGCAGGGAGTGTGTGTGAAAGGCACAGAATGAAGTGTATTTGAAAATTGCTGGGGTTTAATATATACCCAGGGGATCTGAATCTCTGGGCTGACCATATGATAGCCAAGCCCTGAGCCTCAACAGTCTTCAGCTCCTACACTCTGGTTTATTGGACTTACCCCACTCAGCTAACATGGAGGTGAAGAAGGTCAACCACCACACCATGGAGCCAAGAGTGCCTATAACTGAAAGCAGGAGGATTGCATCCAGCATCCCTGTGGAATCTAAGCCCCTTCTTGATGTAGATGTGGAGTGGGCACAACCATTCCAAGGTCCACAGGATGGAGGAATAGAATATGGATTAGAGTGGTCTTACTGATAATCTATTCATGAACTACTGTGATTAGTAATCGAAGAAAATGTGGCATAGGTGTGGAGAAAGTGGCCATGGTGGCTGCTGGGTGTGGGGAATGGGAAGAAGAGATGACATGTGGAGGCATTTTCGGAACTTGGAGTTGTCCTGGGTGATGCTGCAGGGACAGTTACCGGACATTGTATGTTCTCCCATGGTCCACTGGCTGGAACGTGGGAGAGTGTGGGCTATGATGTGGACCATTGACCATGAGGTGCAGCGGTGCTCAGAGATGTATTCACCAAATGCAATGAATATCTCATGATGATGGAGGAGATTGTTGCTACGGGGGGAGGAGTGGGGTGAGGGGGGTGGGGGATATATGGGGACCTCATATTTTTTGAATGTAATATTAAAAAAATAAAGACAAAAAAATCAATGAATATCTCTAACAAAAGAAAATATTGAAAAAAAAAGAACTAAAAAATTTTATTGTTTTTCTGTTGCTGTTACCTGTGAATGCAGATTACTAAGTAACAACAACAAAAAATTAGGTTAAATGAATGCTTCTCAAAAAATCCTTTAAAGAAGTAGACTCAAGAAGAACTGAAAACAATGAAAGTGGCCATTTTCATGGAAGAAATTGAGATGCTGTAAAACATCAAGCCCAAACAGTTTTCCGTTGAATAATTTTAAATTGTTTAGGATCAGATGGTTCTTACACTGCTTAAAATTGTTCTAGAATAGAGAAAGAGAAGTAAACCTTCTGAATTATTGTTAGGAAGCAAGTTCAGTATTGGTATCAAAACTGGATGAGGGTAACATTTAAAAACAAACAGCAGTGAAACAATCTAGTCTTTTTTAAGAATACTGATACAAAAATCCAAAATAAAGTATTAGCAAACAGAACCTAGTGATGCTTTAAAAGGATAACACTATAGCTAAGTGAGGTTCATTTTAACAAGTAAAAGATGGATCAATATTGGAAATCTGCTAATGTAATTATTTTGGAATAATGGATGGGAAACATTTTTTTTTATTTCAAAAGATGTGGCAACACACAGCAAATGGACACAGAGCAGACAATGGGGGGATACATCTTTAAAACAAACAAACAAAAAACAAGATGTGGCAAAAGCATTTGATGAAAGTCAATATATGTTTTGTATATACAAAAAAGTAAAACAGGAACAGACTGTATTAGAGAAATTTCTGTGAGTTATTTCCCTTATGCTTAATGGCAAAACACCATAAGCATTTTTAAAGGTTAGAAGGAGACAAGGATGCCCATGGCAACAACCACTCTTCTTAAAGAGATATAACAAGAAGTGTAGAAGTTCAAGTGAGCAGTGCTTTCCATGTTCCACGTAAATCATTTAATCCTCACAAAACCCTGCCAGAGAGATACTATTATTCCCATCTTGCTGATGAGGAAATGAAAGCAGAGAGAAGTTAAGAAACTTGCTGAAAACCATACTGCCTGCAAGTGGCAGAGCTGGGATTTGGATCTTTGTGTAAACTTCCCCTCCAGGAAGAAAATTAATGGTAAAAAGAGTCTTGAGTAAATGGAGATTGGAAGGTAATATTCTAAGGGTGGTGTGGCAGTTTGTCATTGTTTATGAACTCCAAAATAGATATTGGATTGTGTTTGTGAACTGGTCTGTTCTTCTGGGTGTATTAGGTTGTATTAAATGCAGAGGTTTCACTTTTACTTTATTAAATCAAGATTAGTGCTTTTATTTGACCACATCATTAGGGTGACTTCAATTGAGTCCCCATCCCCGTGGTGGGGAAAAAACAGACTCTCATATGGAAGTAGACACAGAGAAGCAGATACACAGGAAGAGAGAGTGCTGCGTAGCAAGGCCCCCGGAAGAGAGCTGAGCTGTTGGTCTACAGCTGACCTTGTGGAGAGAACAGAGCAGCTGAGTTTGAAAAGAGCGAACCCTGGGAAGAATGATGAGCCTTATGCCAGCCTACAGCAGAGATTGGTAGAAACTGGGACCACAGAACCTTAAGAAATAAGAGGAAGGCTGAATCTTGCAGACATCTCCTGCCATCTTGTGTCAACACGTGACAACCGACTTTGGGTGAGAAATTACCTCTTTTGGTACATTTAGTTGTATTCTTTAGGGCCTGGTAACTATAAGCTTCTACCCCAAATAAATACCCTTTATAAAAGCCAACAGAGTTCTGGTAGTTGTATCAGCACCCCTTTGGCTGACTAATACAGGTGGTATTCTCTCTAAATTTATTTATCAGTTAAGTTAATCCCCAATTCCAGTAAGGCTTTCTTAGCTTTAAAAAAATGATTCTAAATTTCCTCTACAGGGATAGTCAGGAATAGCCAGAAGAATTCTGTAAAGTCTAATGAGAAAGGACTTAAAGTTATAGTAATTCAGTGAGCATCGTAATGGCCCCAGGAATAGAGAAACAAATGTATGGCATAGAACCAGTATCAGCAAACCACAACCAGAAAGCCAGATGTGCCACATCCATTCACTTAAATATTATCTATGGCTAATTTCACAAGACAATGGCTGAACTGAATAGTTGTGATGGAGGCCATATGACTTGCAAAGCCAAAAATATTTAATATCTGGTCCTTTCCAGAAAGTTTGCCTACCCCTTATATAGAATAAAGTACAGATCCAAGTGTCTGTAAAATAGCATTTAAAAATAAATGGAACTATATGATTACGGGGGTTATCTTATTCATTTTACTGAATAGACACACACATAATTGCAAATAGTAAGAAATAATAAGTAATAATATAGTGAAAGAAAATGTAACTTTTATAAACTTGGTGTGGGACAAGCATTTCCAGAGATGTTATAAGCTAGGAACCATAAGGTGTTTTAAAATATGAGTACACACTAGAAAAAATTTAAATGGCAGGGAACAGACAAAACAAGGCTTAAAGACAAAGGACAAGCTTAGAAAATTACTGACAAAATGTGTTTAGCATGGCTTAGCATTTAGTGGCCAGGATTTGGTGGCAGACTACACACTACACACTAGCTCTTTAAGCAGAAAAAGATTTAATACAGGAATGTGGTGATTAATAAGTCTTTGGAAGGGCCAAAGGAGGAGATTCCAGATCTGGCTTACCAAGGCAACTGCTGCTCTCATATGCCAGGAAGCTACTGAGGAAGCTGCCATGTCCTCTGCTATTGGGTCCCAGGGGCACAGGTGTGAGCCAAGGTTAAAGAAGGTGCACACCATTGAGTCACACCATACGCAATGATTCCACAGCAGCAAAAGTGAAAGCCGTATGTACTTCATGTGCTGACTCAGTTTCTTGTGCAAGTCTCATATCAGGGTACCTGAATGGAGGAACGATATCACATTTTTAGTCCTAGCTGCTAGAGAGCTTGAGTTTTAGCTCTATTCAAATAGGAGGAGGTTAGGACAGGTCCTGAAGGAGCCTGGCATGTACCTAGGGAGAACTGTGGAAAGCTAACCTGGAAGAGAAGAATACCCAAATTAAAAAGAAATAGTCAAAGAAAAATACAGGTAACTGAAAAGCAGAAAACCAAACAGATCAATAAAAATAAAAGCTGTTCAACCTCATTATGGTAAAAAAAACTACAACTGTTATCACCAGTGACAAATCTGGTATATTGTCAAGGATGTGGGGAAAGAGGCACTCTCACACCACTTAAAATTCCAACAACCTTTCTAGATAGCAAAGAAAAGGTACTGACTTAGCATTCCTACTGCAGGAAATGTCTGCCAAGAAAAGGAGGTAAACTCATGAGGTTCAAAATAGTTTCATCCAAGGATGTGTATCAGAGTTTGCTTATAATTGCAAACTATTGCATGCAATCTAAAGACCTATCAAAAGTAGACAGATTTTTATGTAACATTTTATGTACCTAAGTATCTTTTAAAAATAAATAAAACATATATTTTAAAAAAGTAAACTTAGTAATTACATGATGATAAATTTACACTCTAAAGCTCCATACAGCATTTGAAAAAGAATGACATTATGCCAATTGATGGTATCACGTGGTGGTTAGGGACACAAGCTTTGGAACCAGACTACCTGTGCCTGAATTCTGATTCTAAGACTTACTAGCTGCGTGATCTTGGAATTTAATTTTTCAATGCCCCAGTTTTTTTTTTTGACATTTGTTCAATTACCAGAATTTATTTTATTTTTATTCAACTATCTCAGATGTGTTTTAAATTTGAATAACTTGGCAATATTAACAAATTCCAACATGAATAGAAAGTATTTTTGAATTCCATAACCATGATGACTTATTCTCTTGTCACAATATATTTTGAAAAGACAACCAGAGATGAAGGCAAGATACTTTAAGCCTATATTTGGGTGCAGATTTTGTGGCTTATACTGCAAAGGACTATTTTTGGTTTGAGATAGAAATTCTTTAAAAAAAATGGCAAACATAACCACAACCACAATACTAAGGGTGCATGGTTTTTGAGAAGTCCTCTGCACCAGGCACAGTTCGATGCCCCTTGCTCATGAAAGCACGATGTTGTTAATTTTATTGCCACCACTTTACAGATGAGGAAAGCAATGCAGAGGGGTGATAACTTGCTTAAAATGCCACAGCTAATGTGTTCTTTTATTTACAGGGGTTATTTATATTATAGGACTACACATGAGGACCTTACACTGGAAATAACTTGTAGGAGTTATCATAGGTCCTTTTGGTATTTTCTTTTTTTTTTTTTAAATTTTATTTTATTTATTCATTTTAAAAAATATATTACATTAAAAAAATATGAGGTCCCCATTCACCCCCACCACCCCCACCCCACCACTGCCCCCACAGTAACACTCTCCCCCATCATCATGACACATCCATTGCATCTGGTGAGTACATCTCTGTCAATGCCCCAGTTTTGTTAATTGTAAAATGAGGATAACAGCAGCACCCACTTGGCTGGGATTATATGAGAATTTAATGAGTTGATATAAGGTCTTCTTATTTCTCAATAAATATTAGATATTCTTGTGGTTGTTTGATGAAGATAGATGACCATGATGTGACATTTTGAGGGATAAAGTTTCAAAAGATCAAGTGCACTATGATTCCATTTCATAAGAAAAGCACTATGCGTGTGAGCACACACACACCAATGATAGAGACAACAACAGAACTTTCCAGAGTGTGTTCAAGATAGTAACAAAGGTCCTCGTCGAATGGAATTTCAGGTGATTTTACTTTATTTGCACTGTCCTAGATTGGTGTTTGCATATGTACTTGTGTTTTTGAAATGCCTTGTATAGTTTTAAAAAAAAGCCATTTTAAAAAGCTATTATACATCCAAATGGCCTGGGTTTAAATTCCCTCCTTTTATTATTTTGACTAAGTAAGACACAGCCCACGACTGGCAGACAGAGCCCAAGGTCCTTGACAAGGAGCCGGGGGTGCCAGCCATGCTTGGAAACTCGGTGGACCACACCAGGGGGCTTGAGGCCTCCTCGCAGGAGCCAGGCACCAGCTCAGATCACCATGGCAACCATGATTGGAGAGTTACAAAAGCAGATTTGAGGAAAGAAAGTGCCTTTCTTTATTGTCAAGGGCATAAAAATAAGCATTTAATTTCTATTTTTTGATGGGAATCCTCTCTCCTCTATCACCCAAGTCCCAGAGCAAGAAGCCTGTACAATCCAATCCTTTGACTACAGGTTCAAAAAACTAATGAATGATTTGGTATGTAAGCTCATTTCATAAACAGTCTTCTTCAGCAGATTTTCCCTGTTCTCTATGGAGATTATTGTTTAGTACACATGCTGGGGATGAGCTATTCAAATGAGTGGCACCCTCTTCAAAACAGGACTGGCAAATCTTTGAGTGCTTGGGAAACTTGATGAGGCGTGAACCCCACTTTCAGATCTGATTAGTGATGATTTTGCTTTTGTCTGACCCCTCTATTCATTGTTGGAATGCCTTCCTTATAGGAAGGTTACCATCATTAGAATTGATTTCTTTTGAGCCCCAAATCTACCTTTGTATAGCTTCCACCAATTGATTCTTAATCTAGATTAGAAGCAATTCTGAGAACATCTAATCCTTATCCTACTTCAGAGCCCTTCAAATAAAGGTCACTTTTACAGACCATTTAGGGAAGTAATATTTATTTATTGTCTATGATAGGGTATTTCAGGTGTTCTAAGGTACTAGGGGTATACAGATAAATCTCGACCCCCCATAGTCTGTTTGAAAAGCTGATATAGTCTCTCCTCCCTCTCCCTGTAACAATTTCCTTTTGATCTAGTTAATGCTTCAAAAATCAGGACAAATGTTATGCTTCTGAGAAGGTTTCCTGGTTCTCTCCAGAGAGTTGCCTGCCTTTTTTGCTGCTCCTTTCCCATTTGGTGTGAGGGTTTGTTTCAGTTCTATCGCCTCCATTAGAGTGACAGTCAGTCAAGCAGGCAGGAGGGCTCTGTCCATCTCTGATTCCCAAATGCCCATCCTACTCTGGGACTCTCTAAATGTTTGTCAAATGTGCAATGCGGTTAGCTCAGAGGACAGAGAAATAAGGCTCCCTATTTCTGATAGCCCTGTGAGTACAGCCTCAGGTGACATTTGTTTTTGGTCTGTTAGTTTTTAGAGCACTTGTGCTTCAGCTGCTGACAGACGAGCCACCCCTTTTTTTTTTTTTACCAAGCGAGATGTTATGGAGCTTTGAGAGCTCCAGCCAGGACCATGATGTGCTTTCAACATCCCTTCAGTGCAATATTTTTGAATGCCGATTCTCTCATCCAGCGTGGTCTTGAACTGTTAAAAATGGAGTTAACAGGATGCTTCTTGATGTGGAGTGATATCATATCTCCTCAGGATTGCCTACAAAGTCGCATGGTTGAGACCCAAAGGTGTCGCATGGTTGAGACCCAAAGGTGCTAAGGACCCTGTAGCAGTTTAATATAGTTATGAATTCCAAAAGGAAATATTGGATTATGTTTGTAAACTGATCTTTTCCTCTGGGTATACTAGATTATGTTGGATTCAGAGGTTTACTTGACTAAGTAATCAGGTAAACCTCTTGTGCCAGTAGGGCATTGAGTCCCCACCCCTTGGTGGGATAAAATAAAAGATAAAAGACATAGCAGAGGACAGAGTTGAGGGATTCTTAATGTTGGAGTTTTGATGTTGGAGTTTGAGGCTGAAGAATTAAGCATGAGACCCAGGAAGTAAGCACGCATAGGAAAGAGAAGAAAGCCCTGGGAAGAGAGGAACCCTGAACCCAGAAAGAAGCAAGCCCTGGGAAGAGAGGAACCCAGGAAACCTGAGCCCTGGCAGATGTTGGCAGCTATCTTGCTCCAACTCATGGAAATAGACTTTGGTGAGGGAAGTAACTTATGCTTTATGGCCTGGTATCTGTAAGTTCCTACCCGAAATAAATACCCTTTATAAAAACCAACCAATTTCTGGTATTTTGCATCAGCACCCCTTTGGCTGACTAATACAGACTGCACATCCCATGTTTAGAGAACTTCCAGAAGGTGGTGCCTGGCCCTTCTCTGCACAGCTTTCTGAGAGACACTGTTAGTGAACTTGCCCTATGCCCCTTGGCCCAACTCTCCCCGTGTCCAAGAGGGATAGGGCAAGGGGAGAGAATTAACCTCTCGGTGGGTAGGGAAGAGTGCATTGTTGGTGAAGAGAGACCATTTCTTTTGTTTTCCTCCCCAAAATAAGGGCTGGAAGACCCCAAATCCACTGAAGGTGACTGAACCACCCTGCTCTCCACCAGCTTGGGGACTAGTGGTCATTTGTGGTCTGAAAATTTCTGATGCTACTGAAATTATGCTCCAGGGATTGGAGAGAGATGTGGAGCCCAGCAGCAACTCCAGCAAAGCTGCCTCACTTTTGCCACTGGCATGGTAGGGCCATTTTCATGTTCTATGGGTCTAGTGGATGCTCTGAAAGGGGTGGCTGGCTGTCATCCTAGGTCCAGGAGAGAGTTGCCTTTGGGGAAGGGGATCCTGCAGCTTCCTCTGAGGGTGCTGAGAGAGGTAGGAAAAGGACAAATCCAATTGGATTTCTGGTGCTGGGGGGCTGTACAGGGAAGAGCCTTGGAAAACTGCTCCCCCTTCCAAAATGTACAAATGTGGTCCTGAGAGTCCATTTTGAGCCCTATTACAGAGAGGTGACTAATGTCCAGTCAGAGTTAGACAGAGAAACAGAGACACCAATGGAAAGGGGCTGTAAGTTAGGTAGGTGGGCAAGTGGACACTTGGGTCTACTTTTTGTGTCCTTCTGCCCAAACATTACAACATTAGGCCTGGAACAAGAGAGAGAGAGTATGTGGGAGCTGCAGGGCTGCAGCCTAACCTCCCCTGGGGAGGGATATGAATCATATATGAATTTGAAGAGTTAAAATGAGGAATGCATCTTTACAAACTGGATTTATGCTGTTCTAATTGAAAGAGATAAAAAAGTGATAGAATTGGATTGAGGTATTACTAGACCCCCTTCTTTCCAGCAGGGAGGGGCTTGCAGAAAAGATCCTTTTGGGCAGAGCCATTATTGGGGAAAAGAAGATCTTTCCATGACTATATTACCAATGAATTGAGATTACCAGTAAATCTATTTCTTTGGGTTTATTTGTAAAGAATTGATGAGTCTCAGAACTGTATCACCTTGGAGGTTGCTGGGAGTCTGGGTCACTTTTCTATGAAAATCGTCAAGGGCAAATTTTATTTTTAGGAATTTGCTTGTAAGTCACCTGGTCTGGTGAATAATGTATGGAGAGTTAGCTCCCTCCTCACTGTAGGTGTGTGGCAGAGAAATTGTGGGGAAGAGACAGGGTCTTGTACGCCTGCAAAGAGTGGGGTCCTTTTTCTGACTAAAGATGGAGATCTATCAGGAATATAAGAGCAAGTTACCCAGGCCAAGAAAGCCAGAAAACCCACTTGTTTTTTTGATCATCCATCCATCCATCCATCCATCCATCCATCCATCCATCCATCCATTGTGTCTCCCTTCCTGTGCTCCTTTGTGCAATTTATAACAACTGCATGCATATTTGTTTACTTCTGTTTATTGTCCCCCTTCTCCACTAGACCATAAGCTCCTGAGATCACAGCCATGTCTGTGGGGCTCACTATTCTATCTCTATTAGCAGTCCATGACCGGCATGTGGCAAGCACTCAATCCATATTTATTAAATGACTGCATAAATGAATACTCAATGGTGATCATTAAGATAATGTTCTTTAAATTGCTAGTTTTATTATAAGCTAAATGTCCTTGTCTCACTAGACTGTAATCCAAAATAAGATCACGTTTCCTTTTTAAGTATCCATGGTATAATGCTCCTCAATATCTCTACTGCAGAAATTCCCTCCCCAGGGCTCTTGAGATGCCGCTCCAGTGGACTTGGCTGTCAGTGCTGCTGCCCCCTGTAGTACTCCCGTTCTAGCTTCAGGGGAGTATGGACTGCTCTCTTCCTTTATACTTCCATCTCTAGCTTAGGCCAAGCTTTCCCTCCAATTCCCAGAAAACACACAGAATAATTGAAAACCATCACTAGAGCAGCTACATGCAGGGCCAGGACCCAAGCCTGTCCTCAGATGGTCCCTCCCAGGGGTTACTTCCCACTCTACCTCCTGGTCAGCTTCCACACAGCACTGGGAATACCCCAGGCATCTCTGGACCTCAGGGTCCAAGACCCTTGGCACCTACAAAGAAGATGTCGGTTTTTGCCTTCCCTTAAAATAATTTCACACCCAATTTCCCTTAGTTAATGAAATAGTCTGGGACATCAACATTCAGGTTTCTCCACTGAGCATAGTTCTTACCTGTGGGTAAGAGGTAGGAAACTAATACTGTGAAGGAATTTTCCAAAACCAAAATATGGTCTTCCATAAAAGCAAATTCCAGCCTCCTCTCATAGGAGGAAGAAACCACTTGCAGAAATTTAAAAAACCAAACAAACTTGCATCTATTTTCAGCCAGAGCATCCACTACATTATTGCAATCATAGTTTTTGCAGAACATTACTCATTTGAATGTCATGTTCTGATACCTTTGTTAGAAACCCAGTCATGACTTTATACTTTTATCACATATTTGCTTATTATTTAGTCAACAAATGTTTATTGAACATTTACAAATTTCCTATTTTCATGGAGATTACATTTTAGCATGGAGATCAGCAAATCATTTCTGTGAAGTGCCAAATAGTAAATATTTTAGGCTTTGGGGGGGGGGGCACATGGTCTCTTGCAACTACTCTGCCATTGTAGCCCTAAAAGAGCCATAGATAATACATAAAGGACTGAGTGAGCTGTGTTCTAATAAAACCTACTTTACAAAAACGATAGCTGGCCTGGGGTTGTAGTTTGCTGACCTCTGATTTGGACAATAAAAGAGATACATAAAGGAAGTGGACTTGGCCCAATGGATAGGGCGTCCACCTACCACATGGGAGGTCAGTGGTTCAAACCCGGGGTCTCCTTGAACCATGTGGAGCTGGCCCATGCGCAGTGCTGATGTGTGCAAGGAGTGCTGTGTCACGCAAGGGTGTCCCCCGCATAGGGGAGCCCCACACACAAGGAGTGCGCCCTGTAAGGAGAGCTGCCCAGTGTGAAAGAAAGTGCAGCCTGCCCAGGAATGGCGCTGCACACACGGAGAACTGACACAACAACAAGATGATGCAACAAAAAGAAAACACAGATTCTTGGTGCCGCTGATAAGGATAGAAGTGGTCATAGAAGAACACACAGTGAATGGACACAGAGAGCAGACAGCTGGGGGTAGGGTGGGGGTAGAGAACTTAAAAAAAAAAAAAAGAGATACATGATATGAAAGGTATAAATGAGATATATAATATGGAGGGTATGGTTAATGCCAAGAATAAAAATAAGGCATGGTGAGTAGCAGGGGACAGATCATGTAGGAATCTATGATGTGTGAGATTGGAAATCTTTGGAAGGTTTAAGCTGGGAAATGGTGTGATTTGACTTCCAGAAGATGTGGCTGCTGTGTGGAGCACACGATAGAAAGAATGGAAACTTGGAGATCAGATTGGAGGTTGTTGAAGTGGTCTTAATGAGAAGGAATGGTGACTGGTACTGGGATGGTAATGGTAAGGTGGTAAGAAGTGGTTGGATTCTAGATAGGTTTAGAAGGTAGAACTAGAAGGATTTGCTGATGGCCCAGATTTAAGTTGGAAGAGAAAGAGGGAAGTCAAGGATGACTCTAAGAGTTTAGCTTGGAAGCATGGCTTTCCATCTACTGAGATAAGAGAGAGGGGGGGAGGAGCAGGCTTTGGGCAGAAGAACAAGGGTATGGTTTGGGACGTGTTAAGTTTGAGATGCTTATCAGACATCCAAGTAAATATGTTTAGTAGGCAATGGATAGAAAAGTCTGAGTTTAATGCTGAGAGTGTGGATAGTTTAATGCAGCATGTGGATAGTCCATGATATCTGATGAGATTAGGCAGAGAGTGAGAATTGATGTAGAGGAGAGGTCCAAGGATTGAGCACTGAATGTGGAGGTCAGGAAGAGGAGCCGCACCAGCAGAGGAGACTGGGGAAGAGCACGGAGAGGTAGGAGAGAGGCGAAGGAGAAAGGGGTGGGGGCGACAAGGATGAGGGCTGAGCCTGTCTGCTTCTCAGGCTCTGCACTCTGGCTTTCTGTGATCTAAGGGTAGAGCTCAGCTGGATGGTTCTTGACTCTCACTGTTCTCTCTTGGAACACACATTTCATTTCCCTCTGTGGTTCCCTGCTGCTGCTTGCAGAGAACTCCCAGGCCATCACTCTTTCCTGATCCCTTTATCACCAGACAAGTTGCATTTTCTTCATGACTTGGCAACTTGGCAGGGAAATTGTACCTCCCAAATTGCTTATAATCCTTGGCTAAACTGCTCCTTTTGTATCGCAAAAGGAAGCCAGCAGAGGCAGAGAATGATTTCTGGAACAAAGAGGAGAATCTCCTGACAAAAATGTAGGCACATCACATACCCCTCTCTCCCTGGTCCCTGGGGCAGGATGAAATCTCTTGCCAATACAGCAATTTTCCTCTTATAGGGTAAAGAAACAGCCCTTCCTGAGAAGTGTACGAAGTATCCTGGCTTGCATATTGAAACAAACAGAATAGAACTGGTCTTTCATGGGTGGGTGGGTGTGTGTGTGCATGTGGAGGGGGAGTGTGGGTCGAGGAGGAGGGCAGGTAGAGGTGACAGAGAATGGCCTGAGGGCTCGAGCAGATTGGCCAAAGGATGGATGCAGAAATACTAGTGACAAAGGTGGTGGGCTTTTTCGTGCATCATCTTGAGTGACTTTGACCTTTAATTAGTGCAATGTTGAAGGGTGTGGATTGAGGCAATTGGTCCCCTACTTCTCCATCCTCTTTTGCCACAGCCAGATGATACCTGGCACCATGTGCTTGCATCTGCTGATGCTTTTGTTCTATTTTTTTCCTACTTCTGTTCAATTTGGATGTTTGGCACGACAGACTGAGGTTTGAAAAGAACACTCCAGCTGTCTTCTCCATGCCCACTCTTCCTGAATTATCTTGAAACCTGCTTGGCATTGCTTTCTTTAGTTTCCTGCTAAGCAGTGTCTTCAGCAGGCTTCTGTTTTGACATGGAATCATGTACATAGCTCCTCCTGTCAACAGTCTTCTCGGATTATTGATTACCTGCCTTTTAGGCCTCAAAACTCATAGTTGGGGGATGACCAGCTGTCCCTGAATAGAGCGGGAAGCCAGGGCCTCCACAGGGCCTCTCTATGGTTTGGGTCCTAAGCCAAGTAATATAAAGTCCACCCTGTGTTTCACGCAGCTCAGACCACACAATGTCTTTTAGATTGGTGGGATGCCCAACAGAGGGATTGATTTTAAGAATGTTTCAGTATTTATTTTTTGTTACCAGGCATTATCAATTCCAGAATAAAACGCTTGTTTATTGTCCTGGCTACAAGTAGAAACTCACCAAAAAAGACAGGGGAGAAAGAGGTATTTAGGCAGTAGAAAATGCATTATTTTAGCATATGCTACCAGAATTCTTTCAAGGAAGGAAGCTATTTTGGGAAAATATCTTGAAAAACCATTTCGGGATGAAAAAGGGAGGACCAAAAGTTTATGGGAGTCAATACAATCAAGGGAATTTTAAAGCTGCTGTGCAAAAGGTATCAAGGCTTGGGAAGAAGGAAAAAAAAGAGGGGGGATTGAGAGGTGGCCAGAGGTGAGTGAAGAGCCTCTGTTGGTAAGAAGGTAAAGAGTTTTCTGTATAGAGATGATGAGTGCGCCGCCAAACCCTCTGTTTCCGAGATCTTCTGTCAAATGCATCAGGCACACAAATGTACACACTCTGTGAGGTGTGTAATAGAGTGAATGTGTGTGTACGTGCACATATGTGTGAACATGTGGTACCTGCATGTACGTGTGTGTGCATGAGTTCGTGTGGGGTTTGAGTAGATGGAAGAAACTGAGATTCCTTTCAAGGTGACTGCAGAACAAGGATTGAATGATGAGATAATCCAGAAACTGAGCTAATACAGCAAGGGCGTCCGTAAGGTGTGAATTTCCAGAAATCTTGTGGATGGTTGAAATGAAATGGGAATTAGAGTCAATCTTATCTAGATTGGTGAGTCCAGCCATCTTGGGTTCCAGAGGCTCCATTACATTCTCGTAAAAATACAGAGGCTCAAGGCCAATAGACTTATAATCTGGCCATAACTGCCATCTACTCTCTAACAAAGCAAGCAATCTGAATTGTTCCTCTCCCTTTACATTTCTCTCTAGTTGCCATCTTCTGACAGCTTTCCATCTTCTCCTTTAACAAAGGCACTTTACCCTAATTTTAGCAGATATAACTGTCAGAGGTAAGGGTGTGCTTTTTTTCAATGCAAATTTCATTCTGGGCATTACAAATATAATTCAGTAAAAGCTTGTATGAGATGAATTAAACTTTTGTGCAATGTTCTGAGTGGCCAAAAAACACAAAAAAGGTGTATAGTGTTTCCCTGAAGCCTTAAATGTCTCTGCAGAAGTGAATTCATCTTATAATACAGCAGGTACCCTTTGGAGTGGGTCACCACTCCCCGTTCTCTATATCACTGTAGTATTACTGCATCATTAGTGTGTGTTAGTTGCTGAGCTTGAGTCATCAGATGCTAATCAGATAAGAAATTTATTAGTAATGAATCATATTAATTGTGCAAATATAAATGCAGAGCCAAAATAAATGCAGTGCCAATTTAAAATGGATGGTGAAGCTATCACAGCTATTTAGAATGCAATAAAAGTCCATTTTAGTAAGCATCACATAGTTTACCTGTAGCCCATTAAATGCACTTTAGAGATAGGCAAAGTGAAAAGTGTAATCTGGTTTTAAGCCTTTTCCACTAATATAAATTACCCAGATGAAGTATTTGGGCATGCATGCACTGCTAAATAAGGCAGAAAACTTTACCAACCAAACTTTTCTGTGACTGATACTCCTTATGGCTGTGTTAGGAATGAATCGTGCACTGTTAGTGAAAATTCCTCTTCAGGCTCTGAAGGCCAAACAGATCTCCCTCATTTCTGCTTCTTGCTAGTTTTCTGATCTTGGGCAAACCATTCAACTTCTCTGATCTTCAGCTTCCTTATGTGTAAAATTAGGCTAATTAACCCAGTGTGTATTGCTATTTAGGCTAAATAAGATAATATATGTGAAGTACTTCACAAGTCTGGTATATAATAAGTACTCAATAAAAGACAGCTATTATTATAAGATTGCAGTATTTAACTCCACACTATTATTTTAGAGTTAGAAGTGGCATTTATCCTATCCATGTGAGATGGAAATTTTAAATAAATAAAGTAAGCTTTTCCTTCCTGTTAAGCTGGATTTATTTGTTTATAGGAACATACTATGGCAACGGAAAGGAAATTAAAAAAAGATTTTAATAATCCAAAACCTCTTTTTGGATTCCTTTTCAGTTCTTGCCCATATGTAGATACATTTTGATATCACTGTAATCAGTGTACTTAGCATTATCCTATATTCTGCATTTTCATAAAATGTACTTATACTCTTGTTTTTGCATGGTCTCCGTAATTGTAATTTTTAGTGGTGCAAAATATTCAGTTGAGCTGGACCATAACTTGACAGTTGCTGCTTTTAATCACTTTCATTGTTTCTAGGTTTTATATACGTTGCAGAGATGAATAGCTTTTGTAGGTGTCAAGGATTATACATTTGGAGAACTGGAAGAGGTGGGGCCTTTGTGTGGGACTGAGGGCAGGGCGTTATAGCTGAGGTGTTTGGGGAGGAGGACTGTGGCTCCTCTGTGCTTCTAGAGAAGCATCTATAACCAGAGTGGGGTCCCAAAGGAGAAGACACTGGTACTGGCTACACAAAGCTGATTTATGGCAGGAGGCAGAGGGTATCTTGAGGTTTCCTTCTGAACTGACCTGCTTAGTTCACCAGGGAAGGGAAGGACATGGGAAATTGGGATCAAAGCCTTTTCTAGCAATGGGCAAAGAAAGAAAGCACTTTTGGAGGCAACCTCTGCTTCTGCTACTTTATAACTGTGATCTCATTTAAGCCTATGAAGTGTAATTAATGCTATAAGTTGAGTAGTATCTCATCTAAACAAATGGGGGAACTGAGGCACAGAGCGATTGAGTCGCTTGCCAAGGGCAGGACATTCCTGAACTGAGAGTGGCAGAACTCCGAGGGGCCGTCAGTCATTTGGGAGCCTCTGGGAGTGATGTTAACAGCCTTTACACTGGTAAAGGGCCAGGTTGGCAGAATAATTAAAAACAAGGCTAGCCTTTCCTGCTGAGTAAATTGAGACACTGCAGAATAAACAGAGAGAAAATGGCCATCTATGTCTCAGCAGAAGCTGACTGTATTTTCTCAGGAGCGTTTCACCTGAGTACGGCACCTTTAAGAACAGTGCAACCAGATTTGTGCATGTAAAACAGTTCCATATTTTAGGACCTTTGAAATGCCTGGGAGACACCATATAAACTCTAGCTCTTTGTGGTTGGAGAAGACTTCTTTGCTGTCATTCTCAAGCAATGACTGAGTCAACCAAATTGGTTTGACTAGAGCTATTTGGGCCCTGCATTGTTCTAGCTAGTAGGAGATATTATGAAAATGATCAGGTTAATTAAAATAATGAAAAGGCAGCAATTTTTGGCCTCTCATATTGGCAAATATGTATATGTATTTATGTATATTATATTCAATATATAAATAATATATGTAATATATTTAGAAATAAATGAATATATATATGTTTGTATTTATTTTTATATATGTACATGTCTTAAAACATTATTACAGTTCCTGGAAATTCATCAGGAGGAAATATGTAACACTGGGTCTAAATAGGTTTTTGTTTTTTTTAAATTAATTTATTGCCTCCCCTGTCGTTTTGTGCTCACTGACAGCTTTCTGTGTCCATTTGCTGTGTGTTCTTCTGTGTCTGCTTGTCTTCTCTTTAGGCAGCACTGGGAACTGAACCTGGGACCTTCTGTAGTGTGAGAGAGACACTCAATCTCTTGCACCACCTCAGCTCCCTGGTCTGCTGTGTCTCTTATTGTCTCTCCTCTATGTCTCTTTTTCTTGTGTCACCTTGCTGTGCCAACTCTCCGTGCAGGCCAGCACTCTGCATGGGCCAGCTCTCTGCTCAGGCCAGCTTGCTGTGGAGGCCAGTGTGCCTTCACTAGGAGGCCCTGGGAATCAAACGCTGGAACTCCTATATGGTAAATGGGAGCCCAATTGCTTGAGCTATATCTGCTTCCCTAAATAAGTTATTTGCTACATCTTTTTTTTTTACTCAAAGGTCAGGATTTAATACAATTAATAATTCATACAGCTTCATCAAGGACACACATAATAGGAAGGAAAAATAAAACAATTGTGGAGACTTAAGGAGGAAGCTACTTGGTTTATTTTCATAGTCATAGTCATAGTCTGATACCATACTACCAGATTCTTACAGTGATCTTTAGAGAAGCAAGTTGACTTCTATCTATACTTGCTCATCTGACTGAGCTGAATACTAATAATAACTAGCTGTTTGACTATATGTCAAACACCACTAGGATCTTTATAATAATTTTCTCATTAAATAATTTCAAAAATTCTCTGGGGTCAGTAGGTCCTATTATTGTACACATCTTACAATCATGAACCCTGAGGCTCAAAGAACTGAAGTTACTCAAGGGAACAAAAGAGAGATTATTTTGTCTAAACACTGATCAAGAATATTGCTAACTCAGGAGCCATGTTATTCAGCAAAAACAAGAACTTACGAAAATAAGAATATTTTATTTTTGCCTTAGCCAGAAGTTGACATAATACTCTCATGACTTATAAAGCCAACTGTGTTTTTCCCCTTGCCTTTCCTTGATCTTGAAATCATATACAGCTAGCAAGTGATCCAAAGAAAAACTCCCAAATTGTGAAGAAAACAGACCACTTTCTCTTCAGAAAAATCAAAGCTAGAATGTATAGCTCTCTGAATTTCCACACAATAGCCTTAGAACAAGTGACTTTGCCTTGGATGGCTCAGGAAAGGACAAACTCTCTCCTTCCAAATCACGCCTGTCGATGAACACCTATTGCTAATTAGCAAACCCAGCGTTTGGATTGGATGCCTTCTAAGAGGAAGAGGAAAGACTTCAAACTGCTCATACCTACCAAGTCTGGACTCTGAAGGAAAAGATTATTAATTTGGGTTAACAAAATGAGTGCTTCCAGACCACTTACTCCAAATTCACATTCTGTCAGACAGTCCAAGAGAAAGGCCAAGTACCTGCCTAACCTGAAGGCTGAGGGCCCCACAAGACAGCACCGCTGTCTTCAGGTAGAACTGCTTTCTATGGCAGCTTCTCCTCTGCCTCCTGGTTAGGTCCAAAGGTGCCAGGGTGTTCTCACAGCCATTAACAGTCATCCTTTCTTTAAGAATTTCAAACTATTAATACATACCAGTCTGGTTTTATTTTTCCTTTTGCATCTAGGCACGGCTGTAATATGTTCTAGCCTGGTTTGAAAACTATAAACCCATTGAAATTAAAAGATGAAATACAAAAATAATACAGGGGCCAAATACCCTGGTATGAGGTAGTCAATAGTATAGTTTATAGTCAAATCATCCCACCCCAGCCTTCCCAGAGGCTGGAGAAGCTTTAGCACAGTCAAGAAGCCACAGGCAGCTACTGCAAGTCTCCTCCAAGACCACGTGGTCACCAGGGTCCAAGAGTCAAGTTCGAAATGGCAATGAAACTAAGACCAAGTTGTGTTGTTCTAGCTACAGGAAGCCTCTGTATTTTCTGGAAGAGTTTCTGCTCCAGCCCCTCTGCTGGGATGTTATCTCCCAAGCTGCAGTGAGGTTTGGAAATTAATATTGCAAGCTACTTTGTCTAGATATCTATCATCAAGAATCTCTTGCAGCATCTCATCTTCAAGCTGCCCCTCCAGGCTCGGGATCACAACCTTGGACCCCTCGGCAGTCTCTGGGCAAAAGTTAGCTAAGTAGGCCAGCTTAAACTTGTGAAGCTTTTTTGGAGCAGCAAACTCTGGACACGGGCACTGGTCTCTGTTTTTGAACTGAATAGGGCTGTGTGGTTTAAAATTTTCATGAAGACCTCTGAGAGTGCCTGTTCACCCTCTGCACTCTCATTCTGCTGCTTTCAAGGTTCCAGAAGCACGTGAACTTCTGAATTTAGAAGCGGCTCAGCTGTTTCAAACTCTTTGGTAAATTTAAACTGCGAAGCATCCTCTTCCACATTGTTGTGGGTCTGTAGTTCTCCGGTGCTTGCCGTCATGGCTGTGCCTAGTGCCTGCCCCTACAGGCTTTTTATGATAGTAAAAATTTGGAAAATACCTAAATGTCCAATGATGGGAGAATGGATAAAAGATTCTGCACATCTTGTAGTATGGAATTGATTTTTTAAAAAATTAATGCTTGTCAATAATATTTAATGACATGGGAAAATATTCAGTTTTTTAAAAAAAATAGTATTTATAAAATGGTTCCAGTTTTGCAAAGAAAATAAAAAGGATTCATGAAAAAACAACTGGAAATTAACGCATCAACCTGTCAAAATGTGAATGGTGATTATTCTGGGAGGTCAAAGTAGGGGTTTTAAATTTTCCTCTTCATTCTTTCCTGTAAAGTTTATACATTTTCTTCAAATGAGCATGACAAAGATACATAGTAAAATATCTGTGCACATGAAGACAGCAGAGAGCCAACACACTGTCTAGATTTTCCTAAATTATCCCAATTTTCAAGTTCTGTCCTATTGTCGGACCATGGGATTTGATTTTGGCTTGGAAAATATTGTGCTGCAAGAATTTGGGGAAGAAGAAGTCAATGTTTTTTTCTAAGGAGAGATCTTGGCTGAATTGTTTTAGAGAATAGTAGTCTGGGTTGGTCAGATGGAAGGTGGAGGGCAGCTAGGGTTTAGTGGAGAGAGCACTGAACTGTGAGTTGGTATGGGAGAGAGGAGATGGGTGGGTATAGTTTCAAGTCCAGGTCCAAAGTTACCTACATTGGCTTAATCCCACAAAATCTCAACATAGTTGTAAAATGGGAACAATAATGACCATCTTGAAGGGTTGTAGTGCAGAGCCAATGATATAATGTATATAAAAGGGGTGGCAAGGAGTCCAGCTACCCCAGAGTGTGCAATAAAACATATCCAGTGATGGTTTACCTCTTTGCCTGTCAAATCAAGGAATGGAAATAGATGATTGCTAAATTCCCTTTCCTCTTTAAAACATCTATGATATTTAAAAAGCTTTAGCGTGGAGAATTTAATATTCTCTTTTGTTTTTATTTTTCCTCCTTTATCAAAGAATGAGTTATTGTAGCACACTCATTTAGATTGAGGACTAAAGTAGCAGTGTTTGAAATGAACCTCTGTGAGCAAATGGGCTTAGAAGAAGCCTGAAGTTCCCCAGGTGAAGGATGATGAGGGATGAGGTGATTGGGTGCCTTTGTCTCCTACCCCTTTCTGGAAAGTCTCATTTCATTACCAAAGGACTCTGAGTTTTATTTTCTCTGAAGAAGTGGTTCTCAAGCTTTATTGCAAATTACAATCACCTGGAGAGTTTTAAAAACCATCCCGAGGTGTCAGCAGTACCCCATACCAATTAAATCTGGGTAGATTCCAGGCATTGGTAGTCTTTAAAGCTCCTCAGATGATTCTAATGTGTATCCAAGGTTAAGAGCCACGTCCTACAGTGAATGTAGGGCTCAGAAGTCACTGTGACTCCCACATGCAAACCCTCCGCTGAGTGGAGAGGGGCAACTCTTCCCTCCAACATGTTCCAGGTAGCAATGAGGATCTGACATCAACTGAGGAGAGTAAAACGGGAGGAATCTTATGACTGCTTTTTATGGATGTCATCCTGACACAGTAGCTGCGTTGCTGTAGGGTTGTAGCACTCACCTGTGATCTAGCAGAACATGCTTTGGAGGGAGGAGGTACTGCAAACTCCATCTCATCTTGCTGATCACTTGACAGAGGAAGAAACCGAGGCTGCCATGGCATGCCTCAGAAACGAGCCCAGATTCTCTGCTTTCTCACTCATATCCTTTATCCTACGCCATGTACTCTCCATACTGTAGCAATGCATGTGAAGGCATGAAAATAAAATGTCCTTTCTCCAGATAGTAGCATGTTTGTCATACAGCAGTTCTCCATAATTGTTTCAGGGCAACATAAAAAAGTGAGAAAAAAGGAAGTGATCTGTCAATGTTTCTTTTTGAGGCCTAGGTCCTCAAAACACCCTATGAGCTAAGTAGAAGACAGGCTCTTGATGATGTGATGGTGCTCCTTTCCAGAGGGACACAGTTTCTGTTGTGAGCCTCTTGTTTGTAGACAAAAGCAGGCAAGCAGAAAATATCCTGGCTCAAGTGTGATCAACACATTTGAAAACATCTTTCTGTTAAGACAGGAGACAGGGATAGTGCATACTTTGATCTATATTTAGAAAAATCTATAATGATATCCCCCAAATTAACCTCTGTAAGAAAAATAGATATGTCTGACATGAACCTTAGGATTACATATACTTGACGATCTCCAGAAGAATCTCATACCTAAAGATGTCCACTAGATGGCAGCATTCATATGGCTAAAATATTAACATTTTTTGGCATAGAAAAAGGGATTTTTTTTTTTTTAATACACTGATTGGAGTTTGGAACTCAAAATGTTTTATGGATGTAAATCTACTACTGAAGTATTCCAAAACATAGCATATACTTAGTATGTAACTGATTTTTACTATCATTGTGTAAAATATCACATTGGCATTCTTACTATAATTCTTACTATCATTACTTAAATCATGTGTGATTTAAGCAGGTTTAATGTCATGGCTGCAAGTCCTTTGCTGGCTATCACCACCTTTGCTTGGCTAATCTTAACTTTTTCTGGGCTAATAATAAATTCTTCAAAAGGCATTAGATGTTTATTTATTAAATGGCTCTAGAATTAGCCACACAGCTAGGATCCTGCTAATTACTAGGCTAATCACGATTTTCATGCAGTTATATGATGTAGTCAATTTCTGCTTTTTCTACCATGATTTAACATTAATTGTGGTCCATTTTTTGACATTTTGTGTACGCAATATATTAATTACTTAGACAGGTTTTTACTGTGTGCCAGACCCTGCATGAGCTGCTGGCAATGCAGAATAAAAGTTTCGAGGAGACGGTACCCTACTGGGGCATACCTTGATGTGTATAAAGCACATGCTTTAGTAATTCATGAATTCTTTTAAAAAAAACTTTTAAGATTTAGGTTCTTATTTTTTTGACTATAGAAAGTTCTTTCAGAATTAGCTGGGTGATTGGGAAAAAGGAAAAAGGCTTGGACCTGGCCACAACAGTGGTGTTTTTCCAAATGTAAAGATTGTTACGAGAAGACTGATGCCAGACGTGTCCACTGGGGACCAGGGCCCCACTGCAGCTGTCCTTCTACTGGCACCATCTGTCATCTTTGGGACCCTTCCACACAGCTAACACAAAGTAAGGAATATGTGGACAGTCTGGTTAATTTAGTTAAATAAATAAAAACACACAGAGTCTGGCCAACTAATAGCACGAGTCACCATGCTGGGTTGGCAAGTTAAATCTCCCTTTTTAAAACACTTGATGGTCGATAAAGCATGTTCAAATACGTCACACGTGAATTGAACGACCCTGTGCTCAGAAAATGAGGCGATCAGCCCCAGATCACAGAGCTAGTCAGTAAAAAGAGGGTTCTGAAGTAGAGTGATAGCAGTGCACTTCGGAGGCACCCAGTCATTTGCTATAGTACCACGGCTATTATTTATTAGCAGCCTGGCCATTGGTGCCCAGTGGCGTAGGATGTTATGCTCTTTCTGGTTTAGTGATGTATAGCCTGAGATCTTCAGATGATTCTTTAAGCTCCTGCTCTGGTTGTGTGTGCCTGATCCTCAACTTCTGCTCCCTGGTTCCTTTTGCACGCGGTGTTCACCTGCTTGACTTGTTTTTTAGCGCAGGGTGGGAGGAGGGGAGGGCCTTGTCTTTCTGTGGTGGGAGGATCATAAGCCACCCGGCATTGTTACTGGACAGAGTGTAAATTAAGCAACAGGCATTTCTGGAGATGAAATTTGAAAAGACTATTCCTCATGCTATCAGCCTGGAAAGGGCTGTCCTTGCTGCAGAGAGTGTGACTTGAGAGTGATGCTCATTTATAACCTGGGCCACGGGTGGTCTCACCGGTGCAGAGCCTGTTAAAGAACACTGAAATGTTAAAGGGAAAGCTGTTGCCTGTGACCTTATAAAATGGGCTTGCTGTTTCCAAAGACAACTAAAACAAACAAACAGAAAAAGGAAACTGCACAAAAAGTTGAAACGGCTAAATGTTGGAAGAGTATGAGTCAACATGAGGAAGGGTGCCCAGGGTCCCTGGGATTGGAATTTTCCATGAAGAAACACATGTCTTTAGAAAACTGGTAGCACCTTTTGACATTTGCTAAGTAATTTTGATGATTGACTTTTCAATTGAGTTTCTGTAGTGAGAAAAGGAGGGGTGTGAGGAAAAAGCAATTTTCCCAATGGGAGTATAAAATCCCTCAGCCTAATGAAATGTTTTCTCTGGTTTAGAGATAACAACCCACTTTTGAGTTTTATGCCTAATATTGATTCTTTGTGTATTTTTTATAGAAGCCTTGATGAAATTCAGTTAATTGTATTTTATTAGACTGTGAGATTGTCTTTTGTAATATCCTGCAATCTTCCTCACTCGCAGCTCCTCATTCCACCTCCCTTCTCTCTATCAATAGTTTAACTTTGATGGATGGTTCGTGGCAGTTGAAAAAAAAATCAGACTCACACTCTGCCTTTTTGATCTCCTTCCAGTTTGCACAATTGCAAAAGCGCTGAAAAAGCCAGCTTCTTTTAAGCGGCATGATGCTGAAATATGGTCATTAAATCCTGATGGGCTTTTCATTCTGAATCCCATAATTTTAAGAACTGCTTTCTAAGATGGTTGGATAAATGCAGAAAATACAATAAGGTGGAGTGAGGTCCCAAGGCAGCTTTTCAATCTACGGGGTGCCAAGTTTACTTACAAACACTACGAGAGGTTGTCAGTTATTAGGGTCCGCTTCACTAAGCAAAGATGACCCGGGAAAACGACATGGCAGGTTTGGAGGAGTCAGCAGTTTGATGGCTGGGTGGTGGGTGCTGCTGTGAATTCCATGTTCTTATAGTCTTGGTGCTTATTAATTGAAGATATTTTCTTGGGAGAACTGCTTTGCTATTGGGCAATAAGATGAGTGACGTCTTGTGATAAGGGTTCGCATGAAAAATTTGGACAAGAAGACTCTGTTTATAGAAACTGTAATCTCTATTGAACGACTGGGCTGGGCATGGGAAGAGGAATTAAATTTAGAACCGCTTAAATAACAGAAAGATTCTGACTGATTTAAACCCAGTACATGAAAGAATAATGAAAATGAAAGGAAATAGACAAGATGTTGCAGTGCAAATAGTTTTGCCCTAGGATTTTGAAGACTTGGATTTTAGTCCGGATTTTATGACTTAGGAGCTGTATCTTCTTGGGTAAGTCATTTAAATTCTCTGAGCCTTAGTTGCTTATCTGTAAAATAAAGTCTTCTAGGGGCCTATTATGGGTTAGACCAAGAACATCACATGTGTTTTCCAACTTAACCATCTCAAGAACTTCTGAGATAGGCACTGTTATTATTATTCCTATTATACATATGAGAAACCCGAGGCACATAGAAGGTTGGTAACATTCCCAAGTCAGTGATAGAGGCATGATTTGGACCCTATGGTCTGAGACTAGAGTCTACAACCCTGGGGAGGGAATCCTTGTCTTGCTTACAAAATTGTGGCATGGATCAAATATGGAGTTAATTTTTATGAAAAGCGTTCTATAAAATAAAAAGACATGTGCAAATAAGACGGTGTTGATATCCCTTAAGTACAAGTAGCCTCCTTCATGGTAGCTACGGAAACTGCGTAGACCCCAGGCTATAGATTCAAGGGTCAGGAGGCTGCTTTGCATAGTAGATGAGTGTATTAGTCAGCCAAAGGGGTGTTGATGCAAAATACCAGAAATTGGTTGGTTTTTTTAAAGGGTATTTATTTGGGGTAGGAGCTTACAGATACCAGGCCATAAAGCATAAGTTACTTCCCTCACCAAAGTCTATTTTCAAGTGTTGGAGCAAGATGGCTGCCAACGGCTGCGAGGGTTCAGGCTTCCTGGGTTCCTCCCTTCCAGGGTCTTATTTCTCTCTGGGTTCAGGGTTCCTATCTTCCAAGGGCTTGCTTTTCCTGGGCTCAGTGTTCCTCTCTTCCTGGGACTTGCATCTCTTTTCTCTGAGAGCTTATTTCCTGGGGCTCCAGATTAAGGTTTCAGCATCAAACTCCAACATATTTTTTTTCTTCCCATTCCCCGCCCCGCCCCTCCCCCCCAGTTGTCTGTTCTCTGTGTCCATTCGCTGTGTGTTCTTCTGTGTCCACTTGTAGTTTTGTCAGTGGCACCCGGAATCTGTGTCTCATTTTGTCGCATCATCTTTCTGCATTTCAGCTCTCTGTGTGTGCGGTGCCATTTCTGGGCAGGCTGCACTTTTTTCACATGGGGCAGCTCTCCTTATGGGGCACAATCCTTGCACGTGGGGCTCCTCCATGCAGGGGACACCCCTGCGTGGCACGGCACTCCTTGCGTGCATCAGCACTGCACGTGGGCCAGCTCATCACGCGGGTCAGGAGGCCAGGGGTTTGAACTTTGGACCTCCCATTTGGTAGGTGGACGCCCTATCCATTGAGCCAAATCCACTTCCCAAAACTCCAATATTAAGAACCCTCAACTCTGACCTTTGCCATGCCATTCATCTGTAAGTCCCCACCCTCCAAGTGGTAGGAACTCAACACCCTAATGTTGTGGCCCAATTAGAGCCCTAATCATAACTTAATCATGCCCAGGTACAGACCAGATTACAACCATAATCCAATAACTATTTTTGGAATTCATAACTATATCAAACTGCTACACTGAGCATGGGGGTAAATTTTGGAGTCAGTTACACCAGAGTTCAAATCCAGGTTCCATCATTTACTAGTTCAGTGTGACCATTCTAAATAACCCTCTGTAGGATGAGAACCCTACTGTTTTATTTCTAGGGTTGTTGAGAAGGTTAGAGGAAATCATTCTTGTGACGTATTCAGTTCAATATCTGGCCTAGAACTACTCATTGCACATTAGCTGGCCATGTTAATACTGTTTTCAGCCATGCAGTTTTAATGCCAGGCATTTTTTTGGGTGGAAAAAACTGTAAATATTTTGGCTATTTGTATGGATCCAAAGCAAAGCATAGATGTTCTGTTCTCTGGGCTACCTCTACCTATCAGTGGGGGCTTGCTCAGCATTTGGGCTGCCTGTATTTTGGTCTGTTTGGTTCACTATTCAATCAAGTGGCAATTTCTAGAGATCATGCTTGGGAAAAGAGCCAAGTTAATTTGATGATCATAATGTCGTTAAATAGTCCACGTTTAGGCACTTTAATGTTTAAGACATTTTAATGGCCAATGTAATGCTTACTCTATTCCCTCCCAATCTCTGGCCTCAATTTAAATCATTCTAGAATGTTTAATACATCTTGTATAAGCAGCCTAAAGTCATATCAATAGAATGGAATAATAAAAATTACTGTTTTATAACTACAATAACAATATAAATAATTGAAGAATACTTTATAGTTTAACAATGGATTTTCCCATAGACCATCAAATAAATGGCTAATTTGATGGTTACATAAGCATTCTGGCATGAGAGTAGAGAAGTTTCAAGTATTGGCCTTGGAATCAGACTGACCTGCTTTCTGTTTCCACCATTGTCCCTTAGGAACTTCATGATCTGAGCCAAGTCACAGACCCTCTCTGAGCCTCAGTTTCCTCATCTGTCAAATGAGACAAACCACAGGTTTTGCCTTGGGTTGAAGCGAGGAATCAATATAGGAATACCCATAAAGCACTTGATTCAGTGCCCAGCATACCTAAGTGATTGATAAATATTGGTTTCCAATATTACCACTGTTTCTATTATTTTAAGTTGATATAAAAATGAAGGTCTTCCAGTCCCAGTATCAGCTGTTCACCCACGTTAATAGAGGCTGCACTCTAAAGTGCAGTGCAAAACCACCATGTAAGCCTTGGTGGTGGCTTAAACCCAGGATTCTGTCCTATCCCTGGTCATTTGCCTCCAGCCTCTAAGAGGTTGGTAAGATGGACAAAGGAGTGATAGGTGAGAAGAGGATTTTGGTGGGAATTGTTGGTGTATAGTGAGTCCCCCACTTCCATAAAAGAAAAGGATGGGGTCCAGAAAGAGAATTTTTAAGGATTCTAACCAGAAAATATAATATGTGTCTCGGCAGTGTGGTGGGCACCATGGAGTGGTGCATAAAATTCATTTCCAGAAATCTAAAGGGTAAGAAACTGACTGGCTAGTAGTTGTGAGAATAGAGAGAAGGAGGGTTTGCTACTGCTTTCAGGTTGGCTACACTCCCAGGGTCTCTCTAGACAGAGGAAGTGGATCCTGTGGGACAGCTTGGGGCTGTCTGCGATCCTTCCCTCCCATGGGGGAGGGAGAGGACTTCTGGATTCCCAGGGGCTTAAGCAGGACCATAGTGCCAGCTGGAAGACATGCGTTAGCCTAAGTCAACAGAACTACAGGAGAGGAACCCCCAGTGATGGGGAGAGGAGGGTGTATCTCAGGCACTCAAGGAAGAGCCCCAGGAGGGAACCTGAGTGCCCCAATGCTAGGTCACCCCAATGTGAGACTTCTTTTCCTTCTCTCCCTCATCTGTTGCTCCTAGAAGAGTCAGAAACTATGACTAACAAAGTTGAGGAGAAAGGAAGAATATACAAGTGGGTAAAGAGAAGTCAAATGCCACCGTCTCTCACTGCAGACAGCCAGCCTGCTCTGCCCGGCTGTGAACATGGATAGGCTGGGAGAGAGAACAAAGAAGTGGAAAGTTTTCTCTATTCCAGTGGACAGAAAATATATATTACTGATCCACGCCTTCTATGATTACTTTAAAGTATCCAGAAAAGTCATGGAACTTGCCCAAAAGGTGATCCAGGGGCCAGAAACAGTCCCATGGAATGAAGTGAGAGGGATGGTGAGATAGAATTGAACCTGCCCTTTCATCAAGTACTCCAAAGTTATGCTTGTTCAGCATAGTGGTAATGCCATTATGTTCTTCCAATAGTGACCAGATAAGTATTGTCATGAGATGTAATAACTACAGTTCCACAGATGAGGTAACTAAAACTTAAGGGGAGAAGGGGTTTGTGTAAAATCTCAGACTGAAGAAAAGCAAAAGCAGGATCTGAACTCTGGCTTCCTGATGCGGTTTGGTCCACCAGGCCACAGAGCTTCTGACATCACAATCAGAAATGGCTGCTGAACAAAAATCCCTGAGGACCTCAGAGCCGAAAGCAGATTCTCAGAAAGTCAGGAAGTACCTGCCAGGAGCCCTGCTTCCAGCTTGCAAACTCTCTTTCTCCTGGACTGAGATGTAGTTAAAGACCAAGTCTTTTCCTTTTAGCACAAATACGCTTGAGAGACCTTTCCCATGTGATACCCATGGCATTCTTGTGATCAGTAGATCCTTGCCCAGAAATTATGCTTTTGCTTGCTTCCATGGACATAGAGAAGGACCTGCTCCTTAATGCCTCAGATGAGTAGGAACATTTCTGCCAAAGGGAAGATGATAAAAGAGGACTCCCTCCAGTGCAACGGCTTCCTGATCATGCCCTCAGAGCGGGCTGTGGGTTTTAGGCCAACCCCTCTGTGTCACCCCTATGTGTGAGCAGGACCAACTTAGGGGGCCACAATTGCCCTTCATGCAAGTCCTCAGTCCTTTGACCAAAGGCTAGAGCTAGTGGCTGGAAGAGCTAAATATTGTATTGCACTGTATTGTGTAGTCACTAAAGGAAAAAAAAAAATCCCAAAAAACAAGAATCTTCAACTAGTCTCTCTCTCAACATGTTCTGAGGCTTTTATTTTGCTGAGATGACAGAAAGAAAATCAAGTCTGCAGCCAGTCCGCTCTGATTTTGCAGATCCTAAAAAAGCAACCTTGTCTTATCAAGGATGATTGAAGAAGAGGAATGTATTTAGCTCAGAAACAAACAAATACTTAGGGAGACATGAGAGGGTCATCAAACTGAAAAGGCATAGGCTTGTCCTTTGTGACCCCAGCAGGGAGATCTAGAGCAGGGGGAAAAAAGTAGCATGGAAACAGACATGGGCTCAATAATATGAACAACTTCCTAGCTTCCAGTACCTAGAAGTCATGCTGTTCTTTGCAGAACAAAAAAAAAAAAAAAAAGTAACCAAACAGACCACTTTGCAGCTGGTCCTTTCCTAACACCTCTCCCCAAAGCTAGCTGTTATGCTGCTGGTACAATGAATAACAGAGGCTGAGCATGGGGTGTGAAGTTTATCTGGATGAAAATTTTTATAGGGGGGTTTTTCAGCTTGATGGTATTATCCCCTCCCAATGGGGTGCAGAAAAGAGCATGGAATTTGGAATCAGACTGCCATTGGTTCCAGTCCTGGCTCTGCTGCTCATGCTAGGGCAGGCGATTTGAACTTTCCAAGGACTTCTTAAACTCCTTTGTTCCAAGGACCCCTTTGCCAGTCAGGTGAAAACCACAGACCCCTTACCAAGTCCACATTATACTGTGTATTATTTAATAAACATATCACACCCACACATACATGTCCCCACAAGAATGTTTTTTTGAATTTAAATTCAACTTCATTGACCCCTTCTTAAGAATCCCTGCTCTAAGCCTTAGTTGCCCCATTGGTAAGTGGGAAAAAAAAAAGTCACCTGCCTCATAGGGTAGTTGTGAGAATCAAATGATTACTGTGGCCTGGCTTTTATGGCATTTATATATAAATGGAGGCCTCAAAAGGCATTCTATCTTGTTTCAAGATTACAATGTTTAAAAATATATAATATAACTAAATTTTACATTCCATAAAATTGAGTAACATTATAATTACAAGTCGAAATACCTAGTGCATTAAAGAGGTGATTTGTTCTTAACCACTGATGAGTCTGAGTTTTTTGTTAATAGTGGTTCTTTCTAAACATCGGTGTAACCACTTGCTAGCATACACCAATAGACAACTGAGAGTAGACCCTAAAAGTATGAGGAAAGCTTAAATTTGGTTCATTTTTATATGTTAAATTCAATGTAATTATTTTTTAATTCTAACTGGGTTTGAATCCTTGTTTGCTACTTAATTAGCCTTATGACTATGGACAAATAACATTTTTAAGCCCCAGTTGGTTCATCTACAAAGAGAGAATTGTTGTATTAAATTTCATGAAATTACACATGGAAAAGCTTAAGACTGTGCCTGGGATATAGTAAGGTTTCAAAATTAATAGCCATTATTTTTTTTTGTATAATAATTTTATTCATTATTCAATTTTACCTAATTAATATCTGGGTCAGAAAGTATCAGCATTTCACAGGTGTGGAGTTGGAGGACCATGGTAGCAATAGTAACACAACCAGTCTGCATTGGTTTCCTATAGCTGCTGTAACAAATCACCACAGACTTGGTGGCTTATAACAACACAGATGTCTTCTCTTATAGATCTGTGTCTTAGACGTCTGGAGTCAGTTTCACAGGGCTGAAATCGAGGTGGTAGCAGGGCTGGTTCCTTCTGGAGGTTGTAGAAGAGAACCCATCCCCTTGCCTTTTCTGGCTTCTGAAGCCTGCCTGTACTCCTTGGCTCATGGCCCCTTCCTCACATCACTCTAACCTCTTGCTTCCATCCTCATATCGCCTACCTTTTGAGTCAAATCTCCCTCTGCTTTCCTCTTACAATGATACTTGTGATTACATTTAGGACCTACCAAGATAATCCAGGAGAACTCCCCTATCTCCAAATCCTTAACACAATAATACCTGTGAAGTCCCTTTTGCATAGGAGGCAACATTCATAGGTCCAGGGAGTATGATGTGGTCATCTTAGGGGACCGTTATTCAGCCCATCACGTACTTTGTCCTGGGAATCAGGAAATTTCCCTTCATTTGCTATATTTAATCAAAGCCTGGGGCCTGACCTTGTGTCTGTCAAGGTGGAGGCTGACTCCTGTCCTGGCTGGAAGTTTATTTCAGAGCTGTCTGTGGGCATGTAGAGTCTGTGATTTTAAATGGGAGACAATGGGGAGAAATTGTCCCCCTCCAAAATGAAAATATTTCTCTTTTCCTCTCTGCCCTATGCTGTAATGTTCCATCCTAACTAGGCAAATTTTTTATCTGTAAGTGCATTTTCTTAGAGTTGCTTCTATCCACTTTGTACTAATCCATAGACCAGTTAAGCACCCCTCCCAGTCTTTGCGGGAGTTCCTTCCCTCTTCTGACACTCCCTTTTGCTTTCCCTTGCCTCAAAGTCTGGTACTGTCACACTTGTATGGCATGTTGTATGTCAGCCCTGTTCTAAGTAGTTTACATATATTAACTCATTTAGTATTCATACTCTATGAGGATGTATTCCCACTTTACAGATAAGGAAACTGAGGCTCTGATAAAAGTAAGCTTGCTCAAAGTCTCAACTGAGTGTCCAAAGGTCAGCCGTCTAGCTCCAGAGGCCACGTGGTGAACCACTGTGGGACACACCTACCTCTCGGCAAGTCCTCAGCAAATGGCCTCTTCTGCTATTTTTATAGAGCACAGAAAGAAATGTTTTTGGTTTCTGACTCCTGCAGTTCTGCCATTTGCTCCCTCTGCCTTTTCAAAATAAAGAAGGAAAGAGGAGGAAGGGAGGGTGGGAAGAAAAAAAGAGGAAAAAAGACAAAAAGGAAAAGAAAGAAAAGCATGAAAGAAAGGGAAAGCATGAAAAGCAAGGGAAGGGAGTTCTGGTTGACTTGACTGGAAGTCACACTGTGACTCATCCCAAGGGTGAGCCCTGTGCCCATGGGTGATGCCACCAGGAGGCAAGGAACAGACTTTGTCATCCAGCGTTTAAGCCAGGGCTGAGCAGATGCCGTAGATGTCAAAGAAACATCGTACAATGATAATAAAACTAAAAGGAATATGAATGGTGAAAATTCAGTCTTAAATCTACACATTTATAACTACCCTAGGCATTTGTATTTGTTGTAAAAAATTCAGTTTTAAATCTTTAGCTATGCTGAGAATTTGTATGTGGAAGGAGTGGGTGGAGTGGGAGAGATGATCCTCCCAGGTAATTGTATACATTGGCCTCTGGGGGGACAGAACCTCTGTGCATGGCATGATGGAAAGCAAAAGGTGGACTCAGGGTGGCTGAGTCCAGGTTCTGGAGCCAGAAGGTCTGCATTCAAATTCTGACACTGTGGAATCACAGCCAAGTTTACTCAACCTTTCGGTGGCCCAGTTTCCTCAGGAGAAAAAGGACATAATGATGGTGCCTACCTCACAAGGTGGCTGTGCTAAATGGGTTAATATGCATAAGGCCCGGAAAGGCACAGCAGAGAAGTACTCAAGAGATGTGAATAGTTGTTATTATCCCCTTTATCTCTAAGGGGCCTGGGGGATCTCCCTGGGGAAGCAGGAGCAGTTTTGCTTTAACTGGAAATGGCAGGGAAGACACTCATTTTTTTTTTTTAAGGGGGAAGGAGACAGATGATAAGCAAATAGAAAATTCAAGAAGATTGTTTCAGATCATGGTAAATGCTATGATGAAACCGTTTCCTGATAATGTGCTTCTCTGTGCCTGGGATTGAGATGAGACAGAAACCTGCTAGGCATTGGCTGGTGGTGACAGGCGTCCTGTCTGGGCTGGGGTCTGAGGGAGTGCAGAGCTGGGGAAGGAGAGTTTTAGGATGTGGGAGCAAGAAGGGCAAAGACCTTGAGATGAGAAAGAATTTGGATGTTGGAGAAAAGCATATAAAGTCGGCGTGGTTGGAGGCAATGCAGGGTGATAGAAGGGAGGTTTGAGAGAGAGGTATGGGTGGTGAATGACTGGTGGGGGGGGGGGGTATTTTGATCCTACGTGCAATGGGAAGCCGCCAGAGGACCTGCATCCAGGTAGAGACATGACCTGTTTACTGTCTTAAACTTGACGTTACTGTGCTTTCCAAGTGCTTTACTTTTATGACTCATGTTATTACTACGGATAGACACATTTATTAAGTGCTTACTATATGCTGGTGCTTACTGTGTGCTAACTGCTTTGCACACATGTGAAAGGAGGTAAACTGGAAGTTTGAACTGAGCCTCCAGAACACTATCGACAGGAAATTCCAGACTGCGATGCCAGACTAAATGCCGATTTTCAAAGGCGCAGGGCTTAGATGGCACGAAAACCTGCCCAGACTATCTAGAGGTAGAAAGAGAGGATTTGTGAAGAGGATTTCTTTGGAGAGAACTGCTTCCAAATTGTATCCCCTCAGTCCTTCACCACCACCCCTGAGTGAGGGGCTTCAACGAGACCCCTCAGAAAGTGGGGGGGTCCTGAGGTATGAGGGGGCACACTGAGATGGGGTTTAACTAGGAGAGTGGGCAGGAGGAGGAAGGGGCTGGAGAGAGAGAAGAGGGGAGAAGGCCAGGGGTGCTGGCCTGTTTGAATGCTGTGTCAGTGCTCCTTCAAAGGGGACTCTGCCCGACAGGACCCGCGACGGGGATCGGATTCTCCACAGAAAAAGTTCTCTGTGGAATGGGTCCTGCCTGAGGGAAGGGAGATTTGGAGTTAAGTCAGATGTGCTTATTTTCTGGAGCTGGACCTTCTAATTTTTGAACTGAAACTGTATTTGAAACTTAAAGTGATGGGAAGACTTTTTTATCATCCTAGGCCTGTACGTTGTGGGGCACGCTTCAGAGAGGCTTCCGTCGGGTATAGAGGCAGAACCTCCCTGGCTGGATGCTTTTTTTTTTTTTTTAATTTAATTTTATTTATTTCTCTCCCCTTTCCCCCTCCCCAGTTGTCTGCTCTCTGTGTCCATTCCCTGTGTGTTCCTCTGTGACCACTTCTGTCCTTATCAGCGGCACCGGGAATCTGTGTCTCTTTTTGTTGCATCATCTTGTTGTGTCAGCTCCGTGTGTGTGGCGCCATTCTTGGGCAGGCTGCACTTTCTTTCGTGCTGGGCAGCTCTCCTTATGGGGTGCACTCCTTGCACGTGGGGCTCCCCTACGCGGGGGACACCCCTGTGTGGCACGGCACTCCTTGCGCTCATCAGCACTGCGCGTGGGCCAGCTCCGCACGGGTCAAGGAGGCCCGGGGTTTGAACCATGGACCTCCCACGTGTTAGGCAGACTCCCTATCCATTGGGCCAAGTCTGCTTCTCTGCTGGATCCTTTAAAGGTAAGTGTTGAGGTTTGGTTACATCCTCTGAAGCACTCATGTTCCAGCATTACTGGTTGTCCATCATATTTTGTTTAAACCCTCTATGAGGTAGGTAATAATTCTTAACCCCATCATAAGGATGAGGAAGCTAAGACTTGGAGAGGTTCTGTTAATAAGCATGTGGTCATAAGACTAGTAAGGAGGAGAGTAGGTTGTGAGCCCAGAGCTCCTCTTAACCGCTCTGGAATGTTACTGAGGAACCCATAACTGGCCATTGTGTGGTCTGACATGGAACCAACTGTTGGAAGTAGCTCAGGTGTGGTGGGTTTTGATGTTTTTTTCTTTAAGAAAGAAGGATGTAGGCCAATGTACCAAGTCTAATTCCCCATCTCTTCACTGAGGACAACTTGAAAGTTCCCCAGAACGAGATGGAGCCTCAACTTCGTAGCTCACAACATTTTCTCTGGCACATTCCCAGAGGACAGAGCTGGGTCTTCAGTGTGGCGGGGAACATGGAGGCACTACTCACTCTCTCCCCCCTTCCTGTGGCCTTCTTCCCTTACCGGGGAATGTTCCCCATTGCTGGCTCCAGAGAGGATCCAGAAGGACAGGTTCAGGGCCGGTCCTATGGGCTGTGATTATTCACTGGGGCCTTCATCTTGGTCCAATTTGCCCAACTTTTCAGGGCTGGGGGGAAGTCTCAAAGCTGCACAGCCATGCTGGAGAGGTGAGAAATTATATTTTATCAGAGGACCCTCAAGTACACCTAGAAAACAGCCCCTCAACCCCTCCCCTCTCATGCTCTATTGCCTTTCTTGGGGAGCATTCTTACACCAGCTTCATTTGCGGGTGCCACTATTCTAGCGTAAAGTCATTGTTAAACAGCCAGTGGTAGGATTGGGACTATTAGACAAATAAAATACTGCTGTATACTCAAGCTTGGCCTTTACAGCATTATATTAAAACAATAAATCAAGTATCACAGACTCAGCATTTGAGCAGGCTTTTATTGTATTATTCCATTCTCTCCATTATCCAGCTCTAAAATCCCTCCCCCTGCATTTATGATTTTGAAACATTACATCATTTATGTCCCCATGGCACTTTAATCTAATCCAACACTTTAAGGGGTAGGTAAGTGTTTAGGACACTGGGCCAGGCTCTGATCATTTTATGAAACCATTGTTTTATAGAAGAACATTACCTTTATGACCAGATTCTATGGTGTGTTTGGGGAGACAATCTGGTTACAATTACAAATAGCATTTCTTAAGAGCTGCAGTAGAAAACTCAGCCTTTTGAAGATGAGATACAGCTTCCTCCATCACTTGTAACATATTGGTGCAAGATGTCAAAAGGAAACAAATCAGTGCCCCCGCCTGGTGCTTTCCTGGGGGATTTTAGGTTAACTATTGGCTCAGGTGGTTCCAATGGAAATGCTTTCTGTGCTCTATGCCCTGAAATAATGTTAGCCATCCATAAGCACAATCGCCATCTATATCAAAGGACAGCCTTTATGTACTGGCTGATGCAGTATGTTAAATTCACCCCAAATGAACTGAATGCCATTAAGCCTTTAGAGTAATGGGTTCCTTCTCCCAAGACGGAAAGTCAGTCTCCTGGAGGAGGGCTCACCTGCAGTGCTGCTTCTAGATCTCGTGGGAGAAAAGGGTGTCCGTCTGTGGTTGATTTTTTAAAAAATATACTTTTAATTTATTTTTAAAAGATATTTAGATTACATAAAGTGTTGTGCGCACACACACACACAAATACAAGGGATATGCCCCACTCCCCACACCTCCCCCCCTTCCCCACATTAACAGCTTCTTTCATTAGTGTGGTACATTCATTGCAATTGATGAACACATTGTGGAACATTGCCACTAAGCATGGATTATAGTTTACACTGTAGTTTACACTCTCTCCCACTCAGTTCTGTAGGTTATGACTGTAGTATATAACGACCCTTATCTGTCGTTGCAATGTCACTCAGGACAATTTTAAGTCCTGAATGTGGTTGATCTGCCGATATTCATGTGCATAGTTGCTCAATACCCATTTATTTTATTTTGCTCACATTAGGGGAACAGTGCATAGATGAAACTATTTTTAAAAGAGAACCCAAACTGTATCAGTAGGATGCTGTTTAAAATTCAAGTGGTCTGTCTTTCACATACCATGAGTCTCTTGGAAGCCAATAAATGTCAAAGAAATGTCAGATTATTTATGTATTTATTGGGTCCATGGTGCATTTCTGAGGAAGCTTTGTGACATTTGGTCATTGCATTCTTTGAAGGCATCACACAGAGTAACGGCGCCATAATCACATCAAATGAATTTCAGCATCCTGCTCTGCACAATCAACTGTCCAAGCATTTGACAGCATGGAAGGCATGTCCCTCTGGGGATTGCCTTTGCCTTTGGCTCTGATGTCAAAAGTAGGTGGGCAGATGAGTCCCAGCGGTCAGCAAAGGCTGGGGTTTGGATGGTCTTCGATTTTCCTTGCCCTCTTGGTGGAAACCCTTCATTGTTACCTGGAAGTGAGCTGCCAAGGCTTTTGAACAATCACCTGTGAGATGAAGGAAGGTAAGTTAGGGCATGGAGGGGGGTGGGGCATGGAAGAAAAGAGGGAAGAGCTGGGCACTGGCAGGCAGCACGAGCAAGGGCTTTCCAAGATGCACACACATCTTTCTCTCTGCTCTTTGTAGAGAAAGAGTCGTCAGGTACTCCAGGCCTTTCTGAGTCAGCATTGCTCAATCCTTCAGGGACTGAGCTGAGCTGAGCTGAATTCACAGGCAGTCAGTTTGAATAACTATCTTTTTTCTTGATATTAAAATGGAAAGTGGATGTGTCAAACATTTTGCGAGAAAAGCTGCATCAATATGGGAAAGAAATATATTTTCTTTTTGCTCTCTCTTTCTTCAGCCACAGTCAAAATCTTTTCCTCTCATATTTAGAAGCCAACATTTTCGTAGTGCCTACTATGTGACAGGCACTGTACATGGCAATTTATATTTACATTTTCTCTACTTGCCCCTGCAAGGCACGTGGCCTTATCTCCAGTTTGCTAGTGAGGAAGCAGAGGGTCTGACTGACCTCAGTAATCTATTTGCTCTGTGCCACACCTAGAGCCTGAACCCAGGCTTTCCTGGCCTCCCTGCTCACATTCTGTTCATCACCTCAGGCAGACTCTCCGGAATGGACTGCCCCTGAATGTTTGGGTCTTATAAAACATGTACAGTCACCTGGCAAGAAATTAAAAATTGTTCAGCTCTGAGTCCCATCCGGAGGTAGGATCTCAGCCGAGCCCTTAGAGAACACGCCCCTTCTGTTTGCCCAGCCCCTTTGTGGAGGAAATGGAATAACTATCTCTGCCAACACACGTTACAGGAAAGATGTAAGGTTCATCATCACACAGTGCAGTCCAAGGCAAAATGATGAAGGATGGGATAAGCTGAAATTGAGAACAGTGGGGCTAATTACAGTGATTATGTTGTAAGGAATTTGTTGGAAGCTTTTTAGAAAAGAGTCTTGAATGGATGATGATTGACTAGCAAGGAAAAGTATTAAATATGTGGTACATACATTCTGTATGTAAAATGTGCTGCAATTTTAGAATTTTTCATTTGGCCATTTCTCTGGTAATAGAAAGAGGGGGCCTCGAACTACACAGCAGCAAACTCCTGCTTGTGCAAGAAGGCTAGAATTTTAAAAAGAAAAATTCTTTAGAAGGATATTCCATCAACTGACAGTATTATTGTTAGAATAACTCTTTGCTCCCCATTTGACAAACCACCCTAATTTGTTCTGTCTCTCTCGAGGCTATCATGAAACATCCTATACCTGAATTAACCTGCAATTTGTTCATTCTCAAGCTTGACTTTATAGGAGGCTCAGACTTGGATTCAGCAGGTGTTTATGCAGGTCCTGTGCTAGGCATTTTCTTATACATCCTTCTGAAATATCCCTCCCTCAAGGCTTCTATCGACCACACTAAAAGGAGAGCATCCCTCACTGGGGAAGACAAGGGACATTATCCAGCCTCTTTTCCGGGAGGGTATTGTATCTTAAAAAACAAAAGCACAGAAATCAGATACCCAGTTAGATTGTTGGACGACCCCCATCCCCCTACTTAGAAGAACTGTAATAATTTGGTCTTCACTAAAGTAGAATCTGTTCCAAGTCAGACACAAGCTTGTAAAATCACTTGGCTGCTTGAGACATGTTTGACCTACCTCTGAGAACACATCCTTTGGAAGCCCAGTAGACACTCTATTGACATATTAATAATTGATGCCACATTTACTGATCGTTAAAGAAGAAGGATGTTGACTTGCTAATTTGTGGTAACTCTGTTTTGGCTAATGTATATAGCTGTGTTAATAAGTGCAGTTCTTTGAATATTCGATGAGTCGAGACTTTTCTCACTGATCTTGGGTGGAATAAAACTCATTAATGAGATTTTTCCGTATTTCAGTGTTGACAGCTTTCCTTGCATATGTTTGTTGACGGTGCACATCTAAATTTTACATTCAGGAATTCTTATTCTTAGAAGTAAGAACAGATTACACTAGGGTTTTCAAAATATTAATGAATGACAAATGCATGAGGATTTAGTAAGGGGGTTGGGGATGCTTAGAGGTCCATTGCTGACATTTGGCTGGCATCACATGGCATCTCAGAATATCTGCTGTCGGAGGAAATATCCAGCATCATGCTTAGTACACTTTAGAAAATGGTCCTGTAGACAGTGAGTTGGCCTTTAGGTCTGATGCAGAATGATGTGTAGTATAGTTTATTTGTCTTTATTTTCATATTTCATCATCTGAATGTTTGTATAATATTTATCCTGCTGGTGGTGGCTAGTAAACTTATTCAAGAATTTTGTAGAACACCTGGACAAAAGGGCAAACCACTCTGATGGCATAAAACCAGAGAGAGGGTAAACTTTTGTGTTTTGGCAGCATTTCATTCACAGAAATGGTTTCAGGCAGTTTCTAAATGTCAGGCTTAAACTAGCACATGTGAAATGTGGATGAGAATAGGCCATTGAATTTAAATAGGAGAAAATGTTAATTTTTTATGTGTTTAAGAGAACTTTGAAGTATTTTTAAACAAGCACAACTGGCCTCCACTGGATAGTTCAGAAAATAAGGGAAATGCTGGTTTCTGTGCATTTAAATGATAAAATGTAGCAGTTATTTTATGAAATAATAGTTTTCCTTCAAAATAGTGATGTATAGGAAAATATAGACAATATAGAAAATATAAAAAGGTAGGCAGTAGGACAGCTATCACTTTAAAAATATTATCCATATTTTTGGTGAATTTTCTTTCAGTCTTTTTTCTGTACCTTTAAAAAATGTTTGGGTTTTACCTAGTTGTATGACACTGAAATACACAGAATAATTGTGTTATTCCTTTTTTCTCTTTACATGAAAGGAATGTTTTTTGAACTTACGGAAATGCAGCCAAATTTTCCAAGGAAAGGAGTTAACTTCCCTAGAAAACAGGCCCAGGAGTTGTAAAATTTTAAAAAGAAAATCTGTTATTACTGTTAGAACATTTTTTCCCTCCCTGTTGGTTGTTAGCATCCCTGTGAATATTTCTGGCCAATAATACCAAAGCGGTACTTCAAAGGCGAGCTGTCCAGGCTAGTGGTCAATAATATCCCAGTTCTGGAGCCAGATGTCTGGTTCAAATCCCAGCTCTGCAGCTTGCTGCTGGAGTAACTTTGGGCAAGTTTCCTCATTTGTAAAATGAGGATTATAAAACTTCCTCTCTCATAGGACTGTTGCGAGGATAGTACAAAATAAGGCATGGAAAAAGCACTTAGAACATTGCTCTCAATAAATGTTAGCTCTTATTAGATGACACAGTAATATAGTTGGCAATGACCATAATAATCCCCTAGTTAGTGAGTGCCATGTCACGTACATCTCGTTATATATATCTATTCATTACAATAGATCTGTAATACAGGCATTGCTCTTCCCATTTTTCAGATGAGAAAACTGAGGCTTGGGGAATTTACATAGCTTTTCCAACGTCTCCCAGCTGGTAAGAGGGAAGACAAGTCATTAGTTGTCCACAACTTCTTTCTGGACTTTAAAGCAAGCAAACCCAGAGGTTTCTTGTCTCCCCTGTGTAGGTGTGGTATCAGTTATATTTGGAGAAGGAGGTGGTTTGGAGAAGGAAAGGGGCTTTAAAGAAGTACTACTGTGGTCTACGAGGGAGTATGTAAATTCACATAAAGGACGTGAGTTATTTTGAAATTACTTTTAGCATCAGCATTCATTTTTAAACCCCCTGCTCTGAGACTAGACCACATACATTATAACGTTTTGATTGCCGTGTTCAACATCTTTATCACTTTTTAAAAAAAGAAACAAGAGAGGAGAATGTCTGTTTTCCATGAGGAATGGCAGAAAAGGAAGACACACATTTTCCTTCTTCAATTTTCTCTAGGAAATTTGTCATTCTACCTTAGTTGCCCAAGAATGCACATTTTCTCTTCTTACACATGATTATGTCATCTGCAAACAGCTTTTGAAAGAAATACCCAGGGTAATTTATCAAGGAAACTGATTTTTGACTTTATTCTTTTCCCTGTAGTTTATGAAACTTCAGCAGGTGGCATTTGGTGGTTAGCATGACAAGCTCGTGAAATTGCAACAGCTAGCAAGGGAAAAAGCAAGTTGATTTAGTTTCTTTCGTATATAAGAAAAAGAAGGGGGTGGGGAGCTAACATAAGTTGGACCTTTTGAAGATGCCAGTCCTGTGCTAGGGGCTTTCACATACCTTATCTAATTTAATTTTCACAGCATTCATTTATTCATTCTGTGAATATTTATTGAGTGTCACCAATGAGCAGATACTAGGGAAGGCACTGGGTTTATAAGGTGAGTATGGAAACAGAGATGGTGAGGAAAAAAGACCTGTGCTAGGGCAGTAAGGAGTGTCATGTTTGGGAATTAGCAGGTGCCCCTCCGCTGGTTGGAATTCCCTCTGCCCCTAAGATTTTGCTGTTGAAAAAAATTGGGGCTTACAATGGTAAAATGATTTTGCTAACTAGTCAATAATGAGGCCAGGATTCCTTCTAGTCTGCGTAAGTCCTTCAGAGCCACATCTCTCAGAGAGTGTACTGGATTATATAGTGTCTCCCCCAAATTCATGTCCACCTGAACCTCAGAATGTGACCTTATTTGGAAATAGGGTCTTTGCAGATTACAGCATTAAGATGAGGTCACATTAGATTAAGGTGGGCTCTAAATCCAGTGTCTGGTGTCCTTATAAGAAGACCATAAAAAGAAACAGACAGACTCATGCAGGGGACAGAGGCCCATGTGAAGACAGAGGCAGAAGTTTGAGTGATGCGGCTATAAGCCAAGAAACACCAAGGATTGCCGGCCACCATCAGAAGCTAGGAGGAAGGAAGGAAGGTTTCTTCCCTAGAGACTTCCGAGGCAGCATGGCTCTACCAACACCTTGATTTTGTACATCTAACCTCCAAAACTGTAAGAGAATAAACTTTTTGTGGTAATTTGATACAGCAACCCTAGGAAACTAATAGAGAAGGTCTCCAAGGAATACATTTGTTTTAGTTTCCTTGGCTACTCAAGCAAGTACCATGTACTGGGTTAGCTGAAACAATGGAAATTTAATGGCTCATGGTTTTGAGGCTAGGAGAACTCAAAATCAAGGCATCTTCAAGATGATACTTTCTACACAAAGACCGGCATTCTGGGACTGGCTGCTGGGAATCATTGGTCCTGGGCTCCTCTATCACATGACAGTTACGTGATGGCCTCTCCCTTCTCTTTCGGGTTCTGTTAATGCTGGTCCATCAGTTGCTGGCTGCTCCTTCAGTGGCTGTCTGTCTCTCTGAGTTTCGTTCTGCTTACAACTCCAGTAATAGGATTAAGACCCTTCCTGATTTTGAGATGGGTTACACCTTAACTGAAGTAACCTCATCTAAAGGTCCGAGTTACAGTGGGTGCACACCCACAGTAAAGCATTAAGTTCAACAGCATGTTTTTGTGGGGTGCCTAGTTCTAAACTACCATTCCATTTAAAACTGTATTTCCTAGCTCTGCTCTTCATGATCTTAAGAGGTTTGCCTCATCTATCCCCATTTTTGAGGGCAAGCATGTCTTATCCTATGTATTTCCTGTCCACCTCTCTGCTTCTCCTTTTCTCCTCTATTCTAACCCCATCTTTAGGGCTGAAGATATGGCAAAACAATTGAAGTAGCATAAATAACCCTAAACACAAGACAAGAGACCTTAACCACTCTTTACAGGTCTTCAGCTACTCCTGCCTGCCTCCATGAGCTCCACAGTGGGGAAACTTTTCTTCTAGATTTCCTGTCTACAGATCTCAGGTTTTACAGTGGAGCCCAGAGGTTCACTAGTACAATTCTTTCCTGTTCATTTAAGTGGAAGTGATAGCTATTGTAGAACTGTGGCCAGCAAAAAATTTTCTGTAAAGGGCCAGATAGTAAATATGTTAGACTTTGAGGACTTTGTGATCTCTGTTGCAACAACTGCTATTTGCTGTTGAATGCAAAAACAGCCATAGACAATTTGTAAATGACTGGGTATGGCTGTGCACCAATGAAATATTATTTAGGGACATCAGAATTTGAATTTCATATAATTTTCACATGTCATGAACTATTACATTTCCCTTTATTTTTCAACTATTAAAAAAAATGTACCATCCATTCTTAGTTCATTGGGCATACAAGAATAGGTGGTGGTTTGGATTTGGCCCCTAGTACCCAGTTTGCCAATCTCTGCTAAAGAACATGGAGCGAGTTGCTGCAACAGTGGGAACAGAAGCTCAGGGCACAAACTTTCAGCAAATGATCACTTTAGTGGTCAGAATAAAGAGTCCAGAAAGGGCATATCTCCTTGTCACTTGCATAGTACGAAGAGTCCAAAAGAATAGGGAAAGAAGCCCCATCGTGGCCGGTCTCCTGGGAGGTTGAAAACAGGGCCAGGGTTGGTAGTTCTGCAGGCTCCACTTTCTGCTGGAGAAGAGAGAGCAACTTAGACTGTTTGAGTGTGGGTTTTATCCACCTGGGGGGAAGGGAGGGGATCTGCCACTGAGAATTTCTGTTCCGATAGGCTTCAGGGGCTGACTGTTCCCTATTGGAGGTTTAAGGTGTAGCAGGGCCTTTCCATTAGACTTAACATCTCCCTCTGGCTGTAGAATGGCACACAGCAGGAAAGGAGAGGGGGTAGCAGAAGGCTGAGGATGGCCACTTAATGTCTGTTTGTGACTTCCCCAGGGAAGAATGCAGATAGGTGAGGTCTGGGTGAGAGCAGCTTAACAGGTGTCTGCGATTTCCCTAATAAAGAGCATTATAGGTAAGAGCCCACTATTTGGAACTAAACCTGAATTCAAATTCTGGTGCTGCAAGTTAATGGGTGGGAGACCTTGGGCTGCTTACTTAACTCCTCTGAGCCTCAGTTTCTACACTGGCCTTATTTTTGTGAAATATGCCAAGCTCTTTCCTGCTTCAGGACCTTTGTATTCTCTCCTTGTGCTAGCTTCTGTTTGGAATGCTCTGCCTTCAGAACTTTGCCTTTTGGGATCTTTTTCATTAAGCTGGTATCAGCCTACAGTGGCCAGCCTTTACCCTGGTCACTCATTCTCCCATTCCTAGCTTTATTTCCTTCATAGCATTTATCAAATCTGAAACTATTGAATTCATTTACCAGGTTATTCATTTATTGTCTAGCTCTCCCATTAGAATAAGCTTCATGAAAGTAGCAACGTTTGTAAAAAATTTATTTACTGCAGTATCCCCAAGACCTAGAACAGTGTTCAGCATAGAATAGGTATTTAAGAAATACCTGAAAGCAATATGAATTAATCTGTCAAAATGCAGACGATAAATTTTACATTATAGGATTTTGGTCAGGATTAAATGAAATGATATAAGCTTAAATATTAACTATTTATTGTTATAAAATTGTGATGAATAAACATTAATAATGGGGAATTAATAGATAATAAAATAATAAAATGGGTAGTGCCAAGTTATGCAAATCTAATGAACGTATCTAGTCTAAGACTCATAGAGAATATTTATAAAACTAAACTGTCTTCACTCACCTTCACTTTTTATATGCAGGGAAACTGGGTTTCAGGAAAGCTTATGCACCTTGTTTAAGGATGGGAGCTTTTGATAACATTGTAACAAGCATGATACATACATATATTAAAACAAATAATTCATGTGCATCTTGGGGAGGAGTGGGCAAGGGGTGTATTAGTTTTCATTCCTGCACAACAAATTACCACACCTTTAGCTGCTTAAAACAATACCCATTTATTATCTTCTAGCTTCCACAGATCAGAAGTTCAGCATGCTTCAGCTGGGTCTCTGCCCAAGAGTGTCACCCTCAAGATGTCTCAGCTGGCTGCAGTCTCACCTCAGGCCCTGGGGAAAATCTGCTTCTAAACTCATTCAGGTTGTTGGTAGAATTCAGTCCCTTGGAGTTATAGGATTGAGGTCCCCATTTCTTGCCTTTTAGAGGCCACTTGCAGTTCCTTGCCATCGACCATCTCATTGGCCCTCTCACATCATCACAGCCAACACCAGGATCCCTCATATTGAAAGTCAATCTCCTTCATATTTTGAGTTACTCTGACTTCTGCTGTTACCAGCTAGAGAAAACTTTCTGCTCCTGTGATTAGGTTAGCCCTACCCAGATAACCTCTCTTTTGATGAACCCAATGTCAACTGATTAGTAACCTTAATTACATCTTCAGAAATCCTTATTGAATTCACAGGTTCTGCCCACAATCAATGAAGAAGATTCTACAAGGACAAAGGTCATGAGGGTCATCTTAGAATTCTGCTTTCCAGCAGGAAATAGATGTTTTCAGCGTTTTCTCTGATGAAGACCAGTACATTCTTTGCTTGGTTTTCAGTTCAGGTTGTCCCCTACTTTCCTGCTAGATCCTGCAACTTTTTAATGTTTACTAGTAAATCTTCTGAGACAGATAGGAATGACAGCCATGTAAATATGCTATTCAGTGTCCCTGCTTCAGAGGAAGTCGTTGACCAATGGCCTTAGATCTAAATTCACCATCACTCTCACAGAAATCTTACTTCCAATGGATTGTACCAGCCGAGGACTGAGTGTGATAGGAAGACTAGTGATGAGCTCCTTTGGCTCCTTTGAAATGACACTTGTGGGTTAAGGATGTGAAGACTTTTAGGTTAGACTAGGGGTGCATCACCCACAAAGGCTCATGGGTGAGAAAGTAGTAGAAAGAAAGATGTCACCCAAAACAAGGAAGATAAATGTCGTAAGAAATGTAGATTGATCATTACCTTCACTAAACAAAATATCAGATAAACTAAGTTATAAGCACTTGGTAGAGTGAAACCAGGGTCTTTAACAGAGACTCTCTTCCAGAATAGGAGTAGAGATATATGGAAGCAAAGGTAAAAAAAAAAAAAAAAAAAGGTAAGACCTCAACTTTCACAGGGTATTGGCAGATTGTTGGATTATATGGGGATTTTTTTTCTTCTCCAGGTTGTGGATTTTATGCTTTAGTTCCATTGAAGGTATGTATGTGTATCAGTTAGGGTTCTCCAGAGAAACAGAACCAACAAGGTATATGTATATATGATTTATTTTAAAGGATTTGTTCACACAATTTAGGATTGGCAAGTCCAAATTCCATAGGGCAGGCTGGAAACTGGAAATAAAAAATTCCACTAAAAGTGATTTTGAAGTCTTGAGTGTAAAATCCACAGGGCCTCAAGGGTAGTAGGCTGGGAATTTAGAGGGGAGGAAAGGGTATAGTCTTGAGGCAGCATTTCTTCTTTCTGGAACCCTCTCTTTGCTCTTTGAGCCTCCAACTATTGGATAGGGCCCACCCACATTATCAAGAATAATCTCCTTTACTTAGTCAACCCATTGTAGGGGCTAATCCCATCTACAGAATACTTTCCCAGCAACATGCAGGCAAATGTTTGACCAAGCACCTGGGCACCATGACCTAGCCAAGACGATGTATAAAATTACTATCACAGTATTTAAGATACTGGCCAAATGAGTGCTTTAGTTTCTGAGTGGTCTGCTTCATGCCCTTTTTCCTAACCTTCAAATAGATTCTTTCTCAAAAAGGTGCCTGTCCTTTTGTGTGCCACTTTTGGGCCATGCCAGTACCCAGTTTCCTATATTTCCTAGCAATGTGTGCATGACCAACCCCCATGTTTCCCCCCAACTTGCCCGCTGTTGTATTAAGAAAAACATGAATGAGTTTTCACCTTGTGTTTAGAGCCATCCTCTTCTATTTCATTGTCAGCAGCTTGCCCTCCCTTCCCTCAATCCAAATACCCTCTCTGGCTGAAATAACTTTTTTCCTCCTTAATGTGTGTGCATATCCATTGATGAATCATTTTTATTTACCCTATAATCATTTTCTCCACCTGTTAATACACTCTGCTTTACGTATTTCTTTTTCCCTATTCAGTGCATAATGTGGTTTCAATATGCTTTCTGTCATTTGCCTAAAAACTGTTACTAAGTTGTGTAGTAACAGTGTCACTTCTGAGTGTGTGAGTTTTATCTTGTCAAGAGGACTCTGGCAGACTCCAGAGAGCCTCCCCATTATCCTCTCTGAGTCGTCCGGCCCTATTTATTCACAGAGAGAGTAAGCGGTCCTCTTAAAATCAGACAAACACAAACCTCACCTTGCCACCTTCAAGCCTGACCTGCAGTGAATCTCCTGTTTTCCTCTTTATCTGATTCACAAGCAATAACCTGAAACCAGTCAAGGCTGCTGAACTCAGTTGGCTATGAACTTTATTTTCCAGGCCATCTTTGGTGTGCCTTGGAAAAAAAGGCCAAGGCAGCTGGTTGATAATCAAAATGAATTTTTTTCTCTTTTGCATTTTTCCCTAAAGTTGAATCACTGCCATACATTAACTTGTGGTCCCCACACACCATCCTGTGGGCCCATGGCTATGGCTGTCGCATTTGTTTCCCCTGAGAGTTTTCGTTTTAACATTAAAAAAAAATAAAGTATAACCTTTCTTGTTATATCCAAAGCAATACATGCGTGCTGTATAAAAATCAGAAAATGCAGGTAATCAAAAAGAAAATAAAATGTCCTCCTAATATAACTATCCAGAGCTAATCATCTTTGTATTTTACTGTATCTATAGTTACAGACACACACACCAGAACACAAAATAGTGTGGTGAGTATGTGAGTTATACACACTTTATTATTTTTTACAAAATTGGAATTGCATCATACATATATTTTTGTAATATGTTTAATATGTCCTGAGCATCTTTTCATGCCAATGCGTATTTATCTATTTTATTTTTTTGTTTGTTTGTTTGCTTTTTGATCTACTGGGGCAGGGGATTGAGCCTGGGGGTCTTGTATGTGGGAAGTTGGCATTCAACTACTCAGTCACATTGGCTCTCCTCAGTTGGTTTTTTCCTTTGTTTGCTTGTTTTTTATTTGTTTTGTTTTGGTTTTTTTGTTTGTTTTTTAGGAGGTACTGGGAACTGGACCTGGGACCACCTCCTGTGTGAGAAGTAGGCACTCAACTGCTTTGAGCCACATCTGCTCCCTCAGTTTCAGATTGAATTGCTGAATAGTACCTCATCATTCCAATTTATTATAGCAAAATTTCTTAGCTGATTTCCTGTTCTTGGTCATTTATGTTGCTTACAGGGTCAAAGAAGACATGTTTTGAGGTTTTTAAAAGCATCCTGCCAGATTATGCCCCAGATAATTTTTCCCACTTCCACATTCCCCATGAGTTGGAGTGTGCTCATTTCTTCTCATCCTGAGATTTATGAGCAGGTAGGAATTTTGTGGCCAGAGGCAGATGCTGGACAGAGTCTTGGAAAGGTAGATAATAAGGGTCTGGGGCCCAGAGATCTAGAGTCTAGCTGTGGGACTGTGGATAGATTACAACTCTAGAACACCCCCTAATATTGCCTGGAATCCCACAAGTAGAAGACCACCCATTCTTCTAAGTCTGTGATGCCTTTCTCTTCCTTCTTTCTTTCCTGATCACCTTTATTTTCACTGCAAATATACCTTGTGCCATGCCCCAGTACTGGCTTCCGTGCTTCTCTCTTTGGGTCTCTGCTTTTATGTGTGTAGGAGTTGCTTCTCCACCCTGACTTAACTTCTAGGGAGCAGAATGTTAGACGTTCTTCGGTAGATTCCACTTTGCCTGGCACTTGATAACAGTTGATAAGTATCTGATGACTTACAGACTAGACCACAGCTTTATCCTGTAGCGGGTACTTAGTGGGCAATTTTAGGAAATAGCATAAGTTGTAGAAAAATATAGTGGATTGGAAAGGTGCTTTCTTCATTCTAGAAAATAAAATCATGTGCTGTGCTGGGGAAGCCTTTTTCTAAGCCTACAGACAAGTGAATTCTGTTCTTTATTATCCCCTCAAGGAGTCATATAGCTTACTACTTTCAAGCTGTGTTACATGGAAAGTCGAAGTTTAAATCAAGGTTTCCTCTTCTTGTTCCTTAGTACCAGTCTCTTGATTTTATTTCCTGAGCCTGAAATAGTAGGAGGAAGGGGACATGCCTAGACTGAGTGGGACAACAGTCTCTTTACTAGAATAACTGATGCCCAAGGAGGGCTTGGCTTTTCTCAAACCCCTCTTTCCTTTCCTAATTCAGAGCTCGCTTTGTACAGTTTCTTGGGTGACCTAGAGCAAAGGCAGTTTCCCTTAACTTTATTACTATTGTTATTATTTTTAAAGATTTATTTATTTATTTATTTTCCCCCCCCTCCCCCGGTTGTCTTTTCTCTGTGTCTGTTTGCTGCGTCTTGTTTCTTTGTCCGCTTCTGTTGTCGTCAGCGGCAAGGGAAGTGTGGGCGGCACCATTCCTGGGCAGGCTGCACTTTCTTTCGCGCTGGGCGGCTCTCCTTACAGGGCGCACTCCTTGCGTGTGGGGCTCCCCTACGTGGGGGACACCCCTGCGTGGCACGGCACTCCTTGCGCGCATCAGCACTGCGCATGGGCCAGCTCCACACGGGTCAAGGAGGCCCGGTGTTTGAACCGCGGACCTCCCATGTGGTAGACGGATGCCCTAAACACTGGGCCAAGTCCGCCTCCAGTTTCCCTTAACTTTAATGCTAATGCTCAGATCCTTTGGAATTGCATTCAGTGAATCACCTTTTAGTTTCCCTGAGTCTGACCTCACTGGATTGGTTGAAAGGATAGAGTTGTGGGAGATAATTTGATATAATTTGATATAGGAATAGCCCTAAGTATACATACATACATACAAACATACATATATATATATAGAGAGAGAGAGAGAGAGTGAGAGAGAAGGAACTTAGGGAATAGAGCCATTGCTTGTACTCATAACCTCTTCATGTGGCAATTGCCTCAGTGGTCTGTAAGGCTATGTCAGAACTTGGGGACAGAGTAGAAAAAGGGAAGAGCATGGCAATATCCCAGGTCAGTCTTTGGGATCAACAGACTGACCAAGATTTGTGATTTATTAGTTGGAAATAGCCACACTCAAGCATTTAGCATTGATGGATATTTTTCTCATTACATTTCAAACATAGCAAATGGTCCTTTCTGAATGAGGAATCTGGGGGCATTTTAGTCATTAGTCATCTCAAACTTCCTTTCTATTCTAGTGTTACAGAGAGAAAAAATGACAAGAACAAAAACACATTCTTTGCTCTGAATTGCCTTTATAGAACAAAATGAAATGCTTAAGTTCAGTAACTCTATTAGCCTGGTGGTTTGCATCTTTTTCTTTCTATTTTCTCTTTCTGATCTAGTATTCTGTTGTATTCAGACCTTTTATTGTGCAGGAACTAAGAATGATTGAGTGTATATCATGCAGGGGATATTTGCATACATATTAACTCTTCAGTGGTTCCCAGTTGCAGGTAGAATGAAATCAATTAATGTTTGGTGAATTGAACTGAATGGGATAAAACAATGAATTCTCACCTCCTCACAGATGGAAGTCCTAGGAAATTTAAAAATATTGATTTATCTTTGGATATGTTGGTGTCAAATATACCCCCCTTAGCAATCACCTTGTGAAATGACCTGGCTGCAACTCGGTCTTAATTTGACAGTGCCTGAACTTACACAGTTGGGTGGTCTGCAAAGAGCGCCCTCATCCTCCTGTTCTGGTGGGATGCACCAGATTGCAATTTCCCAGATATTTCCAGTCTACTTGTACAGGTTATACAAGTATAATTGGTTGCTCATGCAAATGAGCTTGAGCTGAGGTTTTTGGGTTCTCTGATTTAAGATTCCTTATGGCTTTTAGTCTAATAGTTGCAGAATTGGAGGTAGTGGAGGTAATTGTGGTAGAAGTGGTAAATGCAGCAGCTGCAGCTATATTCTGGAGTTTACAGGAAGCTTTCTGCAGCATTGTCTCGTTTAGACTTCTAAATAACCACAGGAAGTAGGAGTTATTTTCCCACCTAAGATAAGGGAATTGAGGAACAGAGAGATAAGACACATATTGAAGTCTACTCAGGCTAGCGGGCTGCAAAGTTGGAACTTGACATTGGCTTTCTGGCCTCAGATACTTATTCTGGGACAATGTAGGAAGTTGGTGAATGGCAACTGCAGGATACAGTTCTGCTTACCAAGGCTTTTAGGTAAATGCCACTGTTTTAAAGAGATGTGTGCCTTTCAACTGGATCACAGCTTGCCTCATACAAACTGTTTTCTGTGAAAGGGATCTGGAATCATTAAAATCTCAATGAATATTTGACAAAGGAAAATGCCTTTTAAGCATACACACACACCTTTCTTATCACCTCTCAAAGGCTCAAGTAAAAGCAAACAGCTTATTTAAGTATCAAAACTTATTTTGACCATTTTTGATAGTAGCGTTTATAAAATAAGGCAAGACATTTCCTGCCTTCTAAAACAGATTTTACCTAAATAGTCATAAACTTCTTGAGGGCAGGAATTGTGTTTATATCAGTGATACTACATCCTGAGCATCTAGCTCTGTACCCTAGTAAGTGGGTTTCTATAAGCATTTGTTGAATGACTCAATGAGTAAACCAAAAAACACATCTAAATAACAAGATTTTAAGCAGTTAACCTGTTTTTGGTGGTGACTTCATTTCAAGGCAGTAGAAAGTTTTAAGAATTTGTGGTCCATCTTGCATCTGCATTTTTTTTTTTCCTCTTTACTCTGCTCTGAATCTGTGTGGAAGCCCTTAGCTGTAAATCCATAGTTGCGTAACTCAGCTAGAACCAAGTCAAGTTTCACTTCAACTCTACCTGATTTGCCTGGTATAGTCCATCTTGGATTATTTTTCTAAGTAAAAGGAAGCCGTTTTCTTGCTGACAGTTCACTAATTTAAATATACCTGCAGGTATGGATTTTCCGTAAACCCAGGAAGTGGCTTGGCTTATCTGTTTGGCTTTTAATTCTGAAATTTATTAGCTCTTCCTAGCCATTTGCAGATACAAACTCATTCTTAATTGTTTCATTTTCATTCTTACCCTAAACATAGTAAATCTTAATGGCTGTGCTTCCAACATTAAGAGGGAATGTGGTAGTTGTAGGAAAAAAGTATTCAAAACACATTAAATTAGCAACGATATAATAGAATTTCCAAGCTGTTTCTAAGAACTTGTATTGACTTTCAAAGAGTAATTGAGCTGGGACTTTTTTTCAAGGGACCCTCCAGATGGATGTATTCTCTTTGTCTTAAGTTGTTTTGTCATAACTTGTTTCATTCTTCTATCTATGAGTCATTCAGAACTGTGAAAATTCTATTTTCCCACTTTAATTACCGAGCTGGTTGAGAATGTATTCTGTTGTTTGGCAGTATTACTAACACACACTCTATTTGTTTATGGCTCTTTGAGAAAGCCATTTTAATAAGGTCAGATTTGCAATTTAAATGAACTTTAATATTTCTTGCAAAGTCTGGGACTGCTTATTTATGCAAGAGGTGAACATGGTGGAAATTTATGGTTTAAAAATATGTTCTCCTGTTTTCCTTTTCAAATGGCGCATCTCAGGTGATAAACGTTTTCAGCTACATTTATAATTTTTTTTTTCTCTCCAGAAAAGGGCAGAAAATCCAAATCAGTGAAATAAATCATGATTCTAAATGGGGCTGTTAGTACTGTATTTTCTGTTTTTCCCATTAAAATCTCTCCCTAAACAAACACCTTTTGTTATTGATCACTAAATATTGCTCAGTCCCCATTGAAAGGACGTGGGGGAACTCTTTGTTCTGCCACACTCCTTAAAACAAACAAACAAACAAAATGAAAACAAAATGACACAAAATGAAAACTTTCCTCTAAACCTTAAGGTTTTTGGAGTGTCCATCTCTTTACTGTATTTAATGGCTCTGGGTGGAAGGGACTATAGGTAAAGAATGGAGCTCCTCCTACATTTACATTTCAAAAGCATCTGTAAAGTGTCAAGGCAGGCCAATTTATATCATATCTCTGCAATTCAGTTTTCTTCAGAAGGGGTGGACTTTCGATATATAATTTGTTAATTTGTTGAGAAATTGGTTCTTCATTGGAGCAATGAGAGAGAGAGGAGAGAGAGAGAGAGAGAGACAGAGAGAGAGAGAGACAGAGAGAGCGACAGAGAGAGCTATTTCCCTGTTTTGAAGTCTGCAGCCAAATTCCTAGGTGGTTTCAAGATCCTGCATTGGAAAAGGATAAAATAAGGGCTAGATGAGATGAATGAGGCTTTAAATAATAGATGATTTGAGATCCCCACATTGAAAATATTTGACTATATTAGAACAGGATGACTCATAAATATATTTGGGAGAAATTTTTTCTTGGGAATAAGGGATGGGGGGACCTGAGGAAACACATTCAGTCAGAGCCTGGGGCAGGTATGAGGATGGTCTGACGGACATGACATCCTAGGTCCCGGCTGTCCAAGACTGGCTGGGGACAAGTTTCCTGGGAATCATGGAAGTGGGTGACCTGAAACACAGTTGCCCTCTTGGAACTGCATAGATTTCTTGTGTTTTCTGACCGTCTGTGACCTGCCTATTGTTAATTAGAGTACCGAGCACTCAGAGTCTGCTTGAACACTTCAGAATGCTGTCCTCATTCCTTTCCGTTCCCTCTAGAATCAGGGAGTGTTGTAATCACAGGGATGTGTACCTTTGGGTCCTGCTTGGACCTTGAATTCCTCTTTATGTGGAACATACTTTCTTTGCATTAATTCCACCTATCAACCCATTTTCTTCTTTAGGATCTGGCCAATGTCTGATTTATTCTTGTGTTTCAACACATCTTTTGTCCCAGGTAGAGCTCTGATTTCAAATGGCCCTGGGCTATATACAAAGGCTGATACTATCTTGGCTTTGTGTATCAGTATTTTTGTCTTTTCCCTCTTTTCTGTGAATAAAAGCACTGAAGCAAATCCTTCGCCCTGTTTTCTATTTTTTTTAAGCTACTCTATGTTGAGAACTGTGGTAGGCTCAGAAACATCTTGTTCTCAGGGGTCTTTGCTAATTGTCTGTCTTAGGCAGGGGGCTCAATCCTGGAGTGAGTGGTCTCTAAATCTGCATCACCTATCCCATCTTCCCCTGCTCAGGGTCTCATAGTGTCCTCTCTCTCTCTTGAGTTGGTGGTAGATTCATTCCTGTCTGCCATCCTCCTCAGTCTGAATGACCTCTGTAAGACTTTGAATAAATTTAGAGGGAACCCTTTCATAGCCATCTGCCCTTCCTCCCCCATGGAATCCAAGACTAGATAAATTTTGGTGAGAGTTAGAGTTCTTGAGAGAGTGTGGAGTGCTGTTGTGGAATAGGGTCCCCTATCTGAGGATGCTCACATACCAGTTGGTTGTACAAAAAGGCTGTGATAGAAGAAAGGCACCCAGTGATGATGGTGGGGAAAAAAAGAAAGTGAGGGAGGCTCAGTTATCTGGAATTTGGAGGCCAAGAATAATGAGGCAGTGGATCCTGAAAGTGACAGGGTAGCATCTTTCCTCAAAGAACAGGATCCTGCTCCCATGATTGCTCTGTCATGCTATTGTAGGATGCTGAATAGAATGTTGTATTGGGGACAGATTATTTCAAAATTAGATACTGAGTGCCATACAATTACAATTCAAGGTCAAAGGGTTAGTGATAATAATAGTAAGTCTTATGTATGTGCATTACTGTGCCATTTACAAAGAGCTTCCATGTACATTATCCCAGATGATCATTACAATAGCCTTGTGAGGTTGGCAAGCCAGGTGCACTCTCACAATGGTATCTCGATATCAAGGAAATTAACAACGTGTCAGAATCAGGACCCCAAAATATTGCCTCTGAAACAACCAATTCTTCTTACATTTAATCTCATATCTCTACTTACTAGGTAAGACAACACACTGCCTAACTCAATGATGGTTTAATTCATATGGCATGTCAGAACAAGGATTAGAAGCATCCCGTGTTCTGATTTCTTTCCTATCAGTCTCTCCCCTGAGATTTCTGTTTTCTGGGATGGACTGGCTCTAGAAACTGACATTATCATTATGGAACAGAGCTCTTTATTTCTTCTTGAAGCTTGTCTGTTGTCCTTTCCTTTCAACCTGCAGAACTCTCTTTGGCATCTCTGGTAGAGCTGGTCTAGTGGTGATTAACTCTCTCAGCTATTATTTATCTAGGCATGTCTTAAAGTCTCCTTAATTTTTGAAGGATGCTTTTGCCAGATATAGGATTCTTAGTTGGCAGTTGTTTTGCTTTCAGCACTTTAAACATATCATTCCACTGTCGTCTTGCCTTCATGTTTTCCACTTAATCTTATTGAGACTCCCCATATATATGACATGTTATTCCCCTCTTGTGGCTTCCAGAAGCCTCTTCTTATCTTTGGTTTTTGATAGTCTGATTATAATATACCATGGGCTTATCCTGTTTGGAGTTTGTTGAGTGTCTGGAATGTGTATACTTCTGTCTTTCATTCAATTTGGGAAGATGCCAGCCATCATTTCTTTGAATATTCTCTCTTCCCCTTTCTCTTTTTCTTCTCCTTCTGGCAATCCTATTTGGAGAAAATGGTATGCTTGATGGTGACCACATATTCCTGAGGGTCTGTTCACGTTCTTTTTTCTTTCTTTCTTCTGCTCCTCAAACAATGATTTCAATGGTCTCATTTTCAAGTTCACTGGTTCTTTCTTCTGCCAGCTCTAATCTGCTGGTGAACCACTCTAGGGGATTTTTAATTTCTGTTACTGTGGTCTTCAGCTCTGCTTGGTTATTTTTCATAATTTCCAACTCTATTAATATCCTCTTTGTGGTCATCTATCATTTTCTGGATTTTCTTTACTTCTGTGTCAATGTTTGCCTTTAGCTCTTTAGGACCTTTTTATAAAAAGTCTTCATCTAATATGTCCCAGGTCTGGTCCTCCTTGATGGTTTCTAATGCTTAAGTTTTCTTCTTTGCCTGAGCCATCATTTCCTATTTCTTTGTGTGCTTTTTAATCTTTTGTTGAAACCTGGACATTTTGGCATGTTAATGTTTTCTTGCTGGAATTTAGACTCTGAGGCATCTGTTTCTTAAGCTTGTTTCTGACTAGTATTATGACAGAGTTTTCCCTGAATTTCAAGGGCTAACCACAAGGGGGGGGGGGGGGAGGGAGAAGAAGAAAAAGAAGAAGGGGAGGGGGAAAGAGGAGGAAAAAGAAAACACTTTTTCTGGTATTTGCAGATTGACCTGGTTTGAGCTGTGTGAGTGATCTCCTTCAGGGCTTGTTCATTCAAAGAGTTTAAAGAATAGATCCAGACCAAAGCATAGGGGCCTCCTTTCTGCTCAGGTGTCTTATCCTGGGCATGCACATGTGGCCCTAGGAATTCCCTTGTTTACATGGTCTCGAATGTTCCCTCTTCCCTAGGAAACAGTTTCTTCACAGTCCTGGGCATTCACTGTATGCCCGTAGTCAGCAGTTCCTTGTTCCAGAAAGGATGACCTTGACTGCTCTTCTACAGTTCTCTGGGAGAACACATAGGGCAACTTCTGGGACAGTGAGTCCCTCAGGCCAACATCAGAGAGATTGGGCCTGTCATTTATATTCCCAGTAGTGCACAAAGGGTGCTCTGTTCCCTCTGGAACTGGGATTAAGGTCCACACTGGGAGCATGAACTGGCTGTGAGAAGATGGGAGAGAGACCAGCCAGAACGCCATAAGATGCTACCACTTTTTTAATATGTTTTTTCTTTCTTTATTAGGGAAGTTGTGGGGTTAGAGAACAATCATACATAAAATACAGGATTCCCATGTATCAGCCCATTATTGGATTGGTATGGAACATTTGTTACAATCGATGAAAGCACATTTTTATAATTGTACTATTAGCTATAGTCCAAGGTTTAACATAGGGCTTATTGTGTAGTGAAATTCCATGATTAAAAAAATAAAATTATTCTGTTACTATATATACAACCTAACATTTCCCCTTTTAACCATATTCAGATATATATTTCAATGCTGTTAATTATGTTCACAATGTTGTGCTACCATTACCACCATCCGTTACCAAAACATTTCCATCATTCCAAACAGGAACTGGGTACATTTTAAGCCTTAATTTTCAATTCCTGATCCTCATCTCCTGCCCCCTGGTAATCTGTATTCTAGATCCTGACTCCATGTGTTTGCTTTTTCTCATTATTTCATATAAGTGAGATCACACAATATTTGCCCATTTGTATCTGACTTATTTTACTCAACGTGATCCTACCACTTTAAGCAGCCTTTTAAAGTAGATTTGGTCATTGCCACAGCTAAGCCTCATGAAAGAGTACCATTCTCTACTGTTGACATTTCTCCTCCTCATTCTCATTGTCCTCTATCCATACCACTCCAACATCAATGTCTAACATTTTGCTTGAACTCTTCTTGTTAAATTCATCAAGAATTCCACTTGTGGAAGTCCTGTAGATAGACTGTGCTCTTCATTTGTGTGACTTCCCTTGACTTACTCTTTCCTCCTCCTATGAAATCCTTTTGTCTCTCTGGCTGTTCATTTTCATTCATTTTTTTTTTTTTAAATCCCCCCTCCCTGCCTTCTTGTTGCTTGCTGTCTGTGCTCTTTGTCCATTTCCTGTGTGTTCTTCCATGTCTGCTTGTGATTTCTTCTTGCTTTCTCTTTAGGAGGCACTGGGAACTGATTCTGGGACCTCCAGTGTGGAAGAGAGGCACTCAGTTGCTTTAGGCACTTCATCTCCCTAGTCTGCTGCATCTCTCACTGTCTCTTCTTTGTGTCTGCCTTTGTTGTGTTATCTTGCTGCACCAGCTCTCTGATGCATGGCCATCAGCTCTCCACAGCAAGGCCCAGACTGCCTTTACCAGGAGGTCCCAGGATTCGAACCCAGGGCCTCCCATATGGTAGACAGGAGCCCAATTGCTTGAGTTATATCCGCTTCCCCTTTTCATTGTCTTTCAAGGGTGCTGAGACCTTGAATGTTGGTGTTTTTCAGAGTGCTCTTGCTCCTCTGCTCTTCTCATTCAATATGCTTTCCCTGGTGACACATTCTGTACCACTAACATGGTTTATGAAGGGCAGTATCACTGGGGTGAGACAGTCCTAAGTTCAAATCCAGGCCCCACCACCCACCAGCAGTGGGATCCTGGCAAATATAATTTCATTTCTCCCCATCTAGTCTGAATGAGAAGCATCATTTTCCTCCTCTTTAAAGTAGAAATCCTGGGGAATTGTTGTAGCTCAGTGGTTGAGTGCCAGCTTCCCCCATAAAAGGTCCTGGGTTCAATCCCCAGCCTTGGTACCTCAAAAAAAAAAAAAAAAAAAAAAAAAAAGGTAGAAATTCTAAATACTACCTACTGCATATCATTATTTTAAGGATAGAAATGAGTTTACATGAAATTTTTAGCACAATGACTGGTAGGTAAGTGTTCAATACTCTCCAATAGTATCTTTAGCATAGTCCTTTCTCAAGAGCTTTGGTTCTATGTATATACTGGGTCTGTCTGTCTGTCCTACAGGCAACTCAAACTCAATATGTACAAAACAGAACTTACCCTGGAGTTCTCAGATCAGTTCCTCTTCCATCTCCTATGGTACTACCTCCATGGAAGACTCCTAGATCTACCCATTTCTAGATCTCTTTCCCACACCTATCCAAATGCAATCAATAAGTCACCAGATTCTAGCTCTATAATGCTTTTTGAATGTATCTTCCTCTCCCCATTCCTTGTGTTTCTGTCTTGGTCCCAAATGTTATTTATTCTCAACTAGTTCCTTGTAATTGCTGTCTGACCTCCAACAAGGCCGCAAAGTCTCACAGCCATCCTCTATGCTACATGTGAAGAGAACTTTCCAAAGCACAAATACCTGGTCATGTCACTCTTCTGCTTCATATGCCCCACCGGCCTTTCCCAAATATTTGAGATAAAATCTAAATTCCTTTGAGTATGTCTTTATTATTACTTCCTTTCTAAACATCATGGTCAAAGAACATACATAGAACTTGGTCTGTATGATATTGAGTCTTTGGAATTTTTGAAATCCTTTTTTGTGGACTGGTACAGAAAAATTATATTTTTGTTTTAGTATTAGATCAATGCATGCTTGAAAATAATAATTTTCTTTAATTGTTTTTTTGATCAAATTACAATTCACTTTGATTTTTCAATCTGGGAATTCACATCTTTCTTCAACTAGGAAATGCAAATATTGTCTTTCTCCTGTTTTTTTTTTTTTTCCTCACTCTTTAATTTCTACTAGATATATATTGGGTGGTCTCATCCTATTCGCTACGTAGTTGAACCTCTTACTCATATTGTTCCTCTCTTTGTATTCCTCTGTCAATTCTGGATTGTTTCCTCAGCATGCCTTCTAGTTCACAATTCTATTATTTAGTTTTCCTGTTGCATCTTTTATTTCAAGGTCTGTGTTTTTAATTTCTGCAGGCTTACTGGATTCTTTCAAAAATTGACTTGATTTTTCTTCTAGTGTCCTATTCTTTCATCAGTATTCTTTTTTTCTTTTCAATAATTTTAAGTTTACAAAACTTTAGGTTTATTGTTATTGAAGGCATTTCTAGTTCTCAGAATGCCAGTTCTGGTATTTTCTGCAACTGCCAATTCTCCTTAAGAAGACCTATGTCCTCTTGTGATTTTAAAATTTTGATTGCAAGCTTAGTTTCAGTGAGGGTTGCTTCTCCTGTGGGAGTCTCATGCATTAAGATTGCAGGAGAATCCCCTACAGAAAAAGTTTGCATTTTTCTCTGCCTAGAGATTTCCCTGTTCTATGCCAGTTTTGATGTTAATTTCTCAGTTTCTGAGTTAATTTCTGAATTAAGTATCTAAAGTGATTTGCATTCCACACCTGTGGTAATACAGGCTGGGTGGTGTGACATCTTAAGAGACATTCTTCCCCAGAATTACTGCGGTGGTGAAGGTGGGGGAAGTCCACCCTCCTTAGTGCAGTAAACAAGATGATGCCTCACCCAGCCACTAGCCCTTCTGTAACCTCAGTTGTTGTCTTTCTGCCACATGGTCCCTTCCTTGCTGCCATGCCAAACTCCTTGGACACTGCTTTTTCACAGTCATGTGTCTATCAATACTGCTCCTAATCTGGAATGCCATTTCTTCTCTTCTTATCTAACTGGTGCCCACACAGGAGTCAGACTGCAGATCTGCCATCATTTCTTCTGGAAATCTTCCCGTAATCCTTCAGTCTGAATTAGAGACTTTTCTAGGGTATTCTTTCAGCATTCCCATGCACACTACTCTCATAGTGCTTCTCACAATATATTCCAATAACTTCTTTATCTGTCTTGCCCTTCACTCCCAGGGGAGAGAGTTACTAAAAATTAGAGAGCAGGTCTTACTCATTTCTTATTGTTGATGTATCACAGTTACTTTTCAATGTCTGCTTTAAAGGGATTGAAAACTATATTGGTGAGTGCTTTCATCAGGTGTCACTGTTAAATTTGTGTTTTAGAAAGATCACCTTGGCACTAGCTTGCCTTAAAGGAAGAAAATCTATAGACTGGATGACCAATTTTGTACATAAATGTTGATACACTCATAGTGGGATGAAGAGAGAGTATGGATCCTAAAGATGTTTGACAGGTAGCACCAGTGGCATTTTTAGTTAAGGGATAAGGAAGATTCAGGTTTCCCCATGTTTCTAGCATGAACACTGAAGTGTGCAGTGATGCTATTAACTGAGACAGGAAATCATGAAAGAACAGGTTTGGGCAGGGGTGGATTTTGGAAGGCGAAGAGAATGACCTTGGCTTTGAACATGTTGCTTTTGAAGTGCTTACTGGTGGACATGTCATGAGGGATTTAAAAATGTGGGTCAGATGTCAGAGCTAAAGGTGGGCAGTAGTTATTGGCACATAAGTGGTAGTTGGAGCCACGGAAATAGTAAAGATTCTTCAAAGGAGCTAATGAAGTGTGAAAAGAAAGAAAGTGCAAGGGCTGAGTTTTAGAGTAGACCAAAGTACAAGGGCTGGCACAGGGGGGAAGAGAAGGAGACAGAGAAGAGTGTTCAAGAAGACCAGAAGAAAGCCAGAGGAGAGTTCTCCTAGAAGTCAAGGGAGAAGAGAATATCAATAAGAGATTCATGTTCAATCACATTAAATTCTACCTGTACTGATTTCAGCCCTCCCTGGCTGACTCTGAGTAAGGTGGAAGGCAGAATATATATGATCTGCCTTTGTATAAGCTCTCTTGTAGCATCATTCACATAGTGGAGCACCATAAATTATATACTAATGAGTGAATTAATAAGGGCATAAAGAGCACAGTTTTACACAGGATTTGGAAACATTGTCCAACAGGTCAATTCTAAAGACAGAGGATGTGTTGTTAAATTACATCTCTTCAAAGGCATTATGCTGGGAATTAAACTCAGATTCAGCCTGACAGTCAAAGTTTTCCAAGTTCTGGCCCAACTCATTTCCTAGTAGTGTCACCTCTTTTTCTTACTCAGGTTTGGGTCCATCACATCTGCCTGCTTGCTGTTCTCTGAGCTGACCCAGAGTCTACATATACCAGTTTCCCTCTGACTGCAAAGCTATCTCCTGGTCTCAGTTTCCTGGGTGTTCACATAAATTCCATCTCCCTTATGAAGACTTTTTGGGTTCCCAAAACCAATTGTGAGCTCTTCATATCTTGAATTCTCATGATCTAGGGTTTGTAACCGCATTATACCCTATCTGGCCATGTGCATTTTTCTCTACTTTATGTTTGTCTTATGACCCCCTCCTAGCTCCCCTCTCTCTCCCTGGAGAGTAGATTCCAAACCATCTTCATATTTAGGGTGCCTAAGTATCTAGTACCATGACTTGGATATAGAATTCGAATACATAACTAATAAATGAACAGAGGAATGTGACTGTGAGGTGTTGTTATCTCATGATGGGCTTGGGAGTGTGTCCAGTGGCACAGGAGAATGTACAGCAGCTCAGGCTTCATGAAATGGCCACAGACATCATCAGGAGACCAGTCATATTGGGGCCAAAGCCTTTTGCCCTGGCAAAAGGTTTTATTTGAAATGAAAAACACATAATCAGTTACCAGCATCAGGGAGGCTTACTTGAAAATTTCTATGAATCTGCCCGGGCAGAAGTTCAGCCCACAGGACACAATCGCAATGGCACCCAGAGACAGAGAATATGCATACACACACTCACACACACATACCTACATGGATGTGTATAGAATTAAAACAAACAAACACATTTGACTTGTCTCAAAGTCTCTTAATGATAGGTTGAAGGTCCAAAACTTGGAATCATATATTAGAGTAGGGGTTCTTAACCAGGGGTCCAAAGAGTCTGTGGAATGATTTCATGGAGTCCGTGAGCTTGAATTGAAAAATTTAAAAAAACATTATTCTTGTGGTGATGTGTTGGTGAGGGTGTGATTTATTTATTAAATAATATACAGTATAGTGTGGACCTAGTATTAATATAATTTTTATTTTGGTGTCGTGTGTTCTGAGTGCAGTGGATAACTACTTGCAAAATGGTTGGCAAGGATGGTGGAGATGGTTTTATGATGCCTTGGGAAAACTCGAATTTCTAAATGTTTGCCAAAAATGACCATTTGAACAGATATTGAATGAACTGTTTTAGGTTATCAGGTATTGAAATTATGGGAAAGTTGTAAAATGTAATTTTGAATAATTCTGAAATTTAATTTATTTGTTTTTTGTCTTTATTTTTTTAATTTTACATTAAAAAATATGAGGTTGAAATTTAATTTAAAGACATGTTGATACTGAGTGTCATAAAACTATCTGCCACTACATTCTGAGAAAGGGTCTGTGGTTTTTTACCTCACTGGCAAAGGGGTCCATGGAATGAATAAGTTTAAGAACCCATGTATTAGAGGGAAGACAACTTTTCTCAGAAAAGCATTTAGGGCAGTTGTTATCAAATGCTTATTGCAGCCTGATCTTTGCAATAAATTGTGTGTATATTTGGGGAATCTGCTTCTTGTGTCCACCAGGATGAGGTAGCAACAAATTGCTCACGTAAGTAAATGGGAGATGTATCCCAGATAGTTTAAGAGTGATTATTTGGAAACTGTTGAAGCCTACCAAAGCCCACTTGAAGGTCTTTCTTCTCACCAGAGTGTTCAACCAATGACCCCTCTTTGCTCTCTCCTCTTTTGCAAGATTTTCTCATTCTTCTTTTCCTGTTTCTTCTTTTGAAATAAAAGGGACGTTTGGATAGAAATTGCTAAAGTTCATGCCTAGATTATTATCAGTCAAATACTCTTATTAAAGATGGTGAAGATGAGAGTTCATGGGCAGAGACAGATGAGAAGTACAACAGAACCGGATGCTTCGTGTGCCAAAGGATGCATGGGTTCAGCTTTTGGGTACATTACGACTTTAAAAAAAAATTCTGATCACCTAATTTTGAATTCATTTGTGTGGGGGATGGGTGCTGGTTGGTAGTGGGGCACACTGGCCCAAGATATTTCATGGTATAGATTATCTGCCCCAGGGCTGAATGAATGAAAATATTCCAGGACAGAGAAGTGGGTGGACCTGAAGGAATCCCTAAAACCATGATATTTTGTTCATAAGTAACAACTCATGCTCACTGCCCCAGCAGGTGATACCTAATGCCTGTTTATGTGGCAATGGCTCAGAGCTAGCCTAGACACACAGCTACTTCATAAAAGTGGCCAGACGAGGGAAAAAGAATTGCTTTTTAAATGACTTGATGTATTTGCAGAGATTATAGAAATTCAGGACAACAAATGTGCTTGCCTATCTTTTCAAAAAGGAATGATCCCTGAGATTGCTTCTAGGAAGAATGGAGAAAAATAGCCCAGAACATCGAAGAAGTAGTGGAATCATGAGTGAATAAGCAGCTTGGTATTGTCAAAAATAAATCATCCAGGACCAATCTGAAAGCTGATTAAAATTCATAGTAGAGGGGAACAAAGTCACTGTAATACATCTTGATTTTGATAATGCATTTGATACCATGTCACGAAATTTTACTTATGAAATTAATTGACACAGGCTTGAAAATGAACACTGTTATAGGGATTGATAATTTTCAGGGGGTCTGTAAACAAGGCACAGTGATGAATAGTGTGACATCCAGCGAGGGGTAGTTGATTAGTAGTGGTGCCAAAAAGATTGGTATTAAGTCTGATCATATGCAACAATGTTATTGATGGTTTTGAAGAGAAAGTAAAGAGAATGTTAATGAAATTTGCAAATTATACAAACTGGGGTGGTGCTGGAATAAATCCAATAAGAATGATGGATAGAATTTATTCCAAGAGATATAGACAGGCTCAATATATGGGTAATAAACAGCAAAATAAGATTCATTTTCAAAAAATGCAAACTAGGACAGATTGGGGAAAATATAGAAGGAAAAATGAATCCTATAAGGGCACTAAGAATTTTCAAGATGCTTCAGGGTCCTTTTTAGTTGGGTAGCAAATTACTCCTCTACCTCCCTAGTCTTAGTCACCCTTTCCTAATCGGTAACCTTTCTTGGTACCTCCCCCACAAAGTCTTTTGAATGTTCTATCCTCTTTCATACCTCTAGGCTTTTGTAAATACTGTTTCCTTTAACCAAATGACTTTCCCTTTTACTTCTACTGGTAAAATGAGATGCATTCTTCAGTACCCTACTCATTGTACATCTTCTTTTCAGTATGGTTCTCCCTTCTCCAGAGAGCCACTTTTTCCTCTGTGTGACCATCTTACTTGGCAATGCTCTCATTGGGGCTCTTGACATATTGCTGTATGACCATGGAGAGGGAGTAAGGGCAGTAGCTAAGACATAGTCTTCAGGATCATACAGAGTCAGGAACACAGGCTAAGTCCTACATCAGCCACTTAAGAGCTATGTGACCTTAAATGAGTTCCTTAGACCTTTCCAAGTCTCAGGTGTCCAGACCATAAAATGGACATTGTTGCAAGGATTCAATGATATTCTCTTTATAAAGAGTCTGGCTAACACATGAGCTAGTTTTCATGATCAGATATTTTTCTTAGTGGTAGCATTGGCTTAAGACTTTTTTTTTTTCCTTAATCTATGAGCTCTCTGAGACAGGGAAATGTATTTTTATTCTTTATATTCCTCCTGGTTCCTAGAACAGTGTCTGGTGCCTAGAATGGTTTTCAGAGGACCCGTGGGCAACCTGATAGTGTGGATTCTCTCTGAATCTATGAGAGCCATTCCTCTCACTGCATATATTTTGGGTTTAGTAGGAAAATGGAGGAATTAGATAATTTAAGCTCATTCCCAATTTCTTTTTCAGGTGTTTTAGAGGAAAGCATGGCATTTCACCTACGAGTTATGCATTATTTTAAATATCTGGGAGAGAACTTCTGGTGTCTTGAAGTCTGGTGAGATCATGTCTGAAGGAGTAGGGGGTGCAGGTAATGTGTGTCAGACATAGCCAGGTGGTAGGGTGGGGAACCACAGTGATGCAAATGGGCCAAGGGCCAGCCAGTCTGATTTATGAAGAGAAGCTATGGGAGGGTGAAAGCACTGGGAGGAAAGAAATACCTGCACTTATCTGGTAGGTGGGAACCCTGAGAAGAAACAGGATCTTGGTACTTTATAAGGCTTGAAATTAACAGTTTAGACAACAAAGAAAAAGAGAAACATGATCCCAATTTTTCTTGTGACTGATACCAGCATAATTCTGCTGGCTCTGGAATAGTTATTTTAGGTGAAGTAAATGACTCTCACATGCACAAACTTGCTGAAATCAGAAGAAAAAGCACTAGGTATGTTGCAGCCAGCTATTTTTCTGAGACAGTGGTATGCATTGTATACCACCTTGATATACTAGAAACTGCCCAAGGCTGCCCTTATTTTTCCATCAACCACAGCCTCTGGTCCCATGCGTTTTGACAGAAACCTAGTAGCAGTCAGTTTTTGCTGAGTAACCAGCATTTCAGTTAATGCTGTGTGATAAGCATGGGTCTGAGGTCAGCCACAGTTTGATGATCGTGGTTGAATTTGGCTGGACCAGGCTGAAGCCCAGATGAGTTCATGTATATTCTTGTGGCTTATTTGGATATGGTCTTCTCATGGGAGATCATAGGACCACAGGAGATTAAGCCAAACCACACAAGCCCATTTAAAGCCTCTGCTCATATCATATCTGCTAATATTTTTCTGGCTGGAAAAAGTCACGTGATGAAGCCCAACTTAAATGAGGCAGGAAAGTATACTCAGCCTTCACTATTAGCAGCGATGGCAAAGTCATGTGGAAAAGAACATGGATGTGTAATTCTATAATCCTATATTGGAGGGACTAAGAATCAGGAAGAATAATCCAACACACACAACCACCATCGTACTTCTCATCGTACTGTTCATGCTTGGTCAGCCAGAGATAGTTTGCTGTCCAATTTTCGTTCTCAACTAACCACTCCCACCTTCTCCAATCCAACCTTCTACATGCAACTACTTTCTTTGAACTTTGCATCCTCCAACAATAGCAGGTTTCCCTCTCAGGGCTTGAGTATGTCACTATTAGAGGTATCTGGAACCTGGGAATCCTTCTACGATCGACAGTAGCACTCCTATCATGAGCCATCTCTGGGTTCAGATGGTAGAGCAGGAAAGCAGCTCTTGTTTCTCACTTGTTTCTCACAAGCTAACTCTTGTGAACCACTACTTCCAAAGTTTCCAGAGAAAGAGAAGGGAGTTGTTTTAATCAGAGTGCTCCCTGAACTGTTTTTCAGGACAACCTAGCATTTCTTAAGATATGCCCTTTTCTCTTCAATGCGATTAATCCAGGCTAATTTCAAGGAAAAGATACTTTACAAGCTTGATCTTGGAATCAGTACTGGCATAGATTGGAGGAGAGGGATGAATGGAATGATATGTGGAAAGACAAATGTTTCAGGAGGTTTACTAAGGTTTTAACTTATAGTAAGTATATAGGTTCAGCCTATGTTTTTTGGGTGTGTGTGTCAAAAAATAGGCCAGCACTAAGTTGCTGAGAAATGAAGATCTATCTATTTTGATCTAGGACCCAGTTAGTTCAATGGCCCCAACAACCACTCCAAACTCATTATGTTCTTCTCTTCCCTTCAGCCACTGTTGTCCTTGCCCCATTGACCTCTTTTCTGTTCCTTGATACACGAAGCTTTTCCATTCCTCAGGATCTTTGCACTTGCAGTTACCTTTGCCTAGAAGACCCTTCCCTGAATTTTGTTTGGTGGGCTCCTTCCCATTCTTTTGTTCTCTATGAAAAGGTCCCCCTGCTCAGAAGAAGGCTTTCTCAATTACCTGTGTTGGAAGTTTTCTGAGTGTTGCTCAGATCTACTTTCCCCCTCCCTACCCTGTCTTGTGTTCTGGGAGGCATCAAAAAGGCTTCCAGGCCTCTGGTATGCACCAGGGACCAGAAGGTCAGAAGGTGAGGTCAGTGTATCTATTCCTTGGGCTATCTCTTTGATGCCTTACATGGGTGGGCGGTGTCCTCTACTGATAGCTTCTGTCTGGAGGACCCTTCCTACAACCTTAGCTTCCTCCTCTTGCCTTTTTTAAAAATATTTTTTTAATTTATTTGAAAAAGATACTTAGATTACATAAAATGTTGCATAAAAAATGTAAGGGATTCCCATATGCCCCACACCCCAGACCTCCAATTTTCCCCACGTTAACTTCTTTCATTAGTGTGGTACACTCATTGCAATTGATGAACACATTTTGGAGCACTGCCACTAAGCATGGATTATAGTTTACACTGTAGTTTACACTCTCTCCCACTCAGTTCTGTAGGTTATGGCCATATATATAATGACCTGTACCTGTCATTGCAATATCATTCAGGACAATTCCAAGTCCTGAAAATGCCCCCATATTACACCTCTTTTTCCCTCTCCCTGCCTTCAGCACTTCCAGTGGCCACTGTCTCCTCATCATGATATAATTTCTTCCATTGCTAGAAACACAATAAATCTACAGTAGAATCTCCCCTTGCCTTTTTAGGCCCAACATTGGTATAGGCTCTCAGTTACTGGTAGCTTTCCTCTTTCCCTAATGGAACTTCACCATCTGTGGTAGATCGTGTCACGTACCCTACAGAGACATGTTGAAGTCCTAATCCCCGGTTAACTCATTTGTAAATACAATCTTTGAGGATGTTAAGACCAAACTCAATCAGAATGGGCCTTAATCCAATATGACCAGGGACCTTAGAATCAGAAGAACTTGGATACAGTAATAGTAGACGACAAAGTAGGAGTTTGAAGGGATGGCCATGTGACAGAGATGGAGACTGACTGCCAGCAAGCCAGCAAATCAGCACCAGAACACCACAGGCATCAGAGAAAGCATAGCCTTCTGATACCTTGGCTTTGTACTTTCATCTTTCAAAACTGTGAGAAAATAAATTCCTGTTGTTTAAGGCAACTAGCCTGTGGCAGACCTGGCATATAAATACACCATCTCTTGCTGGTTTCCCTCAACCCTGCCCACACTTTTTAAGCAAATAGTCCTTTGCTAAGCTTTCTTCTATTACTCTGAATTTTCCAACTGCTTCCTGTCTATCTGTGTCCTCCCCATTAGTCTCCTTCACTTAATCTTATTTTTTAAATTCATGCACTTATAGTTACATATAACTTTAGAATTTGTTTTGTTCGTCTCCCTTTATTTTTAAAGATGCTTTAGATTACATAAATGTTACATTGAAAATGCAGGGGATTCCCATATACCCCATCCTCTCCCCTTCCCACACTTTTCCCCATTAACATCAACTTTCTTTAGTGTGGTACATTTGTTACAATTGATCAACATGTGTTGAAGCATTGCTGCTAACCTTGGTCTGTAGTTTACATTATGGGTTACACTTGGTACCACATAATTTTATAGGTTTTGACAAAACGTATAATGACCTATATCCATCATTGCAATCTCATGCAGGACAATTCCAGTTGTTTACTTTTTAATGCATGCATCCCCTCTTGCTTGTGAGTTTCCCAAAGACAGGGGCAAGGCTTGTTTTATTTACCACTACACAGTCATCACCTGTAGTAACTCAAAACATATTTGTTGAGTGAGTGAAAAACAAGTGGATGGATAATAAGATACTAATTGGGTCTCAGAGAAGAAATGTTATTGTCATTAACTGAACAATTGCTATTTTCAATACCACATTTATGATACCCACAGGCAGATGTGACCCATGTATCTGCTATATAAGTGAATAGGCTGAAATTGGGAGGTTAAATAACTTTTCAGAGGATACAAAATTAGTGGGTATTGGCTTCAGGATTCAAACCCAGTTCTCTCTGACTCTAGGTGCCATGCTTTTAATTGTTGCATTGAACTGGGTGGGAATTGAAGAGTAATACAGGCCTGGTAGCTCCTCTCAATATCCTGTTTGGTAGAAATGGAGAATGTAAGCAATACCTGCATCAAGGCTTCTGGTCCCCCCAGGAATACCAGGTGGGATAATCAGTCAGATTCAGTGCAGCTGAGTGAATCCCCCAACACTTTTTTTTTTTCTAGCTCTGAATAATTGAGCCTGGTTTAAGATTATCATGGTAGTTCTCCCACTTAGTGAATTCTGCTACTTTTTTGTCTGTGTGTACTAAGGATACATTTAATAATTTGCCCTTATGTACGTATAAGTGAAAGGAGGTTAATTCTATGCCAAGCAGAATACCTATCAAAAAATTAGGGCCTTTGTTTTACAGATCCCCAGGATCCCTTTGATTATTGCTGTAAACTCACTCAGACAGAAGATAATCTCTAAATTATACAGGATTTCATGATTAAAATATTTTGTCCCTTTTTTAATAGGGTGGGAAGAAAGAAGATGTGGTTTTGGAGGCTCAGTGTCAAATTAAGCGATAACAGAGCCACAGATGAACATAATAAATATGCATAAAGGGACTAAAAAAAGCATTTCTAATAGGTCCATACTGTAGGAGTTTGCTGTGTGTGAAATTGAAAGACTTCCTAGGGAAAATCCTTGGTCCATTTGCTTTTAAATTCACTTTTTTAATGCTCTTTTTAGTAAAAAAAAAAAAAGAAAAGTTTTAAACTCCATTATCCCCTCGTAGAGAAATCTGATCAAAAGAACATTCTTGGAGCTCTGTAGCTTCCAAAATATTGACCTGGAGAAAACCTTTGCTGAGGGCAGGTACCTTCTTAGTTGCCTTCCCTATCCACAGTTATCCCCGGGCTGGGGTGGGAGGCATTCTTATTCTATTTTTAACCTTGAAGACCTAGCTAAAGCTGCCCCTGTCATAATAAATCAATACGAAGTATGCAGAGATGTTTATTGAGACCATCTGGATTAGGCTTAACAGGTAAAAGGAGAGGCAGCGATAAACCCGAGGAAGTTTGTAATTTAGCTGGAGAGAGTGGACTTATATCTGTGAAAATGGATAGTACTACAGACTGGTTCAGGGAGTAGAAACTGAGGAGTTCCAAGATTGAGAGTTTACTGTCCATAGGGACACTTCTAGGAGAAAAGTTTACTGCTGGCTGTAAACCGATGATCTGGAGTGTTGGAAAGGAAGATGAAGCCTCTAGAAGCTGAAGAGTGATACTCATAGTTCTGTAGCAAATAAAGCTTCTAGCTGGAGAGAGTGATTTCAGAGTAGATTTAAATTCCGATGCCACCTTTGTCACTTAGAAGATCCATGACCTTGGTTTTTCCTCTGACTCTCAATTTTCACCTTCCCAAAACATTAAGAGGATGGAATAGTTGGAAGAAACACGGGAGAATGGAAAATGTGCCTTTCATTTTTCAGAATATCCTATTCAAGAAAGCTTGTAAATTTGCACGTAGTTTGACCTCTGCCCAGGACTTATAATTAGGAAATTACTCCCATAAAGGGGCTAGCTTTTGGACTTTTAGTATGTATTTATTTTGGTAACTTTGCCCTATTTCAATAGCTTTAAAAACTAGGAGCTATTGTAGATTTAGTTAATGGTTTCTCTCATCTTGATTCAAACTTTATTATTTTGGAAAAATACCTTAAATGTTCCTAGAAATGTTGCATGGGTTTTGTTGGTGTTTAAAATTTTGGTTACTTAAGGGCCACGTCATTAGTAAGATTTGATTGTTTGATAAGCATATCTCCATTTTGTTTGAGACCCCTTATGAAGTGGGTTAGGTTTCTGATTCTTGTGAATCAGATCACATTTATACAGCAACAAAGAAAACAAATGAACTAAAATAACCCCTGTATTTTCACCTCACAGACTATGTGCTAAACGTTTACAGCTAATGTGTTGCTAAAGTTGACCTGTTTTCTTTTTATCTAGAAGCAAGGGAGTGAGAAAATAACTATTTATTATGCACCTTCTGTATGCTTTGTGCTAGGGAGTTTACAAGTGTTTTCTTCTTTAGTTCTCCAAATTACAACCAAGGTAGACAATATTTTCATCATCTATAAAATGGGATAATAATAATGCCTGTGTTTCAAATTTGTTATTAGGATATAACGAGATAATGTCTATATTGGATAGTACTTAGCTCACTGTTTTGCATATAGCTATTGTCATTACTACTATTATTATTATCTTAATTTTCTTACCTCACCATGGTTATCTAATCAGTAGGTAGTGGAGCTAGGAATAAAGCATTCTTGTAAAAAAGCCAAAAATGACTTATGTCTGTAAATAAGATTGAGAAATTAGTTTGTCTATTTATTATCACAAATATATGGAAAATAGGCTTATGTTCAAAGACTTCTTAAAATGCATTAGTTGGAATATATCTAATGCCAAAATCTTGGTTTTTAATACCATTCTCCAACAAAAGGTATCAAGACACCTTGGAGAAATGGCTGATTCTAGGACTGGGGAAGAAAGTACAAGATGAGCTTGGATCATCTTGTAATTCCAGAAAGTAAGAAAGTGCTAAAAACAAACAAAGAAAACACAAAGTAAAAAATGACCCAGAATAATGGGGGCACATAAAAGGAACAAGATAGCCAACTGAAATGGTCAAAGCTAGAACAATAAGAATTTGAGCAACAAAATAGTGTTAAATTATAATTCAACGTATAAAACAAAGATCTACGAGTCTATATTGATATACATAATTGATTGAATAAACAAATGGGAAAGGAGAGACAAATCTCTCATACAGAAGAGTTAAAAATAATTTATTTTGGAACAGACGTGGCTCAAGCATTGAGCACCCACTTCCCACATGGGAGGTTCTGAATTTGGTTCCTGATGCCTCCTAAAAAAACCTAAAAACCAACAACAAGCAAGCAAACGAAAAAACCAACTCAAGGGAGTTGATGTGGCTCAGTGGTGGTTGAGAGCCAGCCTCCCACATACAAGGTCCCAGGTTCAATCCCCAGTCCTGGTCCCTCAAAAAAAAAAAAAAAAAAAAAAGTAAAAATTATATAGATACTCTGTCACAAAGAAATGGAGCATAATTCCCTTCTCCTTAAATGTGAGCTGCACATAATGAATTCTCTCCAAAGAATACAGTAAACAAATGGAGGAAAGAGTAACTTTGTAGTAGAGAAACTTCACGAACACTATTTCAGCCAGGTGATAAAAGTTTGTAACCTTGACATGATATGATGAGAATTGAACTTTACCTCTGTGGTCTCCTCCTCCAAACCCATAACCCCAGATGAATCATGAAAGAAACATTAAACAAATTACAATTGAGGGATATTTTGCAAAACATTTGACCAGTCCTTCTCACAACTGTCCGGGATTAAAAACCAAGGAAAGTTTGAAAAACTGTCACCATCAAGAGGAGCCTAAGTAAATGTGAAGACTAATTGTAATGCAGTCTCCTGGATGGAATCCTGGAACAAAAAAAGGACATTAGGTAATAACTAAGGAGAGTTGAATGAGGTATGTTGGTCCATTAATTGTAACATGTGCATATTAATGTAAGATTCAATAATAGGAGAAACTGTGTATGAGTTATATGGGAACTCTGTTATCTTTGCAATTTTTCTATAAATTGAAATCTCTTCTAAAATATAGTTTATTAAAAAATTAATTAGTTGTACACAGACTCACTACAATTCATGTGCCCGTACATGTGTCATATTTCAAAGAACAGGGAGACATTATGGGTTTTTCTGAAACACTTTGAGAGTTGTAAAGCTAGAGAAATATGGAACAAGAAAGCAAGTAGCAATTTATTTTCTTTTTAGATCATGATTTCTAAGCTGAGTATCATATATATTTAACGCTTAGTAAAATATAAAAGAAAAGTTTATTTTCTCTGTTATTGATGGGGTCTATGCTGAGAAGCCTTTGTGAAGCCTTAACCTCACAGAGTTGTACTTTGAGCAAATGTAATCATGACTGTGAAAGTGATTGGCAAAATGCAGCATGTTTAACAAGTTAACAGTACTCCTTTGTTCAGGATGGAAGTTTTAGGAAATCCAACCAAAGAGGAGCTGGGGTGAGATTGTTATAGATATTGACTCCCTGAGGAAGGCCTTTGAACTTTGTTTTGTGGATAAAAGGAATTCACAGGTAAGCTTTTTGAGCACGTGGGTGTCATGCTCGAGCAATGTTTCAGTACAGTGATTTTGTTTCAGAGAGAGAAGTAAGCAAAGGCAGGGAGAACATTGCAGTTGAGGAAATGGAGGTCTGGGCCAGTGTGAGGGCTGTGGGGAGAGAGGAAGGGCTATACGTGTGAGAAAGAAAAATTGTAATGTTCTGCATGGGGGTGAGAAGTAAAAGGAGAGGAAAATACCTAGAGGACTTTAAGCTGAGTAAATGGAAAGAAATATATACCATTTTAAAGAAATAACAATCCAGAAGGGAAAGTGTGTTGTAGGAGAGAATGAGTTCGGTGGTAGGCATGCTGAATTGAGGTACTATTGACACATTTCGCCTTTCATTACTCTCTCCATTACAGAATATGAGCCAGGTGACCAAATGTCTCTGGGCACTACTTGATAAGACTGTTTTGACTAAATCTCGCCCATGTATAGCTGGAAAGAGCAGCCACCAGTGGGTCTGATCTGAGGGAAGCTTCCAACACTCTATTTTGCTTATTTCCACAAGGATGCCATTAGACATATCAGTGGGGACACCATATGTTTTATCATCTAAATCATGACATTTCTGAGAGTGAAAGGAGGTTATGCTAGTAATCACAAAGAGAGAACATGAGTAAACCTGGACAGTCCCAGACAAATCATGGTATAGAGTCAATCTAGAAATCTACATATTCACAAGGCTAGGAGAAAGTTTTGCCAAGCCTTCCCTATTAATTGAGGCTCTTTAAAATTTTAATCTAGTAATATGTATACAACTTAAAATTTACCCTTTTAATCACACTTAACTATATAATTCAGTGGTGTTAATTACATTATAGTGTTGTGCTATCATCACCACCATCCATCACCAAAACTTTTCCTTTACCCCATATAGAATTTCTCTACCAGTTAAGGATGAACTCTACATGCCTTATCTCCACCCTAGCCCCAGGTGACCTGTATTCTAGTTTCTGAGTCTACGAATTTGATTATTCTAATTATTTCATATCAGTGAGATCACACTGTGTCCTTTTGTGTCTGGCTTACTTCGTTCAACAGGATATCTTCATGATTCACCTATGTTGTTGCATGTATTAGAAATGAATATCCTTTTGATAGATGAATAATTATATGGATATACCTATATGACATTTTGTATAACCATTCATTGATTAATGGGCACTTGGATTGCTTCCATATTTTGGAAAATGTAAATAATGCCTCTGTGAACATCAGTGTGCAAATACATGTTCAAGTTCCTGTTTTCAGTTCTTTTGAGTATATAGTTAGAAATCAGATTTCTGGGTCATATGGTAATTCTATATTTAACTTTTGGAGGAACTGGCAAGATGTCTTCCACCATTTTAATTACCACCAACAATGAGTTCATGTTCCTGTTACTCTATATCCTCCCCAACACTTATTTTCTATTTATTGATTTTTTTAATACATCATAGTATGTGTGAAATTGCATCTCACTGTGGTTTTGATTTGCATTTCCCTAATGGCTAATGATGTTAAGCATCTCTTCATGTGCTGTTTGACCATTAGTATGTCTTCTTTGGAGAAATGCCTATTTATGCCTTTTGCCAATTTTTAAATTTGTCTTTTTATTGTTGAGTTGTAGGATTTAAAAAAACATATTTTAGATATTAAATCCTTATTGGTTATGTGGTTTCAAAATATTTTCTCTTATTCTTATTTATTTTAGGTTGTCTTTTCACTGTCATAATGAAGTCCTTTAATGCTCAAAAGTTTTTAATTTTGATAAAGTAACATTTATCTACATTTTCTGTTGTTGCACAAGTTTTTGTTATGAAGTCTAAGTAATCATTGCCTAACACAAGATCCTGAAGATGTTTCCTTATGTTTTCTTCTAGGAGTTTTCTAGTTTTCATGGTATATTTAGGTCTTTGATTCATGCTGAAGCAATTTTTTATATACAGTGTGTGGTAGGGATCCACCTTGATTCTTTTGCATATGGAGGTTCAGTTTTCTTAGCACCACTTGTTAAAGAGGCTATTCTTTGCCAATTGAGTGGACTAGCACCCTTGTAAAAAACATTTGTCCATATATATGTGGGTTTTTTTTTTTAACTGTCAATTTGATTCCATTGCTTTATATGTTTGTTCTGTGCTGGTAGCATGCTGTTTTGATTATTGTAGCTTTGTAATAAGTTTTAAGATCAGTAAGTGTGAGCCCTCCAACTTCATTCTTTTCACTCAGGACAGTTTTGGCTATTCAGGTCAGGGCCACTTTTCCTTCCATATAAATTTGATGGTTGGCTTTTCCATTTCTGCAAAGAAGGTTGTTGGAATTTTGATTGGGGTTGTGTTCAGTCTGTAAATAGCTTTGGGTAGAACGGATATTTAGTCTTCTAATCTATGAACTAAGAATGTCCTTCCATTTATTTAGGTCTTCTTGAATTTCTTTTAGCAATGTTATAAGTTTTCCTTGTCTGGGTCCTTTATATCCTTGATTAAATTTTTTCCTAGCTATTTGAATCCTTTAATTGCTATTGTAAATGGAATTTTTTTCTTGATTTTCTCTTCTGATTATTCCTTATTAGTATACAGAAAAACTACTGATTTTGTTTGTTGCTCTTGTACCCTGCACCTTTGTGCCATTCATTTTTTAGCTCTAGTAGCTTTGTTGTGGATTTTCAGGATTTCCTATATAAAGGATTACCTTATTTGCAAATAGGGAAAGTTTTACTTATTCCTTTCCAATTTGGATGCCTTTTATTTCTTTTTCTTGACTAGTTGCTCTTGCTAGAGCTTCCAGTATAGTATTGAAAAACAGTCGTGACAGTGGGCATCCTTGTTTTGGTTCTGACCTTAGAGGGAAAGTTTTCAGTATTTCAATATTGATGTTGTGATATAGTTGTTGGTTTCTAAGAGTTTTTATCAAGAAAGGGTGATGCGTTTTGTTGAATGCCTTTTCTGCATCAATTGAGAGGATCATGTGTTTTTTTTTTCCCATCCTATTTGTAAGGTATTACATTAGATGATTTTCTTATGTTGAACCATGCTTGCATACTTGGGATAAGTCCCAACTGATCATAATATATAATTCTTTTAATGTGCTGTTGGATTCATTTCGCTAGTATTTTGTTGAGGGTTTTTGCATCTACATTCATTAGAAAAATTGGTCTGTAATTTCCTTTTCTTGTAGTATCTTTATTTGACTTTGATATTAGGGTGATGTTTGGCCTAATGGAATGAGTAAGGGAGTGACCCCTCCTCTTCAAGTTTTTGAAATAGTCTGAACAGAATTGATGTTAATTCTTTTTGAAATGTTCAGTAAAATTCATTGGTGAAGCAGCCTGGCCCTGGGCTTTTCTTTGTTGAAAGGATTTGATTATGGATTCAGTCTCTTCACTAGTTATTGGTTTGTTGAGATCTTCCATTTTTTCTTGAGTCCACCCAGGCAGTTTGTGTGTTTCTAGAAATTTGCCCTTTTCATCTAGGTATTCTAATTTGTAGGTACACAATTTTTCAATAGTATCCTCTTTTAATTCTTTTTATTTCTTTGGGGGCAGTAGTAGTGTCCCCCCTTTAGTTTCTGTTTTCAGTTATTTTCATCTGCTCTCTTCTATTCTTTATAAGTCTAGCTAGATGTTTGTTGATTTTATTGATCTTTTAAAAGAACGAACTTTTGATTTTGTTAATTCTCTCTACTGTTTTTTTAAAATTGTCATTATCATTTATCTCCACTCTCATCTTTGTCAGTTTCTTCCTTCTGCTCACTTTGGGTTTAGTTTGCTTTGCTTTTTCTAGATCCTCCAGTTTTGAGGTTGTTTTTCTGATTTGAGATCTTTCTTATTTTATCAATGAAAGTGTTTAGGTCTATAAATTTCCCTCTAGGTAATATTTTGCTCTGTCCTATAAGATTTGATAAGATGCATTCTCATTTTTATTTGCCTGAATTTATTTCCTAATTTCCCTTGTGATTTCTGCTTTGACCCATTCGTTGTTTAAGAATATGCTGTTTAATTTCTGCATATTTGTGAATTTTCCAGTTCTCTCTCTGTTATTAGCCTCAGTCCTTTATGGTTGGAGTAGATACATTGTATGATTTCAGTATTTTAAAACTTATTGACAGTTGTTTTGTGACCTAAAATATTGTCTATCCTGGAGAATGATCTACCTGCATTAGAGAAGAATGTGTATTGTTCTGCTGTTAGATGATATGTTCTATATGCTTATTAGGCCTAGTTGGTTTATAGTATTGTTCAAGTCTTCCATTTCCTTATTGATCTGTCTGTATTTCTATTCATTATTCAAAGTGGTATATTGAAGTCTCCTACTCTTAAAATAGAACCAACTATTTCTCCCTTCAGATCTGTCAATATTTACTTCAGATATTTTGGGGTTGTGCTGTTAGGTGCATATATATTTATAATTGTGATCTCTTCTTGTTGAATTGACCTGTTTATCATTATATAGTGACATTCTTTTTCCCTATAACAGTTTTTTACTTAAAATACATATTTTTTTCTGATATTAGTATAGCTACCCCACCTGTCTTTTGGTTAATATTTGCACTGTATATTTTTTCAATCCTTTCCCTTTTTAACTTACTTGTATCTTTGCTTTCAAAGTGAGTCTTTTGTAAACAAAATATAGTTGGGTCATAACTTTCTATCCATTCACTGCCTTTGACTGAAGGGTTTAATCCATTTACACTTAGAGTAACTATTGATAATGCATTACTTTCTTCTGCCATTTTTCTACATAATCATCATAAATCTTATACCTTTTTGTTCCACAATTCTTCTCTTAATTCCCATTTTCATAAATACTTGATTTTTGTATTGTACCTTTTTGAGTCCCTTCTCATTTTTTTTCTCTCTCTGTTTTTTCATATATTTTCTTTGTGGTTTCCATGGGGTTTAAATTTAACATCCTAAATCTATAAAAATCATTTTTCATTTGGTACCAATTTAACTTCAATAGCACACACACATATAAATGTTCCTATACCTCTCTATCCTTCACCTTTTTATTGTATTTATTACAAATTATATCTTTACATGCTATATACCCCGCATTACAGACTTATCATGACTTTGTATGCATTTACACTTAAGAAACTGTGAAATTCTTGCTTGGAGATTGTTTTCTTTCAGCACTTTAAATATTACATCCCACTGCCTTCTTACCTCTATGATTTCTGATTAGAAATTGACACTTATTCTTTTTGGGACTGCCTTGTACATACCACGTTGCATTTCTCTGGCAGCTTTAAGAACTCTTTCCTTGTCCTTGGCATTTGACAGTTTGACTTTTATGTGTCTGGGAATGGTTCTTTTCTAGTTTATCCTGTTTTTGATTCATTGGGATTCTTGAATGTATATTTTTGTTTTTCATTAAATTTGGTAAGTTTTCTGTAATTATTTCTTTGAATATTCCTTCTGTCCCTTTTTATCTTTCTTCTTCTGGTACTCTCATAATGTGTATATTGGTATATTTGATGTTGTCTCACAGGTCTCTTTGTTTTTTTTTTTTTTTTTTTTTAAAGATTTATTTATTTATTTAATTCCCCCCCTCCCCCGGTTGTCTGTTCTCTGTGTCTTGTTTCTTTTGTCCGCTTCTGTTGTCGTCAGCGGCACGGGAAGTGTGGGTGGTGCCATTCCTGGGTAGGCTGCACTTTCTTTTTGCGCTGGGCAGCTCTCCTTGTGGGGTGCACTCCTTGCGCGTGGGGGCTCCCCTACGCGGGGGACACCCCTGCGTGGCGCGGCACTCCTTGCACGCATCAGCGCTGCATGTGGGCCAGCTCCACACGGGTCAAGGAGGCCCGGGGTTTGAACCGCGGACCTCCCATGTGGTAGACGGACTTCCTAACCACTGGGCCAAGTCTGTTTCCCTGGTTTTGTTTTTTATTCTTTTTCTTTCTGCTCCTTAGACTGAATAATTACAATGGCTTCATGTTTAGTTCATTGATTCTTTCTTGTGCCAGTTCCAAATTTCTGTTGAAACTCTGAAGGGGATTTTTCATTTCAGTTATTGTGGTCTTCAACTACAGTATTTCTATTTGGTTCCTTTTAAAAATTATAATTATTTATTAAGATTCTCATATTGTTCATTCACTGTTTCTCTGATATCTTTTAGTTCTTACTCTGTGTTTTCCTTTATCCTCTTGAGCATATTAAGGATCATTTTTTAAATATCTTTGTCTGGTATGCCCAAAGTCTGGCCTTCTTCATTGTTGGTTTCTAGATTTTATCTTGTTCTTTTGGTTGGGCCATCATCTCCTATTTCTTATTTTGTCTTGTAATCTTTTGTTGCACACTCTACATTTTAATATTTTAAAGTGCTACTTCTGGGATTTAGTCCCTGAGCGTTCTATTCCTTGATAGTGATATGATAGTGATATGAAAGAAATTTCCCTGAGTGCCAGGAAATAACAAAAACAATTAACCCAATGTAAAAAGAACCTTTATGGTCTTTGAAAATTGCCTCTATGTTGGCTGGTGCTCTCCTTCAGAGTTTAGCCATCCTATCAAGAAGTCAGCCCAAGGCAAATTGGTGCACAGTCCTCTCTGTCTTTTTTGAGACTGCATCTAGTCCTGGGTTTATGTTTGCTCATGGCCTTAGGAAGTACCCCCATTTATAGGAATTCAATTGTTCCCTCTACTTCCTATGAAATAGACTTTCTCCTTGTCATAGTTTGGAGCTATGCACTCCCAGAAAAACATGTTCTTTTTCTTAATCCATTCTTGTGGGTGTGAACCCATTGTAAGTAGGACCTTTTAATGAGGTTGCTTCAGTTAAGGTGTGACCCAACTGAATCAGGATGGGCCTTAATCCTATTTATGAAACCCTATATAAGGAGAATGACATTCAGACAGATAAAGAAAAAGGCAGGGTAAGCAAGAAATCAAAATCAATGGTAACTAGAAGGAAAAGGAGAAGACACTGCCATGTGCATTGTTATGTGTCAGAAAATCTAAGGACCAAGGATCGCTAGCAGCCAGCCTCAGAACACCAGTCTTTGGGGAGAAAGTATTGCCTTACTGGCACCTCAATTTTGGACTCCTCCTAGTCTCAAACTGTAAGCCAATAAATTTCCAATGTTTAAACTGACATATTGCATGGCATTTGCTTTAGCAACAAGAGAAAACTCAAATACTCCACTTCCCTGCTGGTCTGTTTTATGACTTAAAGTAGGTAATCCTTTGTCCCATGCTGGGTTGACTTAATTGTTTCTTACTCTGCGTTAGCTTTCTGCAAGCTGCTTCATCTTGCAGAGCAAGTTATGGGAGGTTAAGCCAGAAAGGCGGTTCTCTATTCAGTCTTAAGGCTGCCACCTGATAGATTGACAGGCACAGATGATCACCTTCATATGTACATGAGGGCTACTCTGTTCTTTTGGGAACAGAATCAGGAAACCACAATGAGAGTACATGCTGGCTCCACACCATGCTGGAGAGGGGTTGGGGAAGGGTTCAGCAAAGATCATGAGGTTCTCCTACTACTTTTTTTTTTTAAGATGTAAAAAGTATATTTATTTTTCATAACAATACTATGGTAAAATTGTTAAATACATGTATGTTTTAAAAACAGACGTAAGTAACATCATTAGTGTTCACAGCCAAGCATACTAGTTTTATATCTATGGTGTCTTATATAGGTTACTTATAGATTATGTTCTTACTATAACCATGTTTTCCAAAAGATATGGAAACTGAAGTCTGAAATTAACTGCTTTTAAAGCTGTATTGTCTTGTTATATCACTTGCCCAGATACAACAACCCTCTAACTAACTATTTTCTAGAGTTTTGGAGAAGATGGCTCTGCCAGTTTTTGCTAGTTGTTCAAAGATTCTGTGAGGGAATGTCACCTCAGAGCATCTTATGCCATCATCTTGGTCAACCCTTTTTGGCTCTTCTGAATGAGCTCATAAACTGTTCCACCACCCTTTCTCTTTTTCTCAAAGTGTTCTTTATATATTGATCTCTGCCCATATTTGTCTCACAATTATTATAAGTGATCTTTCATCTACTCAGGTATCTCAGTATTGAATACAATTGTGTTGAATCAGAAAAAAGTGGACATCTCTAACAATGGATTATTTCCCCATTTCCTAAACTGGTTTCAAAGAGTATAGGTGTTTGGAAGATGAAATAATAAATAGTTTGATACATGGGGATGAAAGAAATTCAGAATGCTTAGTGGGCAGAAGGTAATGAGCCCAGGGGAGGATGTAGGGTCTCCCTTTGCCCATACTGCTGGACTCTACAACACTCACAACTTATAAGGCATACCTTATTATTTTCTGGTAATTCATAAAGTTCCTACCCAAGGTTTCATTTATCCAGCCCCACATATTACACCCAATTAGCCATGTTTCATGGGCTGCAATTAATAATTAGCCATTACTATAGTATAGCCAACCCCAAAGGAAGCTGATTACTAAAAAAAAAAAAAAAAAAAAAAAAAGAAAAAAAGATGGAATGAGCAGAGCCAGCAGAGTGTTGATAAACCACAGAGGTGAGTGGAATGGATAAATGGCTTTGCCAATTGTCCTCTTGTGCAGGAAGGCTGATACTAAGTTGCTAAATGAGGACTTGAATGTCAAAGTTCTTTTTATTCTTCATCAAATGCACTAGATTAGAAGCAACAGAGTGAGTGAAAGGATCCTTAAAAAGTGAAGTGCCTCCAAGCACTGTCCTTGCATCAGAGCGCTCTCCCCACAGGTTGGTTACCTTTGATGTGTCTTGATGGGATCACATTCAAAAATTAAAGTTACCAGCAGGTGGGAAAGTTTCGCTTGAAACTTTGTGTAATTTGGTGGCTTAATCTATAGATCATTCTGGTATCAGGCAACTCCATCACCTAAATGACATCTAGCATGCATGTAGAACAAGAGAGGAGCTTGGTTTCAATAAAGTGAGATATTAGGTGGCTATATTACAGCACTCATTTTATATAGACCCTGTGCATGAAGTAAGGTGCTTCAAAGTCAGGTCTTGATGCTTTAAAAGTAAATGTTGGAAATAGCTAACATAGGAGAGGATAGGGAAGAGGTACTTAATGGGGGGTTGGTGGATATGAGGCCAAACATTCTTTCTTTAAAAATAATTGCTGGGAAGCAGATGTGGCTCAAGTGATAGGGCTTCCACCTACCATATGGGAAGACCAGGGCTTGATCCCTAGGGCCTCCTGGTGAAAAAGAAGAGAAAACATAACTGTGTGGTGATCCACTGTCCGCATGGTGAGCTGAGTGCCTGCACGGTGAGCCAGTGCTTGCACAAGAGAGTCACACAGTAAGATGATGATGCAACAAAAGAGAGACAAGGGAGAGTCAAGGTGAAGCACAGCAGAAACCAGGAACTGAGGTGGCACAGCTAATAGGGAACCTCTCTTGAAGTCAGAGGTCCCCAGGATCAAAGCCCAGTGAATCCAGAGGAAGAAAAAATAAGAAGAGAAGACCAAAAGAGGAATAGATACAGAAGATCACAAGCAAATGGATACAGACAACAAAAATAGCAAGGTGGGAGAACAGGGGGAAATAAATAAATAAATAAATCTTAAAAAAAAACCTGCTATTTTCCTTAATGGAAACAGTTGAAAGGATTAGGGTGGGTGAATGACTTTAGCAATACACAGAAATAAGAAAATATGTTTTAAAAATGTCCTTAGAGTCCTACATTGTAAGTAGAGCAACTGCAGCTGATTGCTTAAGGTCATCTAAGCTTAAAAGTAAAGGCTTTTAACAGTTTTCTTTGTGAATTTCCTGCTATAAGATGCTTCGTAAATGGGACATACACATTAACCTCTTGTGTTATATAGGACTCCTTGATCAAAGGTGACAGATAGCAAATTCATTCTACTTAAGAAAAGGGGGGAATTTATTGGCAGGGATCTAGGTATTTCATGGTATACTTGAATAATCAAATGAAAGCAAAGATAGGGATGCAGCTAGGCTCATAAATGGCTAGAGGTAGGGATTCAAATGTCACCAGGACTTCTTTCTAGGTCTATGTTTATTGCTGCCATTTTTTTTTTTAAGATTTATTTATTTATTTAATTTCCCCCCCTCCCCCGGTTGTCTGTTCTTGGTGTCTATTTGCTGCGTCTTGTTTCTTTGTCCGCTTCTGTTGTTGTCATCGGCACGGGAAGTGTGGGCGGCGCCATTCCTGGGCAGGCTGCTCTCTCTTTTCACGCTGGGCGGCTCTCCTTATGGGGCACATCTCCTTGCACATGGGGCTCCCCTACGCGGGGGACACCCCTGCATGGCAGGGCACTCCTTGCGCACATCAGCACTGCACATGGGCCAGCTCCACACGGGTCAAGGAGGCCCGGGGTTTGAACCACGGACCTCCCATGTGGTAGATGGACGCCCTAACCACTGGGCCAAGTCTGTTTCCCTATTGCTGCCATGGACTTCACATTTCTCTCTCCCTTTCTCCTCTTCAGGGTGTTTTTTCTGCATGAGATAAGAGAAAAGCCACTAAATGTACATTTTTGGGGGATAGGGGGAAGTAGCAGGGAATGAACCTATAACCATGTACATGGGAAGCAGATGTTCAACCGCTGAGCTGCTACACCCACTCCCTGTTCTTAAGCTTGATTTAAAAGAGGTTTAGCTACCAGAAAATCACTGATTCTCTTTAAGACCAAATGAATAAATTCCTGGGAGGGACTCTGGCTGGTCCAGATGGTGTCCATTACCTGCCTCTAGTTTCTTCAACTGTGGCCCGTGGGTAAGGCTTTCTTGTACAAAATGGTTGCTCTCAAAGTGGGAGGATCCAAAAAGGATGCTAGGAAGACAAGCTTATTGGTGCCCCTACACCTTAGGTTAGTTGTTCTTACATCTTTTAGACAAATGATCTTTAGGTTATTTATGGCTTCATTTAGGGATTGTTGTGCTTTGGGGAGAAGAATTGAAACAGTGAACATTTTTATCACTACAAATTGGGAAATGTCCTGAGCTAGTAATGACGAGTAATCAAGACACCTAGAAAGTTTCAAATTTTTAGCTAAAAATAAACTACAATAACACCAGACCAAGAGCAGTAGAGTACCTATTCCTTGAACAGTTTTCAAGTTTTCAAAAATAAACATCTAATATATGGTAGGTGACATATCAATTATATGACTGTACATTTTGTCACCCAATCCAGGATAGTTTTGTAAGTGAGAAAGAGGCACAATTCATAATTATACAAGGAAACCATGACAACATATATACTCACTCTACATAGCAAAACATTTGCAGAGCCAGAAGAAAGGTTTTGCCCAAACCTTCCCATTTCTTTCAGCCTTCAGAGAACAATGTTTCTATATCAGGAGTTGAATTGATACAAGTGCCACAGTTTGAATATCCAAGGCCCCTTGGTGACTTGGAATAATCTGGAGAATACAAACACTAGTCTCTCTTGGAGAATCACCAGATATTTTATTGATGTTTGCCATATCAGGGGAGCAAGTATATGGAAGTCTCCAGTCTGGCTCACAAGAGATGTACCTATGATGAAGCTTCCAACCCTCCTCATAATCCTTTCCCAAGTTTACCCTCTAGTTCCTCAATCAATGTAACAGCTCATGTTTCATGGCAAACTTGCCTCTTACCAAAAAAGATGGGAGGAATGGCTTTGCACCTAACTTGATCTTAGGTTTCCATTTTGTATTCTTCATATGAGTCCTAAGCAACAGGGTCCCATCCATTAACACAGAAATATACAGGCTATATTCATTATCATGAGGCATATTTTTACTTCTCCCTGGCCTATCATCAAGAAAGACAAATACCAAACTATGGAAGTCCTACATGTTAGTGAGTGAAAGATAATACGAACTAACAAAAAGCCAAAAAGAATGCAGACTATCACACCATTTAATAAATAAGAAGGTGTGGAATCACACAGACCTGTGCTAACCATAATGCCAGAGAATAAAGGCATATAAATATTACCCAGTCTGGTTTTGGCATCAGGTGTCTATGATTTACATACCTGTAGCCCATCTGTTCTCTCTTGGCTCAGTCCATTGGATTGAACTCATCAGGTTGGCCTCTATATTGGCCTCAAGACTCCCACTGTTTCTGGCAAAATGTCTTCAAGAACAGCCAACTAGATCAGGCACTACCTGGAGCTGACATAGAGGAGTCTGCATTACCTGTGGAGTTTGCATTCTTTATGGGAAAAATTTAAAGAAAGAAACTCTTTTCATGTGAATTAATGCTAGTAATATGGATATGATTCTACCATATCAAACTATCTACTCATTGATGCTTCCTGAAAATACCTTAAACAATACTTAAATTACATTATATAAGCAACAAAAAGGTAATGAAGGACTTGTGTAATCATAACTTAAAAATATTTTCTGGGCTTGGGAGGAGAATTAAGGGGACACAGTAGGGGATACTGGCTAGGCAGAGGGTGGGTTGCATAGAGGGATCATGGGCATCTACCTATATGACTCACATGTGTTCTTTTTATCTATGGCTTTTATTTTCTATTTTATGTTTTCCTGAGTACAAACTTATGACTCATAAATTGTCATTGCTATATGATATGTGATTTGAGCTGTTACTTGTTTATGCTGTATCCTATTCCTCTTACCAAAAACAGATATAATGCAAATAAATGAAGTTTAAGCAGAAAGAAAGAGAGAGAGAGAGAGAGAGAGAGAGAGAGAGAGAGAGAGAGAGAGAGAGAGAGAGGGAGGGAGGGAGGGAGGGAGGGAGGGAGGGAGGGAGGGAGACAGAGAGAGAGAGAGAAGGAAAGAAGGAAAGAAAGAAAGAGAGAGAAAGGTGAATATCTGCTGCTTCTGGACAGTTTTTACTTCTGTATCAGCAATTTCTAGTCCACCCTCCTGTCCCTTTTAATATATTTGATAAAAAGGGAATTGCATATTATCCCCTCAGGTTTTCAGCATTGCTTGTTCCTCTGGTCCTCCTGACCCCTAACAGGCTCTTTTTGTTCTGACTTGAACTCTGCTTGCTTGTCTGCTAGCCACTTCTTAGGAATCTGAGACCAGCAACACCTCTACAACCATACTGGCCTTGGATAAGGGCACAATGTAGAAAAGGTCACACTCTCGTGTTTGACCTGGATCATGCATGGTCATAGACTTTTCCTGTTATCTTGTCATCTCCTAAAATAAAGTTGATACCTGGCTGCAAAGGTTAATAGTTAAGAGACTCATTGCATAAATAGATCTTTACAGGCAGAGGAATATTTTGTGGGCCACTTATTTAAGTAACCTAGTTTCTCATTTATAAATATGAATTGAAAAATAAGAACAACCTAGGTTCTAAGAAGAATAAAGAGCCCCAAAGAAGAAGACAAAGATGAACAAAACAAAATAGCTGACCCAGAAAAAATACAGGTAGGTTAGGAAACAGAAGAGAATTTTAAACAATTTCAAAGAGATTAAAGCCATAAAATATGAACAAACTGTCTGGAAAAGGAACACTCAGAGAATAAAAGGAATTGTTGGAAATTAAAATTTTGAATGCAAAATAAAGAAGATCAGCTTAGTAATTCCAACATGCAGTGAATAGGAGTTCCAGAAAGAGAGAATAGGGAAAATGGAAGGGAAGAAATGATGATGATAATGATGATGAAGTAATTAGTAATAGTAGTAGCATCAGTAGCAGTGATAGTAGTAGTTAACAATAATAATAAATAGAATAAATTTTCTCTGAAATGAAATGCAATACATATTTTCTGATTGAATGTTCTCATTAAGTGCTGAATAGCATGCATGAAAAAAGACCCTCTGTAGCAGTTTGATATGATTCATGAATTCCAAAAATAGATATTGGATTACGTTTGTAAACTGGTCTGTACCTGGGCATGATTAAATATGATTAGGGGCACTGGCGCGCTTTGCCGCCATGGTGCAGGCGCCGTCCAGTCACCCGCCGGCGGCGGCGGCGGCGACTTCCCCTCAGGAAGCCGGGTCTCCGCCTTCTCCTCCCGCCCCGCCTGCTCGGCGGCGGAGGCGGCGGCGGCGGCAGCAGTTGTCTCTGCCTCTCCGCCACCTCCACCCCGGCTCGTGTCCCGGCCGGCGGTGTTGGCGGGGAGGGGGACGGTAGTTTGTAGACGCCCGCCCCTGCCTCGGAGAAGATACCACATCAAATGAATAAAGATTGAAACTTTTTACAGATGCCTTTGTAAAATATATGGAATAGCTACGGTTTGAATCACAAAGGATTTCCCAATTTGAGGTGAATGGGAGTGGAATACTGGACAAAAATAGATTTTATAATCTCTGCATCATGATTTTTGGCTCCCCAGTTGTGGCCCAGTCTCACTGTGTGGGGAAAGTTCATGCTAAAAATCTGAAGCACATAAAGGGCGAATATGATCAGATTTCTCCACCATGTTCTCAGCCTGATAAGGAGAATCCCTTGTTGTCAACCTAATGAAGCATTCAAAGAAAACATATGACTCTTTTCAAGACGAACTTGAAGATTATATCAAAGTGCAGAAAGCCAGAGGCTTAGAGCCAAAGACTTGTTTCAGAAAGATGAGAGAGGACTATTTAGAAACCTATGGGTACAAAGAAGAGGTTGACTCTAGACCCAGATATAGAATGTTTGAGCAAAGACTCCCATCTGAAACTGTCCAGACTTACCGAAGATCATACAATATTTCACAAGCAGTGGAAAACCATTTACCTCAGTGGCTACCAGATCATGACAGCAGACTGAGACCAGACTCTCTGAGCTACTGTCACCTCCCCAGGGACTACTCAGAAAAACCAGTACCCCTGCACGTTAGTCAGCAAGAATATAATTGTGGCTCATATAGTGTAGAATCTGGAGTTTACAAACACCTCTCCTTAGAAAATAGTACTAGTTCCCATCAAGCCAGTCACAAACAGACACATCAGAAGAGAAAAAGGCACCAGGAAGAAGACAGAGAAAAACCAGAGGAGGAGCAGCCCAAGCATAAGAGGAAAAAAAGTTATGAGGAAATAGATTTAGACAAACACAAGAGCATCCAAAGAAAGAAAGAAGAGGTGGAAACAGTCAGTGTCAGTACAGAAAAGATTAAGAATCGAAAAGAGAAAAAAAGCCGAGATGTAGCCTCTAAGAAAGAGGAACGTAAGCGTAGAAAAGAGAAAAAAGAACAAGGCCAAGAAAGGACAGAGGAGGAAATGCTTTGGGACCAGTCTATCCTCGGATTTTGAAGCTATTTATTTGGTTCTCCCAAAGTTGAATTGAAAAAAGTAGTTGAAGGAGTTGATTTCATGAAGTTTGTGTTCATATCACTTTTCTAATATTAACAGGTACTTCAACCTCTAACAAAGGCCACGTGAACAGAAAGTATTTCATATGCTTGCTCCCCAACATGGAAATTACTTTTCCTCATTCTCTAGAAGTATTATTACATTTTTCTTACATATAATTTCCCTTAATGAGAGTGACTACTTTTATTCATCAAATTGCTGTGATAGTAGAATTGTTTTCCCTTCAGAGGTCATTTATTTTAAATTGGAGGATTAATAGGCTTTGCAGTATCTATTTCTTGATTGAGTTTGTTTTAGTTTGGGTGGGGTATTTTTATGTTTCTTGGCTTTCTCTATGAAGCAATTTAGACTGATTTTTTTTTTCTTTGTTAAATCTAACTTGCACTATTTTATAGGTTGGAAAGTGAAAAATGAGATATATTATAATAAGTTTAGATTACATATAGTTTTAAAAGTTATCAAAGAATTCTGATATAAAATCAGTTTATATTCTGGAAACATTTATAATAAAGTTCTAATTTCTAAAAAAAAAAAAAAAAAATAAATATGATTAGGGCTTTGATTGGGCCACATCAGTAGGGTGTTGAGTTCCTGCCCCTTGGTGGGTTGAGACTCACAGTTAAAAGACATGGCAAAGGACAGAGTTGGAGTTTTGGTGTTGGAGTCTTGATGCTGGAGTTTTGAGCTGGAACCTGAGAAGTCAACACATAGGAGAAGAACACAGAGGAATAGAGATGGCTTCTTAGACACAGCAGAAACCCTGGGGAGAGAGACAGATCCAATCACCTGATAGTCTACAGTTGGCCTTGTGCAGAGAGACAAAGCCTAGAGAACCTCATAGTCTATAGCTGACCTTGTGAAGAATACAGAGGAGCTAAGCCCAGAGAGAAATGAACCCCAGGAAGAGATGAACCCAGGCAGCCTGAATCCTGGCAGATGTCAGCAGCCATCTTGCTCCACCATGTGGTAAAAGACTTTGGTGAAGGAAGGTAACTTACACTTTATGGCTGGGTAACTGCAGGCTTCTACCCCAAATAAATACCCATTACAAAAACCAATCAATTTCTGTTATTTTGCATCAGCATCCTTTTGGCTGACTAATATACCCACTAATATATATATATATAGTATTAAAATGTTAAAACTTTAAGAATAAAGAGGAAATTCTGAAAGAAACCATAAAGACTAACATTTTACCTACAAAGGAACAGAGTTTTAATTGACAAAAGACAATTCATCTTCCCCATTTATGGTTAGAAGAAAATGGAACAAGGCTTTTAAAATTCTGAGGAAAAATAATTTTAAACCTTCAAATTTTTATATTCACATGATAGATTATACAACTAGTGAGTACAAAGGAAAGACATTTTTGACATCAAGAACTCAGATATTTTACTACCCAGAGAGCCTCTCTGAACAAAAATAAATACTTAAAAAATTTAAAAAAAAAAAGAAAAAAAAAGAAATCCAGACTACCCTTTCTGTGAAGATAGAATAGACATAATTGTCTAAATTCCTTATGGTAAGTACAACTAAAACAGGGCAAACTATAGGCTAGAAAACTATGTTTGTGACCTATACATCTTAGAAAGGATTTGTATCTACAATATTTAAAGAACTTTCAAAAATCAGCATAAGAAAATAAACTATCCAATTAAAAGATATGAATGGACATTGCATGCAGTAGATATACAGATGACAAATAAGCACATGCAAAGAAGTTCAACATCATGAGTCATTAGGGAAATGCAAATTAAACCACAATAAGATACCACTACATACCTTTCAATATGTCTAAGAAAAAAATAATTACAACAGCAAATTCTTGTGAGGATGCTGAGAAACCAGATCTCTCATACATTACTGGTAGGAATGTAAATGGTATAGTCACTGTGGAAAATAGTTTGGTAGTCTCTTAAAAAAAATAAACAGGAAACTACCATATGACTCAGTGATTGCAGTTTTGGGAATTTATTCCAGAGAAATGAAAACTTATGTTAACACAGAAACTTGTATACAAATATTTATTGGGAATAGCCGAACAATCCTTGAAATAACTCAGATGTCCTTTAATGGGTAAATAGTTAAAGAAACTGCTATTTCCATACTATGGGGTACTATTCAGCAATATAAAAGAACAAACTATTAGTACTTGTAACAACCTGAATGAGTCTCCAGAGAAATATGCTGAGTGAGAAAAGCCCATTCTTAAAAGTCACATGCTGTATGGTTTTATTTACATAACATTCTTGAAATGACAAAATTATAGCCATGGAGAATAGATTAGTGGTTACCAAGGGTTAATGAAGGAATGAGAATAAGAAGGATGGGTATATCTATAAAAGAGCAATGTGAGGTATCCTTATGGAGATGTAAAATTTCTGTATCTTGACTATTTCAATGTCAATATCCTGGTGGTGATATTGCACTATAGGTTTGCAAGGTGCTGCCATTTGGGGGGAACTGGGTAAAGGGTATAAAAGATTCCTCTGTATTATTTCTTATGTAAATCCATAATTATCTTAAAATAAAAATTTAATTTAAAAAAATTCAAGCAAAGGAAGACTTGGATGCAACAAAAAGTAGGCACAACTGAGGTGTACAGTGAAAATAAATCCTAGGATGATTAAAGTGTAGCAGGGGTGGAAAATAATCCCATTTTAAAACACGGAGGAAAGAAATCTCTGGAGAATATCTGCAAGGAGAAAATGATATGCCTTCAACCAACAATGGGATGAAGACACTGGGTGATCTTACCAATATGGTTAAAGTATATTGTGTATATTTTAAATATATTCTTAAAACATGCTGTTCCTCTCTCTCTACTGTGGTTTTGGTAATTACATTCTCCTTTGAGTGGACAGGTTTAGTGGTATAGGATTATATTGCCTTCTCTGTTGCCCCAATTATATACTTCATAGCGTGCAGTGAATAATATAGGCATAATCATGTACTGTTAATGATAGTTATTGACTTTTGACTTAGAATCAACTTATAGACATGTGAAATCCTCAGTTGTATTATAACAAAAAGATAAATGTTATAAACCTTGACAATGACCTTGTAAAGTTAATGATTTGTTGGACTAGGGGGCAGATGGGAAGGTAAGTGTTGAGAGGCTAAGGGGAGATGTTAAGGCAAATGTAGGGGCACTAATTTCCTCATCCTACATATTGTCTGAAGTGTATGAGCCAAGATACAGTATAAAGTAAATTGTTCAAGAACTAGGAATTCATGATTTAGACATGAGAGTATAACCTACCAAAGAATTGTAAAAAATGTTACTGATAGAAATATAGGAGATACGGTATGGGGGGCAGTATAAATGAACTAAATTCTTCATTTTTTATAGTAGGGAGTCAATATATAATGCTTAAAATTATAAAATTAAAAAATAAAGTATAAACATGCAATTCCATATTATGGAGGTAATCCTGTAAGAGTTAACACAAAAGAAGCATTTATAAGAGGTTACCTCAAAAGTGGAGGGGAAAGGAATACTTATTTTTAAAAAAATTCTGGACCACCAAGTACTATTTAAAATTATATTACTAGGGAAGTGGGGCAAGATGGTGTCTAAGTGAGTGCACCTCATAATCTCTCCTGCAAAGAAGCAGCAGAGTAGGGTCAGAGTCCTGATGGACCGGGCTTTTTCAGGTGTTTGCAGGGCAGGTGTCTGGACGTCGATTTTGTGGGATGGTGACAGAGGAGATTCCTGCAAGAGGTAGAATTTTGGGTCTCTCGCATGGAGGTCGGAGGTTGTGGGCGGGACCCTTCCCCCTGGGGCTGGTGGCCTGGCTGTGATTCCTGAAGACTTTGTTGTGCTGGGGTGTTCCCAAGCCCTGAGCAGGCTGTTTTGGGGGCTTGCCAGGGCGGGAGGGGTCTGGATGTCGATTTGGTGAGACAGTGACAGAAGAGATTCTTGTGAGAGGTGGAATTTTGGGTTTCTGACATGGAGGTCAGAAGTTGTGGGTGGGACCTCTCCCCCTAGGGCTGGTGGCCCAGCCACAAATATCACTGAAGGCTTTGTTGTGCTGCAGTGTTCCCAGGTCCCATGTTAACCGGATAAGTGGTTCTCAGGTCTGTGTCCTCTAAACCCTGGTGGCCCATGTTCCAGAGACTCACACACCTTGAGTCTGCAATATCACGGGCTTCCCATCCCTGAATCCACCCTGCTCTCAGGTCCATCTGAGGTCCTTGATTACCCTAGCCCTCTGTGTTTTTTTCGTTTTTTGTTTTTCCTTTCTCCTCGAGCTTGGAGGAGTGTACCAGCTGACTTGGGGAGAGTCTGGAAAGAAAGGAGAGGTGAATCTGCTGAGAAAGCCCAATCTACCTAAACGTCCTGGGATAGGAAACTTGGTCTGGGAGAAGGTGGAGTCAGAAAATCATTTAGACCTCCCCTAGCACACCTAAGGTGGAAGGACTGTAGGAGGTGCTATCCAAGCTTCCAATAGCATATTTGGGGTTTCTGGTGAGGTGTAGGTGCTCTCACGCTAGAAATAAAGAGTCATAGTCTTCTGTGTTGAGTTGGTTCAACAAGGACCTACTCGAAACTCCTACCAGACTCTCAGGCAGCTTTCCTGCTGCCCTGGGAGAGAGAGAAGTGAGGAAGGGAGAAAGAGGGGAAGGTCAGATCCTAAGTGTATTATTTAACTGCAAAGAGGATTCCTAGCTTGAAACATTGGTTCTTATTTATTTTTTATTTTTTGGTCATGATTGCTAATATTGCATTGTCTCCTGGTCTTTTCTCCCATTGTATCTCCCAAGGTCCTTTTTCATTTATTTAGTTTATTTTTTCTTTTTTTTTTTTCTTGCTTGTTCCCCCCCCTTTTTTTGCCCCCCTTTTTTTCTTCTCTTTTTTTTCCTTTTCTCTCTTTTTCTTCTTTTTAAATTTTATTTTCCTTATATAATAGGTGCTGCAGGGCGCGCTTCACATTTGCTGTGTTTCCTCATCCTTCATTTCCTCTTTTCTGTGTATACTGATTTTGGCCACCTACACTATCCCCTTTCCTCTACATCTTTCTATCCTCTATCATCTACTGTTTCTCTTACATTCCACCTCCTTTTCTTTGGCCCCCAAATTGTCTGACTTTTTATTTCTAATACCTTTGTTCTGTTTTCTGTCTTTTATCCACTCTTGATATTATTGTCTTTCTTTTTTCTTTCTCTCTCTCATGAAAACACTGGCCTTTTAATTATACTATATTCCTCCCCATATTCAGTTGACTGTCTCACTATAGGTACTCTATTTACTGCTATAACTCTACACAACTTACATGAGTCTAATATCCAGTCTCCTAGATTTCACATTGTTGCTCTGTTAACCTTTATTACCAATACTACTTTACACATTTTCTTTTCTTACCCATTTTACTTTCCCTGGGCCTAATATTTTCCTTCAAAGTGAACTTAGCCAGCAACAAGAAATAGAGTAAGAAGAACAAAGTGACAAAGAGAAGACATTACACTTATGCACAAACAACAATTAATTAATCTGCAAGACTAGACAAAGAAGCTAAGGAACTGATTAAACCCGTCAAGATAAAACGATGACTAGACAGCAACAAAAAACTACAAACCAAACTAATAATCAAGAAAACATGGTTGAATCCAATGAACAAACTAAAAACCAGGAAGAGGAGCAGAACATCAGACAAATAATTAAAAATCTCAAAACATATATTAGAGACCAACTTAATGAAGTAAAGGAAGAGATTAACATTATGAAGAAAACACTTGGAGAGGAAATTGCAGACATACACAAAAAGATAACAGATATGATGGTGATGAACACCACAGTTCAAGAAATCAAGAATACACTCTCAGCAAATAGTGGCAGATTAGAAGAGGCAGAGGAGAGAATAAGTGACGCAAAAGACAGTACATCTGAAATCAAACAGATAGTAGAACTGTTAGATAAAAAGATAGAAAAAATCCAGCTGGGACTTAGGGACATGAACGACCATGCAAAATGCACAAACATACGTATTATAGGCATCCCAGAAGGAGAAGAGAAGGGAAAGGGGATAGAAGGAGTATTGGAGGAAATAATGATTGAAAACTTCCTAAATCTACTGAGAGAGATGGATGTACATGTCCAGGAAGCACAACACACCCCAAACACCATAAATCCCAACAGGCCCACCCCAAGACATAGACTTGTCAAATTATCCAATGCTCAAGACAAAGAGAAAATTCTAAAAGCAGCAAGAGAAAAGAGAACCATCACATACAAGGGAGGTTCCATAAGATTAAGTGCTGATTTCTCATCTGAAACCATGGAGGCAAGAAGGCAGCAGTATGATATAGTCAAGGTACTAAAAGAAAAAAAATTCCAACCAAGAATACTCTACCCAGCTAAGCTAGCATTCAAAAATAATGGAGAGTTCAAAATATTCACAGATAAACAGAGATTAAAAGAGTATGCCAACAAGAACCCTGCCCTTCAAGAAATACTGAAGGGAGTTCTGCAGTAAGAAAGAAAAAAAACAAGAGAGACAGAGTTGGAGGAGAGTGTAAGAGCAACAAAAAAGCAAAAAGAGAAGGAAAAAAAAAAAAAACCGAACAAAATATGATAAACACAAGTCCAAACAAAATATGGCCAACATATATAATTCCTTGAAAGTAATAACACTGAATGTCAATGGATTAAACTCACCTGTCAAAAGATTCAGACTGGAAGATTGGATAAGGAAATATGACCCATCTATATGCTGTCTACAAGAAACACCCCTTAGACCCAGGAATTCAAGGAGGTTGAAAGTGAATGGCTGGAAAACAATCTTACAAGCAAACAATAACCAAAAAAAAAAAAAAAAAAAAAAAAAGGCAGGAGTAGCTATATTAATATCAGACAAAATAGATTTTAAATGTGAAACAATTGTGAGAGACAAGGATGGATACTACATATTAGTGAAAGGCATAATCTTTCAAGAAGAATGAACAATCATAAATATTTATGCTCCTAATAAGGGTGCCTCCAAATACATGAGGCAAACAATGGAAAAACTAAGTGAAAGAAGAGATGCCTCTACAATTATAGTGGGAGACTTTAATACAGCACTATCAACTTTGGACAGAACATCTCAAAAGAAAGTCAATAAAGAAACAAAAACTTTGAATGGTATATTAGAGGAGCTGGACCTAAGAGACATATACAGATCATTACACCCAAATATAGCAGGGTATACATTTTTCTCAAGTGCACATGGATCATTCTCCAAGATAGACCACATGCTAGGCCACAAAGAAAGGCTCAATGAATTCAGAAAGATTGAAATCATACAAAATAATATCTCTGACCACAGTGGAGTGAAGCTGGAAATCTGCAAGATTTCACACCAAGATATGGAAATTAAACAGCACACTCTTAGAAAAATAGTGGGTCAAAGAGGAAATCTCAAAAGAAATAAAAAACTACCTTGAAACTAATGAAAATGATAACACAACATACAAAAACTTATGGGACACAACAAAAGCAGTACTGAGAGGGAAATTTATAGCCATAAATTCATACATCAAAAAAGAAGAGCAAAAATGAAAGAACTAACTGTACATTTGGAGGAATTAGTAAAAAAACAACAACAAAGTAACCCCACAGAAAGAAGAAAGAAAGAAATAACAAAGCTAAGAGCAGAACTAAATAAAATAGAAAATAAGAAAGCACTTGAAAAGATAAACAAAACCAAGAGCTGATTCTTTGAGAAGATCAATAAAATTGACAAACCCTTAGCTAGACTAACAAAGAAAAAAAGAGAGAAGATGCAAATACACAAAATAAGAAATGAGAAAGGAGATATCACCACTGACCCCACAGAAATAAAAATTATCATAAGAGGATACTTTGAAAAACTATATTCCAACAAAAATGACAATTCAGAGGAAATGGACAAATTCCTAGAAACACATAAGCAGCCTGTATTGATGAAAGAAGAAATTGACGATTTCAACAAACCAATCACAAGTAAAAAGATAGAATCAGTCATTAAAAATCTCCCAACTAAGAAGAGCGCCAGGCCAGACAGCTTCACAGGCGAATTCTACAAAACATTCCGTAAAGGACTAATGCCAATCTTGCTGAAACTCTTCAAAAAAACCGAAACAGAAGGAACATTACCTAACTCATTCTATGATGCCAACATTACCCTAGTACCAAAGCCAAACAAAGACACCACAAGAAAGGAAAATTACAGACCAATATCTCTAATGAACTTAGATGCAAAAATCCTCAACAAATACTTGCTAACCGTATTCAACAACACATTAAATGAATTATACACCATGACCAAGTGGGATTCATCCTGGGTATGCAAGGATGGTTCAACATAAGAAAATCAATCAATGTAATATACTATATAAACAGATTGAAGGAAAAAAAATCACATGATTCTGTCTACAGCTGCAGCAAAAGTATTTGACAAAATACAGCACCCTTTCTTGATAAAAACACTGCAATAAAAAGATTGGAATACAAGGAAATTTTCTGAACATGATAAAGAGTATATATGAAAAACCCACAGCCAACATCATTTACAATGGTGAAATCCTAAAATCTTTCCCTCTAAGATCAGGAACAAGACAAGGATGCCCATTGTCACCTCTTCTATTTAACATTGTCTTAGAAGTGCTCGCTCGAGCACTGAGGCAAGAACCAGATATAAAAGACATTCAAATTGGAAAGGACGAAGTCAAAATTTCATTATTTGCAGATTACATGATCGTATACAGAAAAAAAACCCCGAGAAGTCTACAACAAAGCTTCTAGAACTCATAAATGAGTTTAGTAAAGTCACAGGTTATAAGATCAATGTGCAAAAAATCAGTAGCATTTCTGTACACCAATAATGAGCAAGCTCAGGAGGAAATCAAGAAAAAAATGCCATTTACAATAGTAAATAAAAAAATCAAACACCTAGGAATAAATTTAACTAAAGATGTAAAAAACTTATACACAGAACTACACAACACTGTTCAAGGAATTCAAAGAAGACCTAAATAAATGGAAGAATATTCCCTGTTCATGAATAGGAAGACTAAATATTATTAAGATGTCTATCCTACCAAAACTGATCTACACATTCAATGCAATCCCAATAAAAATCAACACAGCATTCTTTAATGAACTAGAAGAACTAGCTATGAAATTTATTTGGAAAGGAAAGAGGCACTGAATAGCCAAAGACATATTGAAAAAGAAAAATGAAATTGGAGGAATCACACTACCTGATTTCAAAACATACTACAAAGCTACAGTAATGAAAACAGCATTGTATTGGCACAAGGAGAGACACACAGACTAATGGAACCAAATTGAGAGTTCTGATATAGATCCTCATATATATAGTCATATAATATTCGATAAAGCCACCAAACCCTCTCAACTGGGAGAGAATGGCCTATTCAACAAATGGTGCCTGGAGAACTGGATATCTATGTGTAAAAGAACGAAAGAGGATTACTAACTCACACTTTATACAAAAATCAACTCAAGATGGATCAAAGACCTAAATATAAGAGCCAAGACCATAAAGACTTTGGAAAGCAGTGTAGGGAAGTATATACAGGACCTTGTAATAGGAAATGTTTTCATGAACTTCACACCAAAAGCATGAGCAGCAAAAGAACAAATAGATAAATGGGACTTCCTCAAAATTAAAGCCTTCTGTGCCTCAAAGGAGTTTGTCAAGAAAGTGAAAAAAGAACCTACACAATGGGAGAAAATACTTGGTAACCATATATCTGATAGGAGACTTACATCCTGCATATATAAAGAACTCCTATATCTCAAAAATGAAAAGACAAACAACCCACTTAAAAAATGGGGAAAAGATTTAAACATACACTTCTCCAAGAAGAAATACAAATGGCTAAAAAGCACATGAAAAAATGCTCCAAATCTCTAGCTATTAGGGCAATGCAAATCAAAACTACAATGAGATACCATCTTAGTCCCATGAGATTGGCAGCTATGAAAAAAGCAGAAGACTACAAATGCTGGAGAGGATGTGGAGGAAAGGGAACACTCATCCACTGCTGGTGGGAATGCAGAAGGATCCAGCCATTCTGGAGGACAGTTTGGTGGTTTCTCAAAAAAACTAGCTGTAGATTTGCCATATGACCCAGCAATTCCACTGCTGGATACATACCCAGTAGAATGGAAAACAAGGACACAAACTGATCTACATCATGACTCAAACTGATCTACTACATGACTCAATGACATGAAATAAGTAAACCAGCTGCCTCAGAGAGTTAGAGTCTGGATGATAGGCTTAAAAGAAATTGGGGGGTAGAGGAAGGATGTAGGCTTACACCTACATGGGTGAAATCTATAAGCTGGAGGTAAGTATTTGTACAAGGAAGGGATAAAATGGGGGAATACGGTTAACTTTGGGTCGGGCTTTGTGGGCTTGAGGGGGGCTAGGGATGGGAGAATGGGTAATATTGTCCAAGAAATTGGGGGGAGGGTGGGGGAACATACGAACATAGGAGATTGTCAGGTATTTGGTTGAGAGTATAATGCTGAGAAAACTTTTTCAAAAATATAATAAGGAAGGTTACCTGTTTAAGATGCTTAAAGGGGATAATCCAACGCAGCACAGGCTCCTAGGGAGTGTGTGAGTGCTCATTTGCCATAATGGGTTATATCATTGGATAGAGAACCATATAATGAGAGTGAAGGTATACCCACATCCTGGGGAGGACTGATGTTCTCAAATAGAGGGAATTGTATCTCTCAAGAGAAATGGTGGCTTCCAATGCATTAGGGCAGTTGAGCATGTCAAGCCCTCAACACTGTTGCAAGTATCTCTGAACATGGCCCTTCAAGCAATGAAGATTGACTGTCACAGTGGGCCCTAAAGAGAGGGGGAGAGAGGTATTGAATAGATGGAATCAATGTAACTGTGTGGGCAATAGAAGTGTTCCACAAAATTATGCAAGGATGGGTATAAGACATGTTAAGTTACATGAAAAATATATAGGGACTGATAGGCTAAAATGTAAATCATAATGTAAAACATAAGATAACTAAAAATGTAGAAAATTGTATAGTCTAAAACATAAACCACAATGTAAACCCAAATGTTACCTTGTTTGTAAAGCTATTGTCTCAATATCTGTACATCAGTTTCAGTAAATATAATATGAATATGTAAAAAGATTATTGCTGTGGAAGGGAAAAGGGTTTTATGTTGGATATGTGGGAGTACTGTATATTGTATATATGAATTACTGTGATCTAAAACTTTTGTGAAGATAAGCTTAATAATTAGGAAAAAAGAAAGAAAAAGAAAGGGCGTAGACACTAAGGAAGAGATGGATGAAGTTGCCTTGCCAGTTTGCATACAGGGCAACACTTATTACAGTGATGGAAGGCAAAACATCAAAAACAAAGCTTCTGCATTTTTAAATTTTTTGATACCCCAATTTATTTTTTACCTTAATTTTTCTAAATTAATATGTATTCTATATCTAACCTTGACACTCATCACTATATTCCATTTTACTATTAATGGAACCTGGCAATATATTGGGCTTCATTTTTGAAGAAGTTTTGGATCACAGAGAAGTTCAACAATGGCAGGGGAGGAATACTGGTGTGGGATGTTATTGACAGGGGACACATGGTTGGCAGGGAATTCTCCAGGGCATATATCTAGGGTACATAAAAATGTTTGGATATTTTCATAGTGGTTACAATTAAAAACAACAACTGAGGGAGTGCTGAGTCCTAGCCAGGGGAACTCTATCACAGTCCCTAAAGGAACAGCAACAATCCCCCAAGTGAAATGGCAAAGACCAAAAAAAAAGGAATGTCCAACAATGAGCTCTTGATACTAATGACTATGCTTGTAAGCCTGTGCACCTGAAATAAGAACAAGGCCTAGAGCAGCAAGGTGCCTAAGAGTTACCTCCTGAGAGCCTCCATGTTGCTCAAATGTGGCCAGTCTCGAAGCCAAACTCAGCATGTAAATGTGTTGCCTTCCCCCCAGTGTGGGACATGACTCCCAGGGATGAGCCTCCCTGGCACCTTGGGATTACTACCAAGTACCAGCTGATGATGTAACTAGAAAATGACTTTGAATAAAAGGGTCAACTCGGACCAGCAGAATCTCTCAGTCTACATATAATACCAGGAGTTAAAAAATGCTTTTTGACCTGAATAAAAGAGGGAAATGGAAAGGACAATTGAGTTTCTATGGCTATGAGTCTCCAAAAAGAGCCAGGAGGTTATCAGAGGGTTTGCCCTTATGTACACCTCAGCAGAGACCCAGAGACAGATAAAGTAGATACAGCCCCAGGTATTGGTTCTACTGAGGGCTACAGAGACCCACAGGTTCTATGGTCATGGCAGATGGAATTCAGTGCCATCTCAGTTGGCCCTCCTTTGGAGTTTGTGTTTCTGTGTGATGGAGCTGGACTCAGATGTGATCTCTTTTCACAAGCCTCTCCTGTTACTTTTACCGGAACTGTAGTTGGTGCTGGGGTTTAAAGTATACCCAGGGGCCCTGAATCTCTGGACTGACCATGTGATAGCCAGGCCCTGAACCTCAACAGACTTGCAACCCCTACACTTTGTTTTATTGGCCTTACCCCACTCAGCTAACATGGAGGTGAAGAAGGTCAACCACCACACCAGGGAGCCAAGAGTGTCTACAACTGAAAGCAGGAGAATTGCATCCAGCATCCATGTGGAATCTAAGCCCCCTCTTGACATAGATGTAGAGTGGGCACAACCATGCTAAGGTCCACAGGATGGAGGAATATAGTATGGATTAGAGTGGACTTACTGATAGTCTATTCATGAATTATTGTGATTAGTAGTAATCAAAGAAAATGTGGCATGGTATGGAGAAAGTGGCTATGGTGGCTGTTGGGGGTAGGGAGTGGGAGGAAGAGATGTGATGTGGGGACATTTTCGGGGGTTGGGGTTGTCCTGGGTGGTGCTGCAGGGACAGTTACTGGACATTGTATGTCCTCCCATGGCCCACTGGGTGGACTGTGGGAGATTGTGGGCAATGATGTGGACCATTGACCATGAGGTGCAGCGTTGCTCAGAGATGTATTCACCAAATGCAATGAATGTCTCATAATGATGGAGGAAATTGTTGTTATGGGGGGAGGAGTGGGGTGAGGGGGGTGGGGGGTATATGGGGACCTCATATTTTTTTAATGTAACATTAAAAAAATGAATAAAGACGAGACAAAGAAAAAAATTGTATTACTATGAGGATATATTGCTTTTTATATTTATAATTCTTGATAGGTCACTAGAAACAGAAATAAAAGTATTCCTTAAAGGTTTCCAATATTCCAGAAAAATTTATGAGTTAGGGATCAAAATCAAAGCACTTGATAAGCAGATTTTTCTGGGAGAAAGTTTACCACAGTTTTCATGAGTTTATCACAAATACTTTAACCCTGAAATAGTGGCAAGAGGATGTATATTCTTTTAGAGTTAACTCAATGGTTTGAAGCTCCTCCCCATCCCCACCTCTTTATGTATTATTATATGCACAAGCTAATCAGAACTTCATATAGGACCACCCCCAATCAATCTTTCTTAAAATTCATGCTTTAAAACCAAAACATAATTTGCTGCTAGAAATTGAGAAAGGTGGCAGGGAGTCTTATGCCTGGACTCAACCCTAATTCCAGAGAAGGAAAAGTCCGTCTTATCTAATTGTGTCCAGTGCAGAGTGCTGAGGTACTGCATAATTGCTGTCACTCATAAGCAGACAGAGAGCCATCAGGAAGAGAGCAAGAAAAGAAAATGACGTGGATGGCCTTAGAGAGATACAGAAACCTGAACCTAAGCTTTTTCTGGAGAGAAGGCAGTTGATACATGGTGAGGATAATGAAAGAGCGAGGTGGGATAATCTTGCTGGGTTTTGTGTGACTTGAAATAAAGCAACTCTAGAAAAGCTATGTAAACCTGTGTATTGTGTGTGATGGTGGAGGTAGTGATGGTCGGCCCCAGTGCAGAACATCTTCTTTGGAGGGAATGGAATTATCTCCAATTCACTGAGTCTAGTTGAAAATAAAGATTACCCAAAATTTACCCTACCAGTTGATTGGAAGTTTATTGGTGTGCCTAGAACCATGGCTCTACAAGAGGCATGAACTACCACACATATGCACATAGTATTTCTGAAGAGGTTTTGTGATGACCCTCCTTTCCTCTCCAAATTCTGCAAAAGCTCAGGATCATGGCAGCTGAAAGATCAAAACCTTCAGTTGCATTGGTGAGAAAGCTGGATTGGGCATTGTAAATGGAACCTGAGGCCCAAACAAGCTTCCTTGTCTCTGCCTCTCTCTGCTTCCTCCTCTTCCACCCATTGAAAAGACACTGGAAGAACCTCCTGTGCAGGCCCAGAGAGAGAGGGATAGATGGAGAAAGACTGGTCAACATGACCAGGTGTTCATAAATATTTTGTCCTAATCTGCCTTACTCCTCTGTGGGGGAGGTGGTGAGAAGGGCAGTGACTTTTGCCCAAGTCCTTCCTTCCAAGAAGGAATAAGTTCCTGTTTTGAGAGCCTGGGTGGTAGTCTAGGGAGGGAAACTGGTGTTCAGAACCAGCAGTAGGCACTACGTGGGCCACAGAGCTCACCCGGGCTGTTTTCCATTGCTGAGATATGTAATTCAGCTTAGTTGACTGATAAAGGACATTCACTCCTTCTCAACAAAGGTAGATTTCAAAAGGAAGAGTTGAGTATTTTCAAAATGAGAATGGCTAAGCCAGGATCTGAACTTGGAATATTTTGCCATGCTTTTTCCACCCATGCTTAAATCAATGAAACAGTTGAAAAAAAGAGTCTTCATCCCCTGCCTCCTTTTTTGATGTGGCATTGCTTACTACCAAGGAACAGATCTAGAGCCTTTATTTTTATATTTTAATCTAGTAAGGGATTAAATAGGAATCCTAAGTAGTATCTAATAGTTATTAGGTAGTAATTATTTACTTAATACCACTAGAGTTGGAAGGCCCACTCCTAAAATCATCATCTGAATGGAGTGGCGATGTAAAAAAGGGATTTCTGTTGGCTTATGTATCAAAGCCCCTAAGACACTTTTAAATATTAATGACCTGGGTTGACAGCATTAATGTCATGTTATTTATTATCTACGGTCTCAGAGAACAACATGAAACAATTATGTAATCTATTTTCTTACTTCAGACTCTGGATCAGTTTCCACAACTGTAAAATGAGAGTTAGAGATGAATGTTTTCAAACTGTGTTATGTAAGATTTCACTGTGATGGGGGCAGATTAAGCAAGTTGAAGGGGCAGATGCTGGGCCTCTTATCTCTTCTTCAGTTCAAGCAGATCCATTTTTTAAAAACCTGTTTTACATATTGGTTTCCATGTCAGCTTTTGGCTGAACAAATGTTCTTTGTTCAGTTTGAAAAACATGCATCTCTGAGGTGTCATCAAGGATTGTATCCTTTTCTTTCTTTCCTACCACCTTAAAGTACTTGGTAAACAAGGAAAATCTTATTAGAGGTATAGCATTCAAGTTGGACCTTGAAGGATGAATAGGAGTTCTCTCTGAGAAGTGTGTGTGTGAGTGTGAATTCCAAACATTAATAACCCTAAATGATCTACAATTGGATGTCTAATGAATCAAGACTGGGATTCAAAAACACCTGGGGCCAGCTGGCCAGGATTGGCCTCAATAGATGGCCATACTTTTGTGGTTTGTGAAAGCCTACAGTCATTCTCAAAGAATGACCCGGGCTGTCTCAAGATCAGATTTATAAAGCAAAGCACAGGCTTACTTAATTATAGAGGAGGCTGTACCTATTATTGCCTGGGTTATTCAAAATCTCCTTTTCTATTCCTTGAAATGAAATAGGTAATTAGCAGGCTATTTGGTGGGAACAGAATGAGAACAAATGGAATAAATGGAGTAGATGTTTTTGACAGACACTTCCTCTAGGCCATTAGAAGTCTGATGAATGTCCTTGGACCATGAGAGCATCTTCCTGTCTCCTCTGTCAGGCAGTTTCTCTGCCCTGGTCAGTGCTGGTAAAGCCCCGGCAGATTATTGCCTTTGACACCCCCATTTTAGATATGTGGACTATCGATGTGAGCAGATCCTTTTTTCTGCAATTGCTTAGATTACAGTTTCCTTTAGTTACAATTCAGGACTGAGAACTCTTCTGTCTCCTTGATTACTTTTGAGTGTTTTTCAAGCCCTTGCAGCTGGGATTACTGCTTTGGGTGGGAGAGCTAATATTCATCATGTGCTAACTTAGAACTGACTCACTCTAAGAAGCTGCTCTATCTCTGAGTTGAGGAGGCAGCTTATCATTTCCCTGCATCTGACTCTCAAATTTTCACATTGCCTTATTCTCCCTTTACCTTTGAAAAATCAAAAGTCAGCTGAGATTAGAGGGTACATTCACTTTATTCTTTCAGAAGCCCACACGCACCACAGCCCAATCTTTGGTGACAGCAGAGTAGAAATGGAATCTGACAGTGGCTGGAGGATATTACTGCCCTGATTGTTCTTTGAATTCCTGAACACTCTCTTCTCTCTCAGGAATAGAAAAGCTATTCTAATTTGAGCTGTTAAGCCCATTTAAAATCAGAGATGCAGACCCTTTGCCTTATAAATTTTGATGGGGCCCTCTTCTCAGGGAGTTGTGAGTGCCATATGTTATAAGGAATAACTGTGCGATTCTGGAGGTCAGGGTGAAGGCAGTAGCTACAATCAAGAAGAGAAAACGGAGGGTTTGTGTTTTTGGTAGAAGGATTTTCCTGACGGACACATGACAGATCCAGTTGGAAAGCACATGGAAGGCTTCTAAGAGAGCTACTTCCACTTGGAATCATGCTGGGCCCCCAGTTCCTGTGGAATGTTCATGCTTACGTAGACTGAGCATGTATTAAGTGCTCATGGCATTTCAGGCACTGTGCTGGAACTACGGATATACAGCACAAGATGGGGCTTCTGCCGTCCTGTAGCTCAAAGTCCAGTGAAGGAGGTAACAACAAAAACAACTGGTTCATTGAACTGACGTGAATTTTGGGATGTAGTCAGAAAACAACTTTATTCCTTTCCTCTAATTCTACTCTTAACTTTATTTCAAATGGAAACTATCTCCTCCCCCAGCTTGGGCTGGTCCACAGTAGTGGGAAGGGGAAGTGTGTAAAAGGTGGGGATGGGAGGTTGGTTCCTTTTCTATTTTCCTGCCTAGCATTTATTTTCCCCCCTCCAATACTTGTATGTTGTCCCTGGTTCCTCCAGGGTTGAATTTGGGGCAGAGAAAGGAGTTAAGGGGCAAGAAAGTTCTTAACTGACAGTGGTGGTCAGAGTAAATTGCCACCCCCCCCAAAGACATTCATGTCCTAATTTTCAAAACCTATGAATATGTTAGTTTACATGGTAAATGAGAATTGAAATTACAGATGGAATTTAAGTTTCTAATTAATTGACCTTGAGAAGGGGAGGTTACCCTGAATTCTTAAGATGAGCTGGTCCAGTGTAATCACCAGAGTTCTTATTAGTGGAAAAGTTAGATAGGACAGAGGGTCAGAATGATGGGATGTGCTGGTTTGAAGATGGGAGGGGGTCATGAGCCAAGGAATGTGGGTGGCCTCCAGATGGTGGAAAAGTCAAGAAAATAGGTTCTCCCCTACAACCTCCAGAAAGGAATGCAGCTCTGCTGAAACCTTGCTTATTTAGCCCAGTGAGACATATTTCAGACTTCTGACTTCCAGAACTGTAAGATAATACATTTATGTCTTTTTAAACCACTAAGATTGTGATGCTATGTTACTGCAGCCAAAGGAAACTAATACACTGACTAATTCTGTCATGAGGTGACTTTTGCATTCCTTGGGTTTAGCAGTTGTTTTATAGCTGATTATTCCTCTCATAGGGATGCTCTCCTATTTATTCTGCCCCCTCCCTGAAAATACATCCTCCCTCCTACACCCTTTCTTCCTGGCCCCGTACAAGCACACCAATAACTCTTTTGAAAAAGATCTTTTCCCTCTGGAATAGACTGTTCTTGATTCTTTCATACCCTCCATATAAATGATGGGCTAGGAGTTGCTAGGAGTTGGCAAGTCCTGCTTGGAAGCCCCAAAGTTACTTTGGAAAATGCGAATGGTTGCCTTTTTAGCCTTCTAACACAAGAGTAATGAAAACAAAAATTTAGGCATTGTAGTAAGAGCACTGCAAGAATTACCTCCTTTAATCCTCAGAGCTGCCTTACAGGTAAGTAATAATCTCATCACAGTTTAAGAAAGAAAGGCACAAAGAGATTAAATACTTTTCCCAAGGCTGCCCAGCCAGTAATGAATGGAGCCAGACTGGCATGCAACTAAATCACTCTCAAGCTGCTTCCTTCATGGGGAATGCCCTGTCCTTGCACCCCCGATCCCCTAAACACCCTCCTCCTTCACCTCCCTTTCCAGTGCCTTCTTGGAAACTGCCCTGATGACTACAACCTTTGCTGCAGTCCTTATTCCCTCCCTCCAATGAACTTTTCTCACAACCTTTCTTCAGCCAACTAGTCTGACCTCCCAAGTAAGAACAAAATTGTACATAAGAATGCCAACATCTCTGAAGAGCAAGGGACCATTTAAAGCCCTGGTGCCACTGGAATCCAAATAGACCAAAGGGACATTTCTCCTGCTCAAAGCCACGGAATCAACGAGACATTGTTCTGACTTAACTGCTGCCACAGAGAACACTTAGCTGGGCCTCTAAAATGTCTGCATTTGAGTTACTGGGACTTTAGAGTATTCTTCCAGAAACATTGGTGGTTTTCTTAGAAGGGAGAAACAGTTTGTGTCAAAGAGCTATTCAAATCTCCAAATCTGCTGAGACAGAAAACTGCCCGTACATTTAAAACCCAGTCCTCCTGTGCACCCCTCCTCCCCAGAGTTCTTATGACAATAGCTGTAAATCCTTTAATACAAGAGCACTGTGGGAGAGGACACCCAAGCAGCCTAAGTCTCACAGGGCGTCTGGCAAATGAGAGCCTCAGCAGGCGTGAGGTTTCTCCTACCTTCTTGGCCTGGCGTCTGGAGCTTTAACACCATGCATTAATCTTTCAGAGCTTCCCTCACTCTCTACAATCTCCCTCTTTTCCTCTGCCTTCTCATGCTCAGCAGAGAAACAAAGCCATCACCTCCCTCCCATACAACCTTACTGCCTCTGTCTCCTCCTCCTCTGCTCCTACAAAAATAGAGGACCATCCCTCCTCCTGCCTGCAGCCTGTTCCTCCACCTGCATACTGGATTCCATTGCTTCCTGTCTTCTCTGAAACCTGGTGCCAAAGATGATCTCTTTTTCCTTCTAGCCTAAATTGCCCTCTCAAATATGTCCTTCCATTGGCTTTTGAAAGCAATCAGCTTTCCAGCATTAAAACCCAAAGCAAACACAAGCAACACACAAAAAATAAACTAACAAATCTCAAAAGCCTTCCTCCACCCCACATCCTCTTGCAGCTATGACACTGTGTTTTACCTTCCTGTTGAGCCCACACCAGTCTGGCTTCTGTCTTCATTCATCACATCACTAGAAGAGCTGTTTTAGGACCTAATGCCACTAAACCTAGGTGACATGCTCAGATCTTATTTTCCTTGACTTCTCAGCACCATTTATCTGGCCACATGCACACTGTTCCCCATAACTTATGTGACTCCGTCTCTGCTGTCTTCTCTCACCCCTCTGGCTGCTCTTTCCTTTCTCCTTTGTGGAGGGTGTTTCCTCTACTCAGCCAGATGGATGCTTTTAAGGGCTGTTTTGGAACTATTCTCTTTTCTTCCTCTATCCTTTCTCCCTAGATCATCTCATCCACACCCAAGGCTACAGTCAGCACTTATTCAGTCTTAGATTTTTTTCTTCACCTCAGATCCTTCCTCTGAACTTTTGGATATCCAACTGACTACTTGACATTTTCACTGTATGTCTCAAGGTCATCATGAATTCAGTACCAAACTATAGACCCCCATCAACAAACAGATAGATTTTTTTTAGTCTTCCCTATCCCAGTGAATGGATCTCTATCCATTCAGTAGCAGAAGCCAATTAGTCTAGTAGTTATCCTTGACAATTCTTTTGATCTTGTTCCCATGATCAACCTTATGCCAAGTATGAAGATTTCACTCTTAATATGTCTCCATCCCTCCAGTTCTTTCAATTTCTTCTCTACTGCTCTTCCCTTCTACCACATCACCCTTATCTCTTTTGGTATGCTTGAATCAACTGCCATCTGGCTCTCAGCCTCCATCTTTGCCCTGCCTCCACTAAGTTCTATAACATTTCCAAAATATGCAGCTCATTATGTCATTTCTCTTATCTATGCTCTCTACCTCCACCCCAGCACTCAAACTAAACACTTTCCAAAGGTCTCCTGTTGTTCTAATAATAAAGATCAAAAACCTTCATATGACCAGTAAAGTCCCATGTAGTCTGGCTTTCCTTACCAAATAGATCCTCCTTGCTTCCTGTGTTGAAGGCAACTAGTCTTGTCTTGGTTCCTTGGACACACCATGATCTTTCCCCATAGCATTTCAGTCCTTTTGGCCTAGAAAATTCTCCCCACACTCCTCCTTTTTCAGTCTAGTTAACTTTTACTCATTTCAGATCTGAGCTCGACTCTTGCTTCCTCAGCAATCTCTCTGCCTCTCTGCTACATTAGATCCTCCAATTGTCTCCTCTTATAACTGCATAACTTCGTTGCATTTATCTGAGTCATGACATTACATTTATTTTGTGATTTTTTTTATTAAGATTATTTTATTGAGATCTCTCTTCCCCACTGGACTGTGGACTTCTTGAAGGAAGGGACTGGGCCTATGACTAGTGCATAATAGGTACTATATTAATTATCTAGCCTAATATATATTGAGCCTCTATTATGTGCTCTATAAATTATAACTGGCACTGAATATTCCATAAGAGGTGGAATAGAGCCAGGTTTTTGAGGTCTGAAGCTTTGACAATTCAGGGGGTCCTTTTAAAGAAAAGTAACAGATTCTGGATATAAAATGCCTGCATCCCCATGGGAGAGGCTAATGCTACTCAGGAACCTTGAAGCATAAGCTTCATTAGCTTTATGATAAATAGGCTTCAGCACAAGAGTATATTTATAAAAAAGTGACTCTTTATTTGACCTGGATTTGGCTGCTGAGCAAGGAAGGTGGGAGGTGGACATCTGCAATGGGCACAGCACAGCCTCCTGGGGATCCTAGCCCAGTAGTGTAAAGGAGATCATTTGTGACCAGTGCCTTGGCCTGGTCCTTGGGCATTCTGACTTCTCTGAGTGAATAGACAGCATGAAGCAAAAGGTCAAATCTCTTTCTTTCTTTCTTTCTTTCTTTCTTTCTTTCTTTCTTTCTTTCTTTCTTTCTTTCTTTCTTTCTTTCTTCCTTTTTTTCTTTCTTTAAATGACTAAAACAATCATATTATTAAATCTCATGATGCTGTAAATTGACTGGGGTCCAGTTGAGAGTTTCACTACTGGTTTTGCTTTAGGGCTTTCCATGCAGTTTCATCGAGATGGTGACCAGGACTGGGGCTGGATGGCTGACATCTTAGTGCTTCTCCATGAGGCTTTCTTCCTAATTGAAAGCTTTGAATAAACTACATGTAAGCTCAGAATGTATGAGGCAGGACTGAACGCTGCCAGGCTTGAGCCTTGGAAGTTTCAGGAATGTGTCATCCTCCACATTCTATAGGTCAAAGCCATCACAGATCAGTTCAGATTCAAGCAGGAGAGAAATAAATTCCAACTTGTAATGTCCATTGAGCATGGAAGGAGCATCATGTTTCGATTGGAGGTGTAGGATTGTTTTGGGCTAGGATTGGAGAATGGTTACCACAGTAATTCACCTGTCTTGAATGTCAGCTGCTTTGGCTATCCGATGAGGGAGAGTGACACCTCTGTCATTTATGTTGAGAGGATGAAATGGGACCATATGTGTAAAGAGGCAGCACAGAGCTTCTCTGTCCTGGAACCTGGTGACAATAGCCTGACATTGTTCACTGGACATTCCAAAGGGTGGACAGAGACAGGGAGGAGGAGCAGAGTGAAGCCCAGACCTTGAACTCAGGACTTACCTTCCTGATAACCTCCTTCCAGGGATGCCTGGGCCCTCTCGAGCACATGTGACATGTTTACCATCCTGGCTAAAGCCTCGGGCTCCTTTGTGATTAGGTCCCTGCTCAGAGTTGTGGACAGCTTCAAAGTCAGGACTCGATTCTGCATCAGAACCACGGACAGCGCCCAGTGCCATTCCCAGGAGCTAGGGTATGTTGGGGGGACTATCTCACCTCCAAAAACCCTCTCTTTTAAGCCCAGCAATGATGCTTGCTGGTTGAGGCTAGAGCTAAGAGCATGTGACATCCAGGGTGCTGGAAGTTCTGCAATTTCTTCTGAACTTCCTGTTATGGATTTTCCTAGGTAAGCTTTCTTCCCATTAGAGAAAGTACACAATTTTTGCAATCTGCTCAGTGTTCTTTAGTTCTCCCTTCCCTGACCCTTGCACTAGCCATTCCTCCCTCTGTAACAGATGGCTCCAGAAATGATTTTTCACTCCACTTCCTATTTTCTTCCTGAACCCATCCCAGAGCAACCTGAAAACCTTCATATACTTGGAAGAGAAGTTCAGTTGGTCAAGGTGGTTCCCGAAGGAAGGGATTTAGGCCTCAATGAACTTGGTTTACGACCCAGCTCCCTGCATAACTAGACATATTCCTATGGGGGAAGTTATTCAATTTTAAGCCCCAGGTTCTTTGTATGATGGAAAAAATAATGCTGACCTATAGATTTTTAAAAAAGATTTATTTTATTTACTTCTCCCTCCCCTCCTCATTGTTTGTGCTTGCTGTCTGCTCTCTGTGTCTGTTCATTGTATGTTTGCCTTCTTTTTTTTCAGGAGGCACTAGGGAGGTGCCCTCTTGCTTGAGCCACCTCCACTCCCTGCTTGTTGTGTCTCTCATTATGTTACCTCATTGTGTTTCCCAGTGTGTCTCTTTGTTGTGTCATCTTCTTGCATCAGCTAACCATACCAACCCATTGCATCAGCTTGCCATCTTGTTTGTCTTCTCTAGGAGGCACTGGGAACCAAACCCTGGACCTCCCATGTGGTAGCGGGCACCCAACTGCCTGAGTCACACCTGCCTCCCTAGATTTTTAAATTTTATTATTCAAAAGCCCTAATTTAGATTCCTGGACATTTTATCTTTCTGTAACAGACTACTATCTTTTGTTTCAAGTTCTTAGGAGCCAAGAATGGGTGAGAGAGTTGTATGGCTTTCTTAGAGGGTTCGTTATTCCTTTGTCTTTCCCAATTTATGCAGAAGGCAGTGAAAAGGAGACATGGATCATGAAGCATATGGGGATTGGAGGAGAGGATGAAGAGAGAAGAAGACACAAACTTTAAAAAAATCTGGAAAAATTGAAAAAAAGCTGGAAGAATTGGGGAATTTCATGGGCACTAACATGTGTCCAAACAGCTTTACTGGCTTTTCTCTAAAATAAGCAGGTAGGTAGGTGACTTCGTTATAGAATCTGAGTTGGGAACAATCCATGAGTTGCCCTAATCTGAGGGGGCATTCTCAATTGAAAAAAATCCTCCTAACTGGTTGTAAACTGAAAATGAAGCAAGGGTGGGAGCCAAGAGTCTAGATAATGGGCTTCTAGTCCTCTATGTGTTTAGGAGCCTGAATCCAATGACCAGTGTCCTTATAAAGAGATAAAAGAGGAGAAGAAATAGGTGAAGACAGGGGCAGAGCTGGGAAGAGGCAAGAGAAGAATTTTGGCTGTCTTGATACCTTGATTTCAAACTTCTTGCTTCCAGAGCTCTGTGAGAATAAACTTCCCTTGTTTTAAGCCACAGAGTTTGTGGTAATTTGCTACAGTAGTCCTAGGAAACTAATACAGATATTATCTCAAACTTCAACTTCCACTTAGCATTTCCAAGACATTTTTTTAGTCATTACTTTCACCAGCTTACAAAGTTGAATATGGTATGTCCCCAGGAATTGGGAGCTGTGTCCCCCAAAGCTATATAATATGCTGGCACTTAGTAAACACTCTAATACATGATAGTAATTACTATTTGTAACTATTTGCTACATTGAAATTTTCTTCATAACACATCCAGCAATTTCATAACTAGGGGACCTAAACTTCTTCCACCTCAGATTTCTAAAGGTTTTGTCTTAGTTGGACCAGAGAATATAGCTCATACGATGTGAGATCAGAAGATATAAGCTGCCTTTTAAGGGGAATGTGCTTATCAATATCAAGACACAAGACAGCAAACCCCTTCTTTTGCCTGTCAAAACCAGCAGAGAAAGAACAGTGATAAATCATTCTAATAACCATGGCAGTGAATTGTCAGCTTGGTGAGCAAATCCAGACAAATTTTCCATTTCAAGCCATCAGTTTCAAGCAAATGAGAGGCCTAAAGCAAAGAGTAAAAATAACTTCTGTAAAACAAGAGAATCATTCTAGATACAGGAGATATTAACTGACAGAATTTCCTTTTTCCTATTTGCTCTTCAAGGATGACTGGACACTGTAAAACCTCATTAAATCAAAGGCTTTAAATTTGTGATCCTTTCAGCTTTGGCAAGGGCTGTGTTTGAAATTTCTTATTGACCCCTGCATCCCCAGTGATGGCACATGATAATAATATTGATAAGACAACAATCATGAATATTTGTTGCACATTTACCTTTACTCTGACCCTATACTAAGTGTATCACATATAATTTATCCTTGTAACAACTCTGCAAGGTAGGCATTCTCATTATTTCCATTTACACATTAGGTAACTGGAGTGCAAAGAGGCTAAGCAAGTTGCCAAAATTGCACAATTAATACAAGTGGAGGTAAAATTTTAACCTAGGTCGTTGAGCTCTGGAGTCAACCATTTCATCAAATGCTCAGTGAATAATAATAAACTCACTTTTACTGAGTACTTCCAAGGTGCTAGGGCTCTTGGCATGTGATAACGCATTTACTGTCCATAAACACTTTTAAGTATTCATTTTTAGGTACTTCTTGTCTCCTGTTTACATATAAGGAAACTGAGGCACAGAGTAGTTGGGAAATTGCCCAAATTTCACAGCTTTAAGTAGCAATGGCAGGTTTCCAAGCCTGGTTGTCTGACATTGCCTCTGCTCCTAAAAACAAATCGTGGAATTCATCACCTTTATGAGAGCTATCAGTGGAAAAAGATATGTGGAAAATAGCAATTCTAGTATTTTTAAGGCATTTTGGAAGCAGCCATTTGCTACAATTGATAAGCAGCTAATTCGAGATCATTCCTGATTCTTCATGAAAGCAGCTTTCCTAGAATTTTAAAGTGGCTGCACTGCACAGTAGTGCTTAGCTACCAAAAGTGTGGTCCTTGGACAAAGAGCATCAGCATCACATGAGGAACCAGAATCTATAGTTTAGCAAGACCTCCAGGTGATTCCATGCAGAGAACCAGGTTCTCAACCTTGGCTGCATATCAGAATCACCCATGGAACTCTAAAGATGCTGATGCCTAGGTTATGGCCCAAGAGCTTCATTTACTTGGTCTGGGGGTGTGGCCAGGGAATGGGGGTTGTAAAGTCTCCCCAGGGAATGATAATGCAAATTTAAGTTGTGAATCCTGATTTAGAGCTATGGTTCTTAATCCTGGCTGCACCTTAGCATTAGGGAGCAACAGCTGTAGGAGACAGAGCTTGAGTTTCTGAGTTTCTTGGTTCTGTAACGAGCCATTCAACAAATATTTATAATACTCATCAATAACCCAGGCAGTAGGGTAGGCATTAGGGGGAATAAACAGTAAATAGACAAGTCTCTGAATTCATGGAGTGAGCTGGGCTAGTTACTTATCCTCTCTGAATTGCATTTCCCATCGAATCACACACTGGATTTCTATAACAATACCAGAAAAAAAAAAGGTGAAATATCTCATTAAATGTTTTTATATTGATTACACATTGAAATGATAAAATTTTGACTATATGGGGCTAAATAAAATCTATTATTAAAATAAATTTCCCTGTTTCTTTTTGCTTTTTTGTGTCTATTAGAAAATTTAATATGACACATGTGGTCCCTATTTGTAGCTTGTATTATGTTTCCATTGGAGTGTGCCCAACTAGAGCATGGAGGAAGAACAGAAAGGGTAGCAAGCTCTTGTATAGTTAATGCTTAGTAAAGGGAATGGTGGGAGAACCCAATAAGTGAGAAGGGGAGCAAAAAATGGAATAAACAACTGTTAGAAAGAAATTTGCCCTACTACACATTTTGCTACATGTACAACGTTTTTTGTCTAGAAGGCAAATGTTACCTCTCCCATCTAACCTCCCCTAGCCCTGCTGCAAGCACAACCTGGTTTGGAACTGTGCCTGTGTTTTTTCCCTCTATTTCTGTTATAATTAAAACTCAGCCGGGAAGTGGACTTGGCTCAATGGATAGGGCATCCGCTTACCACATGAGAGGTCAGAGTTCAAATCCCGGACCTCCTTGACCCATGTGGAGCTGGCCCATGAGCAGTGCTGATGTTTGCAAAGAGTGCCATGCCACGCAGGGGTGTCCCCTGCATAGGGGAGCCCCACGCACAAGGAGTGCACCCCATAAGGAGAGCTGCTCAGTGTGAAAGAAAGTGCAGCTTGCCCAAGAATGGCACCACACACACAGAAAGCTGACACAACAAGATGACGCAACAAAAAGAAATGCAGATTCCCCGTGCCGCTGATAAGGATAGAAACCGTCACAGATGAACACACAGTGAATGGACACAGAGAGCAGACAACTGGGGGGAGGAGGGGGGAGGAGGGGGGCAGAGAGGGAAGGGGAGAGAAATAAATAAAAAATAAATATTTTAAAAAAACAAAACAAAACAAAAACCTCAGCCATCACCAGAATTTAGCTGACAACCCAGTTGATGGCGTTTTAGCTAACCAGAAGTGCCATGGCCTTCTCCTGCTACCATGGTGTTCTGGCACTGGGAGTAATGACTGGAGAACACAATGTCTTAGGAGGTCCTGGGCTCTGGGCTGCTGAGTAAAGACTGGGCAGCTCAGGCCCACTTGACACTGGCACTTGTGCATTAGCCCTGGAGATCAGGTTCAGCTCTGGTGAAGGGCTGAACATGATAGGACTGCTTTGGAATGGTCTTAGATATTGGCTCTTGATGTTCCCTAGTAGTCTTCAGAACTGCTTCCTAGAGATGATCTGGACTGAGTCAGAAAACTCCACAGTGCCTTAATAAAACCTGGTCTGTACAGCTTGGGATGTGCTTGGCTGATTTTTAGCAGATTGTTAGAATCCTTCTGTTTTCTTGTTTTTTTAAAATCACAGTAATATGACATATATTTATTTTCAGAGGTATAAATCTTTGTTATTAATATATAAATATACACTTATTCAAGGAGATGCAATGTACTAAAACTTGCACCCAAAGTACAAAGACCAGAAAATTATTTGCATCAACCTCTAAAATTTTAAATGATGATCTTGTTGTTTGACTCTTTAGTTTCAACTGTGTAAAGCAAAGTATATCTTACTAGCATAATCTCAATTTACTTGCTACTTGTTTGAATTATCTATTGCATAACAAACTACCTAAAATATAGTGATTTAAAACAATAACTATTTTATTTCTCAGGATTCCTGGACCATGAATTCCATCAGATCATAGCAGGGACTGCTTGTCTCTGCTCCATGATGCCTGAAGTTTCAGTTGAGATAGCTCAAAAGGCTGGGGCCTGGCTGGGACGGCTTAATGACAGTCATATGTTTAGAACCACTGTCCTTCTGACAACTGGATTCATGGTTTTCTTGCATGTGTTCTCTCAATGTGGCTAGCTTGGGCTTCCTCACAGCATGGTGATCTCAGAGTAGGTGGGTTTCTTACAAGCTGACTTATTCTAAGCAAAAGTAAAAGCTGTCAGTCCCTTTACATGGCCAGAGGAAGGAAAAGCAGCCAAGGATATCTGGGAGCTCACTTGGACTATCAGCTAAGCCCTGGTGTTGCTCAGAGCTGACCATGCACACAAGCCTAGGCTATGGTTTTCTCCTGTTAAACAAAAAACATTTTGACTGTATATCAACATTGGACAAGGTCATTCTGTGAACAATATGGAGCAAGGAAAAGAAAACCCAAGCTCTTTCCATAATCATGTCCAAACACGGACAAAACCAAGAACACTGTCCAAATGACCAAACATCCCTCTATCCTAACATGAATGATTCCTGCTTCTTTACTAATTGTAGTTTAAGTCTCTTTCCATTTTCTCTGCTTCCTAGATAGAAATTACCAAGAAACTCAATCATAGAATCACCTCCATTTCCTGACAGGATTCATTCCAGAGAAAACCCCACTTCTCTGAACTCTCCAAAATCCCCTACCACATGTTCCAGTGCTGGTGATCCTTTCCAACACCCTTTTCTTGAGACACTCCATAGTTCCTCATGGTATGTATTCTTCCTTATTGCTGTGAGCCAGGATGGAGACTAAATTGCATACCCCACAGACACATTTTCTTAACCTTGAACTGCATTCCTGTGATTTGAACTCATTATAAACAGGGCCTCTTGAAGATCTTATGAACTGAATGAGAGTGGGTCTTAATCCTTACCTCCAGAGACCTTATAAAGAGAAGAAACCAGAAACCAAAAATGGGAAAGTCCTTGCAGGAAGATGCTGGGAGTCAGAATGGACCATAACAGCCAATGAAGGGAGAAGACATTGTCATGTGACAGAAGGCAGAAACATAAGCAAGAAATTCTAATGACTACTAGCAGACAGCCTCAGAACATGGTGGATTCTGGAGGAGAGCAAGACTTGCTGATTTTGGACTTCTTCTAGCCTCAAAGCTGTGAGCCAAAATTTCCTGTTGTTTAAGCCAACCCATTGGTATTTGTCATAGCAACCTGGAAACCAAGACTGCCAATAAACCCAATTCTATTTGACTTTAGGGGTACTCCCAATAGTCTTTGTCTAAAGTGCATCGACCCACAAGCTGGCCCCAGGCCTCTTCCACTATAGTCTATAGGTCAAGGCCAGTTGGAGGCCAGCTCAGATTCAAGGGGAGGAAGAAGAGACTCTGCCTCCTGAAGGGTGGGGCAGCATGTGCATAAAGGGAGGGGAGGAATTGACAGTGGCCACCTTTGGAGACAATATACCACAGCACTGAAGAATATTTGCTTATACTTTTCAGGAAGCAGTTGAATTTTATTGTAAAATATGTATGAGATATGGGTACTAGCCACATAGTTAGGCTATATTAGATGGCTAGGTCTTATTCATGTGACAGAAAATTTAGCTTCTCTTTATACCCTCAAAATATGACTTTCCTTTAGTGTTTGTTTGTTATTTGGTTAGTTTCTGTTTTTGCTTAGAAAATAAAAGGGTTTGTTTCTTCCATCTTTTCCTTCATTAAAAATGCTGCATCTAGCCACGGTGCTCTTTCCTGGCCTCTGAGAGTTGCTTCCTGCTCCCCCTGAGGACCTCCACGCCTTGCACATGGTCTCCTTCTGGAACTCTGGGACACACACCTCTGCTGGTTGTTACTGTTACTACTGTTGGTGCTTCTGAGAAGTGGTTGGACCAAGGCCTCTTTACTTTCATTTCCCCAAGGCTCCACTGAGTGCAAGGCTGCTGTGTGCAAGAGACTTTGGCAAAAATGAGGGCATCAAGCAGCGTCTAGAACACAGGAAAGGACAGCTGACAGAGCAGTGCCTGATGGCTCAGCTCTTCAGATCCATCTGTCCCAGGGAAGGTCCTTATTGTCCATCTCCCTCCCTGTCCTCTGCCCACAATGTGAAAAGAGCCTCTTTTAAATAGTACTCTTTGATGCACCCACCGTTTTACTTTGTTATATGTGATGATAACAAATACAATGAATCACCGTTGAGTTAGCCATTTGTGTGTGTAAGATTGTGGGTGTTTTTTCCTTCTTCTAGTTTATCTGTCTTTATTTTTCTACAATGGAAATATATTGCTTTTGTAATATTAAAAAAACTCAAAAATTTAATTTTAATTGCAAATAACAGATGGGGATTTAAACAGAGTACCCTAATGATTCAGATGTTGGAAAGACTTTCCCCTGAGTTTTACATTTCTCATTACTTTCTGTTTAACCTTGCCAGCAAATGTTTAGGGCACAGTATGAAAAAAGACAGTGTGGTTTCCAATGCAAATGCTTAATGAATTTTTCAATACTTTTAAAACAGGTGATCAGGGAACAGGCCCTAATAAAGAAATAAGGTGTTGCCTGACTTAGTAGAATAATCAATTTGGTTAGTGAGCAACTTGAGGAAGGAATGAGCTGAGTTTCTTGGCAAGCAGGAAGTGCGTGGATTATACTCTGGAGCCCCAGAAAAAGGCATTGTAGGAGTTGTCTGTGGAAGCAAAATGAAGATGAGGTCATCTTATAATAAGATCCTTTAGGGATTATACCTTGGCACAGCTCACTAACAGCCCAACTCAAATTGAATTTGGCTTGAAGCAAAAGATGTTCTGTTATTATTACTGAACGTGTTTGCCTAGCGCCTGGCCATTGAATTTCTGGGTGACAAAATGAGCACACAGGAGAGGTCTCTAAACCCGGAGGATGAAAAGAGAGTGGTTACTGCTTCCTTCCAGGCACCTTGCTTCTTATATACTTCATTACTCCTTAGCTTTTTCACATAGAGGTAAAGAGGTTGACTGGGGCATGTGTAGGTTAAGGATGGAGATTTCATGGTTTGGGTGTATGCATAACACCTGCTATATATTTCATACTGTGCTATGCACTTTCCCTTGCTAGAAAATACTTACGATAACAATAATAGCAAAAAACTATTCGAATACCTACTGTGTACCAGGATTGCATTATGTCCATTGTGTCTTTCAGTCCTTAAAACAATCCTATAAAGTTCAGGCCAATTCTATTATCCTTTATTTTTCAGATGAAGTAACTGAGGCTCAGAGAGACTAAGTGATTTGCCCAAGGGTGCAGAGCAAATATGAAACCCACCTATGATATTTTATACAATATTGAAATATTATGACCCTCAGTCTTATTGTATTTCATTTAACTTCATTGTAGTACTTCTTTGATTATCATTAAACATGCTTTTTAGCTGTTTTTTATTTTGATTTTACACTTGAAGGCCAATTTTTTTCCCCCTAAGGTAAATGTTGCAAAAAAAGAGGATAATACTTGCAATAGAATTCACCTATACTGCTCTTAAACTTTCCAGCATCAAACATTTATCTGTTAAATACAATGCCTAATACAAATACATGCAATAATTGCTCTTAAAATGTTTTACTGCTTATGGAAGTTTCTCTTCTTTTTCCTTGGGGCAAAGCCCTTTGAATTGGTGAAGAAACATGTGAGCATTCAGTACTGTCCTGACATTTTTTTCCCTGAAATCCTCTTCCAGGAGAGAAGCAATTTGAAACAAATTCCCTAATAGTGAGATACCGAGGGAAGCTCAGAGGAGAGCAACAAAAATGATGAAATGTTTTAAAAATAAGACCCTTGAGGAAGAGGTAGGAGAACTGAACATGTTCAGCCTTGTGTCAAGAAGGCTCAGGGGAGAAATAACTCTACAAATATGTGCTTGGATATAGTGGACAAGGTGAAAGGCAATTATTCTCTTTAGAAGGGAGGGTAAAGGCAATAGGAATAGCGTTAAATTATAATAAGGAAAATTCAGTTCTAAAGATGGTGTTAATGTACACTGAGGTACCTTATTGAAAATTCCATTTCTACCCATTCTCATTAGGGTGGTTACTTGGGCAAAATATTTACCTGCTTTAATCTTAGTTTTCCCATTTATTAATATGGGGGATAAAACTATCTTATTTGAAGTTTATGTTTTTTTAAAATGAGATGATAAATATAAAGAATAACTTCATTTATGGATCCCTCACTATGTGCCAGGAAATGAAAGAACTTCTGAATAATTTCTTGTTCTAATCCTATCAACAACTTTATGAGGTTGGCTTGTCTTTCCACCTTGTTACAGAAGAGGAAACTGAGGCTTAGGGGATTAAATGATTTGCCAGTTTCTCTCTATGTATGTAACTTTCTTAATTCAGTTCTTGGCTCCTAACTGATCTTTAGTTTCTTTCACGTCTCCATGCACTGCTTCAGGGGATCTATTCCCACTCCCTTACTTTTTTCTTTGTGACTAAGAGCCAATCAGGAAATCTCTTTGAGCCTCCTATTTCCCCATCTGTAGGCTGAAACTGATTAAGATAATGGTGAAAGCACCTGGTCCAGAGTGTATCAAAATAAAAGTTTACTGAATCCAACTCTAAGTGTAATTATTTTTGGGGTTGTTTATTTTGGAGAGATGGTTTGGGGGGGATTCAGTATTCCTAGAGATGAGTAGGTAGAATTGAGACACTGGTCTCCAAAAGACTTCTTCCTGCCTGTATGGTAGGCTCAGTATGGTAGAATGGATGGCCATGATAGGCTTTCCCAGAGGTCTCACAAATTTCTAAATTAAAGGAACACCAAGCAGAAAGTGGAAACTTAATGACTCTCTAGGTAATATGAAGTCACCTTATGGACTGGGCACTCTTTTACTGGACACAGGAATCTTGAAGCTGAATCAGAAAAGGGAAAGAGGTTTTCTTCTTTCTAATGGGCTGGAACTCCTTAGCAAGGCTCCTTTGTACTAATATGCACATATCAGTGATGGTGGCAGAAAATAAATAAGGAGTAGGTAGGAATGAGGGAAAGAGGACTCTTGGATTAATGGACAATTATGGTCTTGCTTTGTCTCTACCCTAGAAGACTGAGCAAGGTTCAGTAGTTGGTTTTAATATTTCTATTATAGATTTATAGTGCCAGTTGAATACTTCTTAGCACCAAACATTGTGCTATTAAGTGTCTTACACGTATTTACTCACTTAATTCTCACAATCCAGTAAGGTAGGAGCTATCATTTCTCATTCCACCCACACCCCCCACACACCACACTGAGGTAGGTGCCTGTTTCCTCATCTGCAAAGTGGGTTTGATTGTCATGATGAAGCTAAGGGTGCTCCAAGCATTTAATGAAGTGAAGCTAGGGCTGCTGTATGTCTACAATGTATGGTGGGACAGTTCCCTACAAAGTGAAATTGTCCTGCCCACAGTGAATAGAACCCCTCTTGAGAAAATTTTAGCTCTAAATAAAATCCCCAGTTTCTGAGAAGCATCCTAGGGTGACGCTTCACTGTGACATGGAGGCATTCCTATAAAATGGACCATTTGGACTCTTCTGACATTGAATTTGCTGTAAATACTGCAGGACCTAATCATGTGACAGGATCCTTAGCCATAGCAGTAACTAGAATGGAAAGCAGTTATTGAAGCTGAAAATGGCTTGGGTTTTATCTATAATGTCCAGTGGTTCCCATACCTGGCTATCACCAGAATCTCCTAGAAAGCTTTGAAAACTATAGATTCCTGAGCACTGCTCCCAGAAATCCTAATTCCATAGGTCTGAGATGGAGAGCTGACCCAGAAATCTTTGTTGGCCTTCTACAAGGGATTTTGATGATCAGACAGATTTGGAAACCACTGATTCAGTCCTATTTACCCATTTATAAACGGAGAGTCTAAGACTAAGGAAAGAGTCTCTCGGCTGATGGGGATGAGAAGGGAAGGAAGAGAAAAGGCCCCGTCCTGGGGCTGAGCCTGGCCAGGCAGAAGAGGGTATTATATAAACCCCAATTAGGTTTGGAGGATCCAAGAGCAGAGGAAACGTCCTGTCTGCCAGGATCTCAATGACAGGTAGGGGCCCAGAGAGATATTAGGTTCCAGAAGAAAGAAGCTGCATAGGGTATCAAGCTAGGTGATTCCATGACAGCCTCACAGATTCACTCCCTCACCCCACTAAACTCCAGGGTGGCATGGAACCAAAAGCGTCATCCCCCTGCCCTGGAGATGACGCACAGTCTCTCTGTCTCCCACGTGAGGTAGGAGCAGCAAGATCTCCCAGGACCCAAAGGGAAGGAAAGGGCAGTGAGAAAGCAGGACTGAGAGGCCTTACAGTCAGGAACAGGGGCCTGCAGTGAGCCCTGTAGGCTCAGGACAGGGACATAGAACCAATGAGGTGCAGGCGGCCTCCTCCACTTGCAAAAATATGCTGGTTCTGCCTAAGACCCTGAGAAGCTGACCATGGATGGAATGAGATGATTGCTGTAGAACTTAAGATCGTTTTAAAAAGTTAGTTTTAAAGTATTCTTTTCTTTCCCTTCCCCTCCTCCTTCTCCTTCCTCTTTTTTGGCAAATGCAAAGGTTCTGAACAGAGTAGCACTGTCATCTTCCTTTTCCTTGTCTTATATCCTTAGCCCTTCTCTGACTTCACTTCTTGGGTCAGGGAAATAGAGAAACAGGTTCTCCTTATCCATATGCAGCATCTTCCTTTCCTCCCATGTCTCTCATTTTTTAAAAAAAATTATTATTTTTTAATTTATTTATCTCCCTTTTCCACCCCTCCCCCCAGTTGTCTGCTGTGTCCATTCGCTGTGTGTTCTTCTGTGTCCACTTCTATCCTTATCAGTGGCACCGGGAAGCTGTGTTTCTTTTTGTTGCATCATCTTGTTGTGTCACCTCTCTGTGTGTGCGGCACCATTCCTGGGCAGGCTGAACTTTCTTTCGCGCTGGGCGGCTCTCCTTATGGAGTGCACTCCTTGCGTGTGGGGCTCCCTACGTGGGGGACACCTCTGCATGGCAGGACACTCCTTGCGCGCATCAGCACTGTGCGTGGGCCAGCTCCACACGGGTCAAGGAGACCCAGGGTTTGAATCACAGACCTCCCATGTGGTTGGGGGACGCCCTATCTATTAGGCCAAGTCTGCTTCCCTCATGTCTCTTTTAAGTGCTTGAATGGCAGACTGGTGCCTCTGACATCCCAACATTCTCATTTCGCGAGCTGGTATGACTTAATCTCTGCAAGATTAGCCTTGTTATTATCACTCTGGCTTATCTGTGTGATCACAGCATGTGGCAGCTTGCTGAAGGTACGGTCTATTAGGAGATGCTTGTTATAACAGTAGGAGGAGAGAGCAATAACACGATTGCTTTACTACTGCCTGTACAGCTGAGCAGTTTAGCATTTGACAGATAGGTGTGTAAACAAGAAAATACCTTGGTTGGATTCGCCTGCCTCTGAGAAATCCAGGAACATACAAAAAGCCATGCTGTTCAGTTGCATTAATTCATTAAAGTTAATTCCTATCAGTTTGATTAATTGATTAATTACTAAAGACTTGGGGAGGACCTGCTATATGCTAGGTTCTTAATCAAGTGCAAGGGATATAGATGTGAAATATACCATCCATCCATTCTAGAAGTTTATGGCTTGCTAGTACACAGACTTACAAATGCAGGAAAATCTATTCAACTTTTATTTTAAAATTACGAAGTTATTGTGTGCCAGGCTCTGTGATAGGCATCCAGGAAAAAGCAGATAGTTTCTGGTCTTATGGAGCTCACACTTGTTTATATAGTGTGATAGGTGCTTTCATGGGGGGATTTACAAGCTTTACCCCAATCTGCTTCAATAATTATTCTAAGGCACAAAACACTAGTGTCCTTTCTCCATTAACTTTCTTATATCATGAGGTAAAGGTTTACTAGAAACTGCTTTCCTTTGCAGGTTAAGGGTACAAGAGAACCTTACCTGGGTCCCAGCGTTGGAGTTTGTTTTAGGTTCTGGCCACTCTCAGCCCTTTGCAGGATGGGAACTATGGCTGATCTAAGGTTTTGTTGAGACACCTGGATCCTTTGCCCTTTTTCTGGTCCCACAACCCTGCAATCAAGAATGCCCCTGGTCCAGGCTGAGTTACCTTGGGGAAGCTTGCATGTGGAAGATGAGAAGTTTGTTCAGGTCCCAGAGTTTCACATACTGGACCTTAACTATCATGTTGTTCATGGCATAACCGTGAGATTACCCAGGTGCCCTGGTGGCACCTCTAGCAGGCACTCAGGCAAGGCCATCTCCTTAACTGATCCTGGCTGATGTCTATGGAGCTGGGCCTAGAGAAGGACAGTTCAGCTATGAGATGACCCTCATTTATTCAGACATTGTGATCGGCACACATGTGTTCCCTGGAGCTCCTCTGCCTCTTGTGGAGAAAGGCGATCCCTCTGATATGTATTCTGGCTTCCCTAATTTCTGGCTATGTTCTTTAGATAAACAAACCTAGTTCTATAAGGAATGTCTGTATTTCTTTTTATCATGGTGAATATCTGTAGGGCATTGGCCAACATAATTGTGAGGTAATAAATTTCTGCTGTGGTACTTTGTTATGGAAGCATTAGAGAACTAAGAGATTGTTCTATAAAGCCTCTTCTGTTCATGTGGTTGAAATAATCAAGTCAGACCAAGGATGTGGAAACTCCCTGTGGTAAGCAGAATAATGGACCCCAAGGATGTCCACAGCCCAATTTCTAGGACCTATGAATAGATGAATGGCAAAGGGAAATTAAAAAAACTAATCAGTTTACCTAAAATGGGAGATTATCCTGGATTGTCCAAGTGGGCCCAGTGTAACCAAAAGGATCCTTAAAAGTAGAAGAGGTCCCAGAGACAGTCAAAGTAGATACAACCCCAGTTACTGGTGCTCCTGAGGGCTATGGAGACACCCAGGTCCTATGGTCATGACAGATGGCTCTGGAGTTCAGTGCCTTGCCAGTGGGCCCTACTTTGGAATTTGTGCTCTTGAATGTGACAGAGGTGGACTCAGATGTGACCTCTCTATACATGTCTCTTCTGCCACTTTTACTGAACCTATGGTTGGCATGGGGTTTGTATATGTTTAGGAGACTTGAATCTCTGGACTGTCCATGTGCCAGCTGGGCCCTTAGCCTCAGCAGAGTTGCAATATCTACTCTCTGATTCATTAGACTTACCCAGGTCAGCTGATGGGGAGGTGAGAATTGTCAACCACCACACCAGGGAACTGAGAGAGTATACAACTGCAAGCAGGAGAGTCACATCCATCAGCCATGTGGGATCTAAGCACCTTCTCAGTTTAGAGGTGGAGTGGGCATCACCATCCCAGGGTCCACAGGATGGAGGAATATAATATGGATTCAAATGGACTTACTGGTATTCTACTACAGAACTGTTGTGACTCTAGCAATGGAAGTAATTGTATCATTGATGTATAAACGGTGGCCATGGGAGTTGCTGAGGGCAGAGAGAGGGAGGAAGAGGTATGATATGGGGCATTTTTTTTTTTATTGACTTTGTAATAATATTACATTAAAAATATATATGTGAGGTCCCATTCAACCCCACCCCCCCCACCCCCCCTCTCCCCCCCCAACAACACTCGTTCCTATCATCATGACATCCATTGGATTTGGTAAGTACATCTTTGGGCACCTCTGCACCTCATAGACAATGGTCCACATCATGGCCCATACTCTCCTCCATTCCATCCAGTGGGCCCTGTGAGGATCCACGATGTCCGGTGATCACCCCTGAGGCGCCATCCAGGGCAGCTCCACGTCCCAAATACGCCCCCACCTCTCATCTCTTCCTGCCCTTCCCCATACCCATCGTCCACCATGTCCACTTTTCCCAATCCAATGCCACCTCTTCTATGTGGACATTGGATTGGTTGTGTCCATTGCACCTCTATGTCAAGAGGAGGCTCAGATTCCACATGGATGCTGGCTGCCATCCTCCCATTTTCAGTTGTAATCACTCTAGGCTCCATGGTGTGGTGATTGTCCTTCTTCAACTCCATCTTAGCTGAGTGTGGTAAGTCCAATAAATCAGATTGTAGGTGCTGGAGTCTGTTGAGGCTCAGGACCTGGCTATCACATTATCAGTCCAGAGATTCAAATCCCCTAACTATATCTTAAACCCCAACGTTAACTGCACCTCCAGCAGATTAGTATGAAAGTCTTATGAAGGGAGATCCCATCTGAGTCCAGATTCAGCACACATAAACACCATTTCCAGAGAGGGGCCATCTGCCCTGGTAGTAAACCCCATCGGCCATGACCATAACTCTCATGGGTCTCTTTAGCCTTCATAGGAACCAATATCTGGGGGTTATATCTGCTTTATCTGTCTCTCTGACTCTGCTCAGTTGTGCATGAGGGCAATCCTTCTGCCAGCCTCCAGACTCTTTTTTAGAAACTTGTAGCAATATAAACTTATTTCTCCTTTCCATTTCCCCCTTACTTTAGGTCAAACAGCATTTTAAAGTCATGTTGTTTTATGTAGACATGGATATTCTGCTGATCCGCATTGAACTTTCCATATAAGGTCCTTTTCCAGTTGCATCATCAGTTGGTATTTGATAGTGGTCCCTCGTTGCCAGGGAGGCTCATCCCCGGGTGTCATGTCCCATGCTGGAGGGAAGGCATTGCATTTACATGCTGAGTTTGGCTTCGAGACTGGCCACATTTGAGTAACATGAAGGCTGACAGGAGGAAATTCCCAGGCACAATGTTGCTCTAGGCCTTGTTCTTATTTTAGGTTTATCAGCTCACAAGCATAGTCATTAGCATCAGGGGCTCACTGTTGAACCCTCACTCCCTCCCGGTCCCCGCCGCTGTACCTGGGAGACTATCGCTGCTCCCCTAGGGACCACGACAGAGCACCACTGGCCAGGAACCCAGTACCCCCCCTGCTGGGTTTTTAATTGTTGCCACTATGAGTATATCCAATCATTACCATGCACCCTGGACATATGTTCTGTACAGCTCCCTGTCAGCCATATATCACCTGTCATTGGTATCCCATACCAGTATCCCTCCATTGCCATTGTTGAAACACTCTGTGATCCAGAACTCCCCGAAATTTGAAGCCCAATATAATGTCATGGTCCCTTACTAGGGAATGGCATATAGCGATGGGTTTAAAGGATAGATAAAGAACTTGGATAAAGTTAGATAAAGAACTTAGATAAAGAATGTTGACTTGAAAAAATTCCACATCCTATCCTTTTCCCCCCCCCCCCAATTATTCAGCGTTTCTTCGTAGGAGTCCTAGACCACAGCAATGCATATATATAATATACAGCACTCCCATACATCCACCACAACACCTTTTTCCTTCCACAGCGATACTCTTACACCCTATTCACATCATATTTACTTAAGGTGATGTACAGAGTCTGAGATATTAGCTTTCTAACATGGTAATATCTGTGCTTACATTATGGTGCATACTTTAGGATACACAGTTCTTTACATTTTTAGTTCTCCTATGTTTTACATTATGGTTTACATTATCAGTCTGTCGTCTCCTATATGTTATGGTGTAATATTACATGTTTTATATCCATCCTTGTGTACTCTCAAGAAACTCCTCCCTTGCCCCCCATTTACTTTGGTTCCACACATTTAACGTCCATTTTCCCTTCCACCTTGGTGCCCACAGTGACAGTCAACCTCCGTTTCCTGAGGAGCCACTTCCAGAGATAGATGGAATAGTGTTTAGGGCCTAACTTGCTCATCTGCCCCAATGCCCTGGGAGCCACCCTTTCTCTCGAGGGATAGAGTTCCCTCTATTTGGTGGCATTAGTCCTCCCCAGGATGTGGGTCCACCCCCACTCTCACTACTTGGGATTCTACCCCATGGTGTCACCCACTCTGGCAGAATGAGCATTTAGACATTCCCCAGGAGCCCGTCCTGCATCAGACCCTCCCCTCCGAGCATTCTAAACAGGTAACCCTCTTTATTATATTTTGATATTATTTTCTCGGCATTTTACTCTCCACCACCTCCTAACCCTCTCCTGTGTTCGTATGCTACCCCTCCCTCCCCCCACTTTTGGGCAACATTACCCAACCGTCCCTCCCCAGCCACCCTCAAACCCGTAAAGCCCCAACCAAAGGCAACCCCTTGCCCCCATTTTATCTCTTCTTTGTGTTCATACTTACCACCATCTCGTCTTAAGTTCCACCCCTGCAGACATCGCCTCATATCCTTCCTCCACCCTCCGATTTCCTGTAAGCCTATTGTTCAGTCTCTTGCTATCTAGGGCAGCTTGTTTATTTCATATCATTGAGGTCATGTAGTATTTGTCCTTCAATGTCTGGGTTGCTTCACTCAACATAAGGTTCTCAAGATTCATCCATGTTATCACATGTGTTTGTAGTGTGTTTGTTCTTACAGCCGAGTAGTATTCCATTGTGTGTATATACCACATTTTATTGATGATATGGGGCATTTTTGAGCTTGGAGTCGTCTTGAATGATATTGCAGGGACAGATGCAGGACATTGTATATCCTGCCATAACCTACTGGATGGAGTGGGGGCGAGTGTGAACTACAATGTAAACTATGGTCCATGTGGTGTGGCAGTGCTCCAGGGTGTATTCACCAAATGCAATGAATGTGCCTTACTGATGAAAGGGGATGTTGATGTGGAAGGACTGGAGGTGCGGTGGGGAGTGGGGTTATATGGGAACCTCTTACATTTTTTAATGTAATATTTTGTATGATCTCTGTTTCTTTAAAAAATTTAAAAAATCTATATTAAAACAATAGAGAGTTTGTGACTTGGTCTTTCTGATTTCAGTAGCATCTCTACTATACCTATTCCTGTACATTTAGCAAATTGTATCCAAGTGGAAGAGATGAAACTAACAATTATTGAATATATCCTTTGCACCAGGGCCAATATTACTCTTTTCCTCAGCACTACTTTATTACATAGGCATTATTTCTATCTTACTGAGAAAGCTAGAGATAAATTACCCAATGCTATAAAGCAAGTGAGGTATGGACCTGCTATTTCAACTGGCCTATCCATTTTCCCAAAGAAATAAAAATTCATGGATAAAATATTAATTTTGTGCATTAATTAATTTTAATTCCTGAAAACTAACAAAGACAAAGCACGTGTGACAGTGTTGAGAGTCAATGTTTAACTTTGGTTCTTCCACTTTGGTTTCTAAACATCTCTAAATTCACAAACATGAGTGAGTTGTTGTCTAATTCTTGTTAGGTTTACTTGAAATAAGGAGTGATTTTTATGGTGTAAAACATGGAGTAGGTCATCTTCTGTGTTTAGCATACATCCTAATGCCCATAACTTTAAAATTCTATATTTTGATTTATTGTGTGCTAAATAGATGGTCTTTTAGTTTGCCAGAGCTGCTATTAGAGACACCTCACAGTGGGTTGGCTTAAACAGAAAACATTTATTGTCTCACTGTTTTGAAGCCCAGATGTCTGACACTGAGGTCTCCATTGGACATGCTTTCTCCCTGAAGTCTGTAGCTTTCTGTGTTGACTTGCTGCAACCCTTGGGGTTCTTTGATTTGTATCTCTGCCTCCATCACATGGTCTCCTCTTGTGACTTTCTCTGACTTCCAGCTTCTCTGTCTTCAGGTTTCTGGTTCCAGCTGACTGGCTGCATCTGAATTTCCTCTCTGTATAAGGCTTCCTGTAATAGGGATTACAGCCTACCCTGATTCAGTTTGCTCTTGAAAGATTCTATTCACAAATGAGTTTGCACCTTAACTGATAATAATATCCTCAAAGGTCCTATTCACAAATGGGTTCATACCCACAGGAACATGGATTAAGACTTGAATATATCTTTTGTGGAGTACATGATTCAATCCCCAACAAGTGGTGGCAATGATTTTACAATAGGAAACTAAGCAAGAGGTAGTCACTGCAGGACTGGGAGCTGCAGCCTGTTTGTCAGGGTGGCCATCTTGAGTCTTTCTAACATGCTTTATAACCAAGCAAAAGGGTGCTTTGCCCTGAGTTGCCATGTTTTAGAGGTAACTGAGCTGGCTCTTCTCCAGCTGTGTTCCTCTTCACCCAGTAAAAAAGTTCAATGGGCAAGGGGATGGGTTCACCCAGAGCCCATATCCATCTTTTATAGACTACTCTGCAGTAGTCTATAAGGATGTACCCAGGAATTCTTTGACCAGATAGCCCAGACCTTACTTCCAGGGGTTTCTACCTGGAGTTCATCCTGTTAAGGGCAGGTCACTTTACCTGTGAGCACCCCAAGGCCCTTGGGGTAGCAAAGGGAAGACTGTTAGTAGAGGTATGGCAGAACTTAAACACAGGTTTGGGGTGTCCATACGGGTACACATATTGTTCCATAAGGTATAACAAGGAGCAGAGGATGGGCAGGAATTGGGGTGGGCTCTGGGTGGAGGCCTGGGCAACTTTCCCCATACAGCTGCTCTGTTCTAGCAAGAAACTCCAAAGCATTTGAGACAGGTAAATTTGAACTGACCTTCCAGGTCATGATGAAGGTACACTTGTTCAGAGTAGAAGGATAGAATGTTGAAAAAATTCCAAAGTCTAGAAATATGTTATGTGGGCCTTCAATTGTAGTTATGCCCCAAGTCTTGCAAATATTACAGCCAGGCCTGGCTGCATGGCTAGACTTAGGCAGTTAGGAGAGTGTAAAGGTGTAAGGAGGCACTGAGAATTTGATCCATTGTTAGTTGGGAATGATTGTATGTCTCACAAGATGACTTACCTATTCTCTGAGAAGAAGAGAAGAAGTTTTCAGCGTCAGCTAAAAGTGGAGCAGATTATAGCTCTCTTCTGGACCTCTCTTCTTCTTCTCGCTGAGCACTTGGTTTCTTGGCAAGTGGAAATATGTGCTGACTAGGCAGGATCTTGATGAAGTGGAAAGAGTATACAGAGCCAGTCTGAATGGGGAGACATTTGGCTCTACCAATTTTTAGCCTCTATTTCCTTACTTAAAATGTAAATAATAACGTTTGCTACTGGGGTTGTTTTGAGGATAAGAGGAATTAATGTGAAATGACTCACATAATACTAAAGTCCAATGGGTTTTCAACAAAGTGCTCTCCCTTCTCTTTCTGCTTTGATCAAATTTTCCTGTGTTTCATTCCCTTGGGTACTTGCCAAAAGACTTGTTTAATATTCTCTTGTCACCTAATTCTTACTAAAGACATAATATGAACACTTTAAGGAATAGTTTTGAAAATAGACAACTGGAAACTATGTTTTAACATAATGGAACTATTTTGGGGCTCTTTAATCCCTACCCTTTTGAGTGACAAATGCCCATAACTATTTTGAGATGCAGATCTCATTTTTCTGGTATTGCCTTTGACAGATCAACATGAGCTTCATCTCTGGTATTGGATTTTGATTTATTTCTAGAATTACCTGGATTGAGTTCAATGCCAGAACATTACTTGGAATGATGTACTATCACATGGGCTTCATTTTCTTGAAATGTCACATGTTTTAATGTTCCAAGTTTTTTTCTGGATAGACAGTAGTGTGATGGTTTGTTATATATATCAACATGGTTAAGGTGTAGTACCCACTTATTCAGTTAAATACTAATCTAAGTGTCCTTGTGAAGGTATTTTTTAAAATGTCATTAACATCTATAATCAGTTGGCTTTAAGGAGAGTATCTTCAGTAAATTATGCAGATCTTATCTAGTCATTTGAAAGGTCTTAAGGGCAAAACAGAGGCTTTTCTGAAGAAGAAATTCCACCTTTGGATGGCAGCATCAGCTTTTGTCCAATCTGCCAGTCTGCTCTACAGATTTTGGACTTGCCGATGCCACAAGCACATAAGCTCATTCCTTGAAATAAACTCTTTATATGACTAATATCTAGATCCCCTACTTGTTCTCTTTCTATGAGAGAAAACTGACTGATACAAATAGCAAAGTAGAGCACAATAAAACATGTATCATCAAATACATAATTATTTTATTAAGCAAAATGTAACGTAGTGGAAATAGTGGAAGCATAATTCTGGGAACTCATGAACTTAATCCACCTAGGAGAAGTGGGATGAAAAGGTTTTCTGGACTTTCATCACTCAAAGCATTATTGACTGTAGCAGTGACCAGTTATTGAACACCTATTTATGTAAGCCAGGCATGGAGCTTATGCTATTTTTTAGACGGTACAAATTAATATCCCCATACAGTATGAAACTGAGGCTTAGAGAGCATGAATAATTTGACCAAGGATATGCTTGTGAATGGCAGTGTCTGCACTTGAACTCAGGTCTGCCTGATTCCAAAGTTTTTCAGCCTAGAATTTCTGGAAGGTGGCTCCATTTATATTGGGTAAAGTGATAGCTTTCATGGGTACAAGTGACATGAGGGGCCATCAATGTCACCTTTTTATTCATTCCCAGTGCTTCACTAGGGTGTTTCAATCACTGAGAAATGTCTACTCTTTAGGGTTGGGAAATTTGAATTGAGAGATCAAATTGAATTCAGTCTGTGAGGCACCTCTGTTATAGCAAAGAGAGTATTAGACTAGGAGTCAGGAGACCAAAACTGGACATTTGACTTTGCACTTTACTTAATACTGTAAAGCTGTCCATGTCGCTTAATATTCTTGAGCCTTATTATTTGTCATCCTCTTTGAATTGAATAGAAAATCTCTCACGGTGGCTATGGAAATTTGAATGTAATTAAACAAGAACACAACTCTATTGAAAAGAGTCTAATACAGTTCTTGGCACATAATAGGTAATGAATAAATGCTCGGTGAATCTGAAATAGTTATTTTTTTCCTTTTTTATAAATTAATTTTTAATTTTAAAGAAACTTTTAAAAATGTGTTTTTTATTTATTAAAGAAGCTTTAGATTACATCCATGTTACATAAAAAATATATGGGATTCCCATATGCCTCCTTCCTCCCCCTTCCACACTTTCCCACATTAACAACATTCTTTATTAGTGTAGTACGTTTGTTAGAATTGATGAACACATATTGATGCATTGCTACTTACCATGGACTACAGTTTACATTATAGTTTACACTCTGTCCTGCACAATTTTGTAGGTTATGACAAAATATACATGGCCTCTATCCGTCACTGCAAAGTAATGCAGGACAAATCCAATGTCCTGAAAATGCCCCCATAGTACACCTCAGAACCTCTGGTGTTCACAGACTTTATATTAATGATAAGAGTTCTTCCATTGATAGAATATTAATAAGTCTATAGGAGAATAAAAATAAGTCTATTTTAATCCATTGTTCATTCCCTAATCTTGAGGATTTTGGGATGGTGATACTCATTTTGCTTCTAATTGAGAGGAAGCTTAGATTCCATGGGTCAGATGGAGGGAAATATCTTGCTTGCAGTTGCAGTTGCAGTTGCAGTTGCAGATACTCTCTGTTCTTTGGGATGGGTGTTGCCCAACATCATTTCCTTGTTAGTTGTCCTGGGTGAGTCCAATGAACTGGAGAGTAGGTGTTGCAACTGTGCTAAAATTCAGGACTCAACTGGCACATGGATGGGCCAAAGATTTAAGTCTCTGGGACATATATTTATCAAGTATACTGCTAATTTTAGGTTCAAATAAAAGGGGGAGAAGAGCCATGTGTAGAGAACCTATAAATGAGTCTAAGAAATTGGGCATATGGGTGTGTGTGTTCGTGTGTGCATGTACATTTGCAAGTTTTGGACAACTCACTAATCACTCCCTTTTTAAAGCATACTAGTTCTCTTTCATCATTGGGGAGGTCTTAGTCAGAAAGTAATTCCAGGCACCCACCCCCTACGGAGGAAGCCAAGAAGATGTCATCTTCTCCCCACTCTGGGCAGGCCCATCAGCCTAGTTAGCTACTCTCTTGGGTCATTGCATCTTGAGTGAGTGAGGTAGGGCCAGAAGAAACAAAGATCATTCATTTTAGGAGCAGTGTCAGCTGAGGTTTCCTGACCAAGATGTTCTGATTACAAGACCATTGCTCAACTTCTGCTTTTAGCTGCATGTTCCCTTTGTAGCAACCTGAGTGCCTTACTCTTTCCCAAGTCTGATCCTCCAGCTTCTCCCTGCACTAGAGGCACCACCCTCCTTCCACTAGTATTATTTCAAAGAAATTCTCCTTTGCTTAAGTTAGCTGGAGTTGGCTTTTATTACTTGCCACTAGGGCCCTGGCTGGTACACATGTCAAGTACTGATATGAAAGAATACATAGAATAGGACCTATAGTTCTTTTTATATGCAAATATGTTTGCATATCTCATTAGGTTTGGTGAGTTTGCAGAAGTTGATGTGGGTGTAAAATTTCAATTTATTTCTCTAACGAACTCGTCAATGAGTGACCTGCTCTTAATTTAGCTGAACATTATTACAGCTAAATATTGGTTGCTACAAAAAGACCTTGTTTTGACCTCATAAGAGAACAACATTCAAAATCAACTGGAGGAAAGCAAAACAGGTGACCCAAAGTGAGAAACAGAATTCATTGGGAATGCGCTTCAGTGATGGCTGTGTCCTTACTACCAGGTCTTCCGAGTATGCTAACATCTCTTGCCTATTTAACCAACTGTTTAACATAAGGAGACAAATATTATTTTAAAAGGACACAGTCTAAGTTATAAATTACAAACTACCCTCCTACTTGGGTGTGCTTTGTAGTTTCTGCAGGTTGAGGTTACAATGGGTCATTTGATTAATGAGCTGTTTTATTGGGATGCAAATAATGCATAATGTCATAAGACCCATATGCTGCAGATTACGGAGGCATGGAACTTAACTTGGCACAAAATGGAAGATTTAAAGCATCTCTCTTGCAAAACATCATGCTGAACAAAAAGCACATGAGTATTTCTGGTATCTATGAAACTGATGAATGTTGTGCCAGGTTTGTTTAGTTTTTGTGCTAACTCTGATCCTGTGTGCTTGTGCATACGGGTGTGTGTGTGTGTTCTTTATACATCAGGCAATGCCTTTACGCTTCTGTTCCTACTCAGTCTGTTCAGAATAGTTGAAAAGAGCCAAGCAGCTGGTTCTGATAACACCCAGTAGCTATGGCCTGCATAGTTTAGAACCAAAATGTAAGGTACTAGAAAGAAAATGTAATTATCACAGAAGCAGCAAGGGGAGATTAGAGATGTGCTATCCATGCATCTCCAGAGAGACGAGCATGAGAATGATGTATAAATGCTGAGTTTATGAAAAAAGAACAGTCCTTTGGATAAAAAAAATCTTAGAGCAGTATAACCCTTTGGGGATATAAAGACAAACAATGCAGTGGGTTTTGGGATGGTGATGCCCACTCTGCTTCTAATTGAGAGGAAGCTCTCACTTAGAGACTGGTAAACTTGAACTGACTTGATTTAGAGAAATGGATGGGGCACCAATGCTTTGATTAATGTGGGAGAATTCAAATCCAGAGAAACACTTGCAGAGCCAGATGAAGCTGACCAATCACCCCAGTTGGCAGTGATTGAGGGGTTTCCTGGAAGGCAGGGCTTGCAGTTTTAAGACTGGGAAAGTCCTGGGCAAACTAGGACAAGTTGGTCACCTTAGACCAGATTAATTTTTTTGGCAGGGGTGGCCTCAGCCACCTCTTTTACACTTCCCAGACACTCCTGAAAGGTAGAAATGCTGATAGTGAGGATGGTGACCAGTCTGGTGAGGAGACCCATACTACTACTGCTGCTGCTACTGAATCTACAAGTGATTCACTCTTATTACTGGGTGTCAGGCACTGCCAGGAGTCAATTAATTTACTCCTTCAAACACCATACAATGCATGAAGGAACTATTATTTTGTCCATTATACAGATCAGGAAACAGGTAGTGAGATTAAGCAACTTGTCCAAGGCTCCAAGCTATTAAGCAGCAGAGTTTGACTTGAACATAGGACTGTGTGACTCAAAAAACCAAGCTGTCACCCACAATTGTTGTATAATCTGTCTCAAAAGACCAGATAACAGTTCTCTTCCACCACCAATCACAATCATGAAGACAAGAAACTTTATGCTCCTATCTCTCTTTAAAGGGGGCTGCTTTCATACACACCATCAGCTCTTGATGCTGACCTGTAGAATATCATCAGCCATCTCAAGCTGGTGAGGAGCCATCAAACAGTCTGGGCCATCCAACCTGCTGGGTAGCCCAGGGGCAGTCATTCCCTCTCTCTGGACTAGGCTTCTCTGTCAATAAA